>NC_062296.1:94881618-95183740 GCF_902655055.1 Lutra lutra | reverse complement strand
TAGCGCAGTGAAGACAGGTGAATTCCATGTGCTCTGGGACATGGCTTCCGTCCGGGGTAATCAACGTTGAGACTAAAGCGTGATCGCTGCTTCCGCACCAGCCTCCCGAGTTCACGGTCAAAGAGAGAGGGAACGGGGACTGAATTATGGCAATTCTTATTAAGCATGTTTTGCTGTTTCCCCCAAGACAAATGTGACATTTCTCTACACTTCGTGTTTGGGGATGTCCATGAAGAGTGTGTAACACCCAGAAAGGCAGGCAATGGGGCGTGGGTGCTCTGTCCCCACACCAAGGGGCAGGTTCTTTGGAAGCAGAGGCAAGTGGTCAGTGCTGGGTGTGTGCACGGGCTCTGTTCCTGGGTCCCCGTGGTTTGCTGGTGTGCGACTCCAGCTTGGAAATCATTTTCCCTTTGAATTTGGGGACTGTTGTTATGTGACACGATTCAGCGTGGCTGTTGAAACACCAAAGCCACTGAGAGTCTCTCTGTGGCTGTCCCGCATCTCCCGTTTGCATGCAAGTACGACCTTTCCTTTGCCCTCCGTGTCGTAAGGCTCCATGATAACCAGCTGTCCCTCCGGGTCTGTTTTCAGTTGTGGATTTGGACACGTGCTGGTCTGTTCAACATGGACCCTCACTTCCTTTAACATCTGTCACTCTGTCTTGTGTGACTGCTTTGGGAATCTATCCCCGCACGTGCTCTCTCTCTCTTTTCTCTGCTGGTTGGACCTCTCTTTCGGATATCCAGGTTTCCTGTCTTCTCCCCTGTTATCAATCACCTTGATGTTTTGTTCCGTCTCCCTTTGAGAGACCCTCAGTTTCCTCTTCCCAGCTGATTTATTTCATCTGTCCCGTGCTGCATTTCCAAAACTTGTGTTATGTTCTCTAAATGGGCTTTTTTTCCAAGGCATCTTTTACTGGTCTACTTATTGACTGATGGATTGGTTGGTTGATGATTTTAAGATTTTTTTTCTTTCTTCCTTTTGTCTCTGACCCTCATGTTGGAGACTCCTTGCAATGGTCTTCCGGTCCTTTGTCTGTGTTTGTAGAGAACAGGGAGGTTCTGCATTCTGCAAAGCCGGGGGAAGCTCTGTGCTAACGGGGACGTTTACGTAGCTCTTGCTTGTCTGAGAGCTGGTCTGGGCATCCGGGACCTGCAGCTCTCCAGAGCTGTTGTCTGGGAAAGCCCAGTATCCTGGAACCAGGACTGGCCAGAGGAGGTCCCTGGCTCTGTGGGACATGGTGCCCCACCCCATTCTGGTATCACAGGCGCCTCCCAGGGCCCTCAGCTTTCCAGCCCTCCTGATTCCTTACTCAGAGACCCTCCAGGGTCTGCTTCCCATGCTCCAGAAACCCTGCCTGTGTCTTCTTTCCCTCTGCCTTTGCCCGACTGACTTGGGAGATGCTAACGTTTCCTTAGTGCAGTTTTAAGTGGTGTGTAGGGGATATTGTTGGTGATGCATGTGCCCTTTTACCCTTAAAACTCTCCGCTGCTGGTGCCCCATCTATAGAATAGCAGTTTCTGTAGCGGCCTCGACAGTAAACGACTGGACCTCAGGATGGTGGGAAGTTTCCTGAGAGCCACACAGGTGACCCGTTGAAGCCGACGTTGGCTCCCAACTTCACGTGTCGCTCATTTTCACGTGCAGTGCCTGTTGGGACCATACGACACGGCTGATACACATTTCTGACCTACACGATGGGCACTTCAAAGGTTTCGTCCTCGTACTTCGATAAAACGATCGTGATCTCAGGGTTGTGAGATCGAGCCTCACGGCCAGCCCTGCGTCAGGCTCCGTGCTGAGCATGGAGACTGCTTTGGACCGTCTCTCTCCCTCTCCCTCTGCCCCTTCCACACCCCCACGCTCTCTCCCTCTCTCAAAGAAAGATCTTGCCCCAGCTCTCAGTAATTAAAGCTTTTTCCATAGTCAAAATACTCATAAGCGTCAAAGAAAAGGATGGGTGCCTCCGTGTCGGGTAAAATATCCTATATCCTAAGTGGAAGGACGTGCTAACCCCAGTTATGCTGAAAAATTGTCTTGGGACCTGACTTCTTATTTGACAGATCACTCAGGCCCCGTGGCTATCGGAGAAAATAATGTATGCGTTTACGTTTGGCAAGTGAATTGATATCCTTTTCCTGTAATCCATTTTGAGAGCTTACAGATTTTATTAAAAATCACACCTGTCCCCTCCCATAAAGTAAACACATTTTTAAGAGATGATTGGTTTTTCTGCATTGCTCAGGACTTAACGTTAACATCCCATCACCCACACTGAAGCACTGTAATTGGGTGTGTATGCGTGTCCTTCCCGAATTTCTTCGGGATCCTATGTAGAAATGACAACCTACTATGTATTGCGTTGTATAGTTTCCACCTTTTAAATTGTATTTGAAAACAATCAGAGATTCAGAGATTGTTACAAAACAGGAGAGCAGGGAGGTGTCTTGGGTAAGGGACTGTTGTTTTCGACTACTTCCTATACTTCTAGACCTAGAAATTCCGGAATGATGAACATTCTCGCTGTCACCCGCCGTGTCCTCCCTCACATACTTTCTTTCTTTCCTCGCGTCTTCCCTCCCCTCCCTGCTTCTGTGGATTCTTCCCTGTCTTCCGTGTTAACTTTCTAGGGCCACTCTCAGAAATAGTGGCAAAGCTGGTCACACGGCAGACGGCGGAGGCTAATTATGACCCAACCCTTTGGTGGTCAGAAGTGGGGGTCAGCAGGCTGGCATCAGGTTGTCCACACGGCCAGTCCCTCCGGGAGTGTCTAGGGCAGAATCCGTTTCTGGGCTGTGTGCAGCATCGAGAGACGCTGGCCCGGCTTGGCTCCTGACCCCTCCCTTTGTCTTCACGGCCGATGGAATGACCGTCGTCCAGTGTCTCCCCATCTGGTTTTAGAAGGACCTCTGTGATGACTTTGGGCCCACCTGCATAAGCCCAGATTCTTTGCCCGTCTCAGGGTCTTTAACTTAAACACCACGGCAGAGTCCCTTGTGCTTTCTAAAATAAGATAGTCACCGGTTCTGAGGGTTAGGACGTGGCCATCTCTGGGGGGCTGGTTCGCGTGCCTGCCCTACTTCCCTTTGTTCCTCCTGCTCTGAGGCTGGTCCACGCGGACGCGTATCCTGGGCCTTGATCGCATGCCCAGGGCCGGGCTCAGCCCAGCAGGGTGTGTTTGTAGCATGGTGGCTCCGTGCAGATGGTCCCCTACTTGTGATGGCTCGACTTGGGTGCTTTCCACTTCTCATGTTACGAGGCTGCGAAAGCATCAGTGGAAACTCTCCTCGGGAGTGCGACTTTGGATCTTTTCCCAGACGAAAGGCAGGCAGCCCTGTGCTACATGGCGATGCCTGGCAGAGGCAGCTCCCAGCCAGTCCCACCGTCATGGGGGGCCGAGAACCCGCACACTGACAGCCATTCCGGCCCCAGATGGCCATCTGTTTGTCACTTTCCGTGTTCGGGAGATGACACAGCAACCCTGTATTATAGAAAAAGGCCGTGTTAGATGATCCTGCCCAGCTACGGGCTCACGGAAGGTCAGAACATGCTGACGGCAGGCCGGCTGCGCGGGGAGGCTCGGTACGATACGTGCCTGCAGTGGGTTTTTGAGTTTCTGGTATTTTCCACGTACGGTGGGTTTCTGGGGACGAGTACACCAGCAGAGCTGCACGATGGCCTGTCCGTATTTGGAGACAGACTGCAGAAAAAGAATTGGATGCAAAGACGAAGGGCACAGATTTTTTTTCTCATAAGTGGGTTACGTCTATGCATTTATCACCCAAATATCCCTAGTCCGAGATCTGCGTAATTTGGATAGGAGCGCGTGTGCGTTAACATTGATACTCACGGTATTTGCGGCTCTGTCTGGTGATAACCAGTAGCTGGAAACAACACTGTTGTATTATCTCCCGGTCTCTGGGGGTCACGAGTCCGTGCCTGGGATACGCTGAGCCTCTGCTCAGGCAGCCGCATCCAGGTGTCAGCCATACCCGCTTCTCCCCTGAGGCTCAGGATCCTTGTCCATGTTCAGGGGCTGGTGGAAGGATTCAGCTCCTTGCTGCCTGTAGGTCCTGGGCCACCTTCACCTTCTAGAGGTGACCGGTGATTCCTGGGGGGAGCCGGCCTCCATAGACAGCTCATATCGGAGCTCTTGACTGCTTCTTCCAGGCGAGCTGAGCCCTCTGGCTTCCCAGAAGGTTCCGGACCTTTCAAGCGATCCCCTGATTAGGTCAGGCCCACCCAAGGCCACATCTCCTTTGAATGAACTGAAAGTCAACAGATGAGTCATTTCGTTACAGGAATGACCTCCATTGTATTCAGAGGTCCTATCCTCCCCTCAGGGGGATGGGATTAGACAGAACAAGCACACCAGGGTAGCGGGAATATTGCTGACCATCTTGAGGTCCTGCCTGACACTCCCCAGTCTTTCTGGGCTCTACCATTTGAACCTCATCCCTCTATAGAACGCAGTGCTCCGTGCAAACAGCCCTCTGTCTCTTTCTTATATCCTTAGTGTAATCTTCTGTCCTGAGCTGCCCTCATTTGCTGAGATTCCCAGTAGGCCCCGAGGTAGCTGCTGGTGGGGTTCAGGGAGAAGGCTGGACTGCTCGTGGACTCAATTAATGCTGGTTTCCTTGCTTTGCGTGCTTTCCTCCTCTTCCCCTCCCTCCCTCCCTCCTTCCCTCTGTCCCCCGCTTCCTTCCTTCTTTTTTTCTTTTAGGGCTGGAGCAGCCCCTCCCAGCCTGACATGGGTGGGTGGCATGTCTCCAAGTGTAAAATGCAGGCTGGGATGGAATCCAAACCCTCGCCCTGTCCTTTTACCTCCCCTTCCCTCTGGGGCCTCCCCCATGCAGATCCATGCAGCAAATAGTCATCTGTGCGTTCCTGTCTCTGTCCGCCCATCCTGGGACCCGTCAGAACCTTTCAGGACCGCGCAAGCAAAGGAAACGCCGTGTGGGCTGTGGTAAAGGGGAGCTCACAGGATGGCTGAGTTATTGGAAGGTTTCGGTGGAGAAGGGCATGGGGTTATCAATACTTGGAAGAGAATGAGGTGTCAAGCTAGACTTTATCTCACGGAGAGTTTGTTATTCATGGGGGGGAGGATTTAATGTCCTGTGTCCTTTGTACTCTGTGCCATCTTGCGCTGAGTGAGTTATTTTAAATAGGTAAGTCTTCCAGCGAAGGTAACCCCTCTGAGATCACCAGAATGCGTCCTTACGTACCCACACGTGAACCACAGCTCTGCCCTTTTGCTGCAAGTGATCAGGACGGCACTAAACGGGTTTCTTGCTAACAAGTGCAGTGTTTTAATGAATTTGCATGATATAGTTGTAATCAGCATTAAATGTAATGCTTGCGATTTAAGTATCTACACACCTCCTTACTGTTGGAAATACAGCCTAAAGCGGTTTGTAATCAGCACACCGCTTTGCTATTGTTTCTTTTTTCCTTGTAAAAATCGCCTCCCTCTATGACTGTGGGAAAGGAAACATGTACACAGCCAACCTCCCAGGCCGGCGCCTTCTTTACTTTATTAAATCCCACTGGGATGTTTGCTTCTCCCAACCCATCCCTGCCTGTCTGCTGCAAATTTGTTGGAGGACTGCGTGGGCTCTTTCGGACCTTACCGTGTAAAGGATTTATCTGTAATCCTGTATCACAGAAGATCCCATGGGGGAGGACTGACAGAGCTGCACACAGACCTGAGTGTGGGACGGTCACTGCTTGGCGTCCAGTCCCTTTGTGTCAGGTGTGGGAATAGGAACCCATCCCCGAAACACGGAACTGACGGAGGACACGGGATGCTGTTTGGGTCTTGACTTCAAAGGTGGGGGCTGAGGCAGTGCCAGGGTTGGTCATGGTCGGGTTTTCCTGTCTGCTGTGGGGAGTGAGACTCAGCCCCAGTTTGCATGCCCCATAAAGTGTGTTTTGTATTGGTCCTTTTGAGTTCAGGGGACATCCCATGACAGAGACCCCTGTATCTAGGATACATCAGAGGAGACACTGGCAAGGACCAGCTGGCTGATTAAGGTAGCTGACCCAACGATCTGGGCTCACATACTGTTCCACAAGATCACGCGGAGATGGGAACGGAATTCTGGAATATTCCATATCGTTTAGCAGACAATTATCTTTTTTTCTTTTTTAAAAAATTTTACTAAGTTTTTAATTTAGTTCCAAACAGGTACTTGTTTTTTGTGCATTTCCCATGGGGGTGTAGGAACAGAAACAGACATTTTCCCTTCTTCCCTTCCTAGGTTCTTTTGGCCATTCTATTGATGACATTGGCGTAAGACCGATAAACAGAGAAAAATTTAATTTCATGCATACGTACGGGGCTCCAAGATAGGCCGTTGAAGCTTATGTACCATCCTGAGCTCAGGAGAAAGGGGTCAGGGTCTGGGGCTTCACAGGAGAGGAAGAGAATTCGCAGGAAGAGCAGGTGTTTGGTGAGGGTCACAGAGAGAGATCTGAACACATAGGGCCCGGCCAAGCTCCCCGAGCCTCCTCCAGTCAGCCCAGACTCTGTGCTTCTCTCTAATGATAGCTGTCTTCCTGGACCAGCCTCTCTGTCTAAATTCTCCCAGGCAGGGAAGGGGGAGGTACATGGCTCTTCCTGAATCTTTTGGGCTTTGAATGTCTTCAGCTCACAAAAAAACACATGCCAAAGGGGCCCACTTGGGGAAGGCTCATGCCGAACGCCTTCAGGGGAAATGGTGAGAGTCAAAATCATTATTTTGCACCCAAGGGTTGAGTTTCTTAAGAGTCATTTTATTTTTATCAAAAACATCCTCTCAACATTTTGCATCCATGAAGAGCCCATACCAATGTATATACACATATAGCCATGTGCATACACATACACACACGCATACATATATACATGCATGTACACGTGTGTACACATACATACGTATACACGTGTGCACATATATACACACATACACATGCACAGATACACATCTGCAAATGCACGCACACCTACACAGGTGTGTGTGTATATATATATATATTAGGTAGCCTTACCTTGGAGTTTCAGAGGGTCATTTCCTGCAGCCTGGGGATTTTCTCTGCACTTTACCGCAAATTCTCCTTTGCATTCCCTGCGGAGGGGACACATGCCAGACCTTCCGCCAAACAGATCACCTTCTGCAGAGGTCTTCCATCACAGGTGGGTGTGTTTAGAGGGGGGTGACCAAGAATGTACAGAGCCCCCACCTACTCCCCGTGGTCATTTCCCCTCCAAATAAGACTTTCTCACATGTTCTTGTCTGCAGACCAGGGGGCTGGGAGGGGTCATTTTCGGTGGCTGAATGCAGACCGTACACCTGGACCGACCTTGTCTTGCCGTCGTGGCTTCTGTACTGATTGCTGGTGTCACCCCCGCCTATCCCCTAGCCTCGACTTTCTGCTTTAAGGAAGGCGGGTGATGACCGGGCATCCATGGTGAGGATTGGATGTGGGCCCACCCTATTACTCATTTGCACTCGGGGCATTTTTGAGAGTGGAAAGGAGATGTTCATCATGAGGACGGCGAGCGCGGCACTTACCTGGGGTGGCATCTGAAACACCCCTGTGGGGGTCCCACGCTGCTGCATGGTGCTGGCCCTACTCTCAGCTCCTCTTCATCTGTACCACCGTCCTTGATGCACCTGGTATACAGCTGGCACACTATAAATGCTATTGACATCGTTTCCACCTGAACACGTTAAGTTTTTCAAGTCACGTTGTTTCTGACGGCTTGCAGAGGATGCCCAGGGCAACATTGGAAACTCGGGCAGATTTATCTCCGTCTTTCCTTTCTTCGCCTTCCCACAGACGCAGCCCCCCAAGTCTTGCACGAACTCACATGGCCTTATGCTCTCCAGAAGCTCGCCGTCGAAACCTCCTGTCTAGAAAGAAGGTCTTGATGTCTGTGTGCTGTAAAGGGAGTCTGAGCCAGTACCGTCCTTCTCTGATGGTTTTTCGTGGGTCCTTCTGGCTCGTGGAAGGAAGGAAGGCGGCTTATACATCATGTGGTAGCGGTGTACAGAAAAATGGGTTTTGTGGAGGCAGGTGAACCAGAGTTCAGTCACGGTTTCCCCTCTTGGACTCCTGGGTGGGTGAGCTCACGGCTTTCTGGAGCGGACGGAGAACGAACGCTGCCTTGTAATGGGGTGGGAGACATGAGCGGCATTGCGACCTTCTAGGGTTCCTCCCTGTTGTCCTCTCTGGGCCCCCCTCCCCCATTCCGTTCTCCTCCCTGGAGGAAACCCCATCGGGACACCATCAACAGGCTGTCTTTCCTCTGGCTCTGGTGTGTGCGGCTAAGGAAAGATGCGGCATCAGGAAGGGGAGGGGACTAGGGTTGAGGTTTTCATCCAAGCCCTTCTTCCTCCCGTAAAAGTCTGCAAAGGAAGGGCTGTGTTCTGGACTGGGGTCTCTGCCCCCATCAAGGGCCCTTGTAGACTCTGGTGACCACTCTCTCCGCTTTGGGCATCAGGATGGTACCAGCCTTTGGGGCCAGCACTGTTCCCCTTGGCTTCCCTAGTCCTACCCACACCCCTGTCAATCTTTTAGTGAATTCTTCCATAATTTTCTTATTTTGTATGAATCTTCTCTTTCCTGCTGGGATGTCTGAGTGCTTCTGGGTTCCTCCTGGTGCCCCCAGGAAAACGGCAGCTCATCTGTAGACCCCAGAGGCCATCCTTGGTAGCTCCTGATAGAGCAAATGCTGCTCTTTGGAAAGGGTTCCAGCTCTGCCCGGGCAAGACTCCCACCCCCGCCCCCCAAGACAACCTGGTCTCCGTGGTGACAGATAGACACACACATGGAGAGCCGGGAAGGAGAGACTTTTATCCAGAGGCGTTCTTTCAAGGGGGAAAATATATTTGTCCTGAGGTCTGCACAGTTTCAAAGCTTAGGCAAGAAGGATTTTTCTTGTGTAAGGAGAAGTAGACAAAGCCAGGGGGAAGTAGGCATGGGAAGCAGGGTCAGCAGGGTGGCCCATAGGACAATGGCTCCGAGGCAGGTTTCCCCTGGGGCCAGGCTGTCCCCAGGAGGGGCTGTCTGACGGCTCCAGCTGAGAGTGAGGCTCCAGCTGAGAGTGAGGCTCCAGCTGAGAGTGAGCCGATGTGCAAAGCCCCGGGGACAAGACAGAAGCTGAACCAAAGTCTGGCCAGTGTTTTCTTCTGATTGATGAATGGGGACAGGCCATTCTGTGAAGCGTTTGAGATAAAGAGGGGGGATTTGGAGGGTCTGTGTCTGGCTTTGTCCAGGGTTGTCTGGAGGCATCCAGAAATCCTTCTGAGGTATGCAAGAAAAGGAGATGCTTTGCAGTCAGCCTTGTTCCAAAACAGTGCGAGTGGGTGTATTTCTTAACCGTCCGTGTCTTCCAGGATCCCAGGGCTTGGGTGAAACCAAACGTTATTCGTGAACCTAACGACCTTTTCTTCTATTCACTGCGGTTGAGTTCCAACACAGGAAGTGTTCCCGGGGTGCTTGCATGTATCCCTGTCCCAGGACCTGCTGGCCAAGCTCTTGCAGCCGAGCCGGACTGTGCTTGAGGAAGCATTGGTACGGGATGTCGGGACTTGGCTGGGGAGGCCCCATCTCCTAGGAGAACTTTCCCACCGGGAATGTACTCATTCACCTCCCGCTGATACAAGAAACAACAGAGGAGGGGACGTGAGTGGCGGTGCCGTCTCCTCGGCCAGCGGCCGCATCCCCGACGCGAGAAGCCTTGCCCATAAACACGTCTTGCAGCCCATGGCACCTACCTGCATCTGGGGTGCTCTCCTAAGACGTCCTGTCCCACACCGGTGTTTGAAATCTGTTCTTGCTTGGAGATTTCCATTGATTATAATGACTTTCTGGGATGCTTAGCAGGGGAAGGTTTAGAAGGGGTTATACATGGGGCTAATTAGTGAGATGCAAATCGCTTTTATGGCTGTTTCCAAACACTTAAATGACCCGTAATTAAATCATGTTGCCAAATTATTTCTTAATTATCATCTTCGCACTGACTTTATTTCACCGAGAGATCTCACGCGCCGTGTAATGGGCCGAGCATGGAACCTCACAGACGTACGCCTTGCAGAGAACCGCGCGAGCGTGCGTCTGCTCGGGTTTCCTCTCTCAACGGGTCAGCTTTCATGTTTCTCTTCCCACTTGGATCGATGTTCGATGCTGAGTTGCGCACGGGCCGACAGCATCTGCGGGCCGGGAAGGATGACAGCCGTCACTGTGTTGAAATTTCCTGCCTCTCTACCAGGTCGTCCCTCCCACGATGGCCCCGGCAGATGGGTTTTTTCAGTCTCTCCCCGGTCGTGGCTGGGGAAAGGCCAGGTGACAGGCTGGTCGATTCGTGATTTGGCAGATCCTGAGGTTGGTGTTCCTGGTTTTGGACACGGTCCTGGCTCTGAGACAGCGGCTAAGTCCTTTCCGTCTTGCACACGGCTGCTCAAGCAAATGTAAATTAAACACAGAAGGGGTGCCTTCTGTGTACTGTGTGAAAGGTGAGCAATTTCTGAGCACTCACGTGTGCAGAACAGGGAGCGCTGTCTGTGCCTTCGGGCGTCTTATCTGCCCGCACCTCCCCCAGCTGCAGCTTGGAGACATCTGTCTCTCCTTCTTCGAGAGCGGTGATACCAACTGGCCAATGCTATTTCAGCTGTGGTCGGACGTGGGCAGGGTTGGCTGGAACATCTCCTCTTTGTCTCAGAAACATCTCCTTCTATAACATACGCTCAAGGAGCACTAAGTTTAGCCCTCAGGGACCCAGTCAGTGGGTCGGTCACGGAGCTCACGCTCACGCTTTCATCGGCTAGCATCTTTGTCACGCGACTCGCGGTGCGCTCACACCTTCTTGACACCAGCATCCTCCTGCCATCGATCATACTTGTTAGACTTACTAGGGTCCATCTGAGACCATCCTTTCTTCCCAGACACACACTGTCCCCCCCTGTGTTGGATGCGTGTTCTCCTGGCACGTTCACACTGATCGTTGGTGTCCATCACTAGGAGAGCAGACCCGAGCTGGCCATCGTCACACACCTTCCCATTGGCCATGCCTGTTGTATAAGCCAGCAGTATCCTGCAAGCCCCCTTCTGCCAGTCTGCAGAGCCATAGGGACCACAGCATGGGGCGTCCAGATCCCTGGGTAGCAGGACTCTTTGGTCTGCCGTGGACGCCAGCACAAGTGAAGAGTGCCACGACCTCCCAGGAGCCAAGACCTGCCTTGGTCCCAGCCAGCCCAGGACAGTGCCAAACTTCAGTCCCTAGTACGGTCAGCATGCTGTGTGACTACACTGGGCGTCCTGTGTCTGCATTTGGATAGGCACCACGTGAGAAAACAAGGAAGTGGCATTATTTGCTCATGAAGTAGAATTGGGTTCTGTTGTCAAGTATAATGGTGTTGCTGTTCGAGCTTGGATACTCTCAGTTTTCTGTGGTTGCAGCTCTCTATCCGCAAGTGATAATGAGCTTTCAGTGTGAGAAAACTCAGCCTGTGAAGATGTGGGCCAAGGGCATGTCTGACTTTGAAGAAGTTTGGACTCAAGAAGCTTCAGTTTGGACACCGCTGGTGGGACTGACTGCAGACAGCGTAGATCCTTGAGGGACATGCGGCCTCAGTTGAAGATGCGGTATCTTGAGTCTTACTGAAGACAACGCTTAACCAGAGACACTTACCATCATTAAGTGTCCGGGACTATGTAGGGTTTCATGGTATTGCTTGTCTGAGAGCAGAGATCTCTACCCTAATTGCAGGCCTGCAGGACAGGTTCCGTGCACGCCCGTCTCCCTGTCCCCCTCTGACTGTCTGTTTCATCTTTTTATTCCAAAGATCGGATCTTCTTCTATAGTTATATCAAAACTGATTTTCAGCTGAAGGCAATTTTGAATGGCTTCCACTTAATCTTATGAAAGGCTTGACAAAGTCTACAGACGTTTCTGCAGAAGTTACCACCAGTGGAAGAGAGTAGACACTCTTGGATTGTTTTAAAAATCCTTTAACATACTTATCATTATTACGGATGTTTTAGATGTGGTGTCTGATCATTTTATATATATATTTTTTAAGATTTTATTTATTTATTTGGGAGAGAGAGGGAGAGAGAGAGGGCACACACACTTGAGCAGGAGCAGAAGGAGAGGGAGAAGCAGACGTGGGACTAGATCCCAAGACCCTGGGATCATGACCTGAGCTGAAGGCAGTGCTTAACCGAAAAAGCCACTCTGGCATCGCAGTGTCTGATCATTTAATGTTTGTGCATCTTGTGTATGTGTACCTAACATAGATCTGTGTACTTATATATACTTGTATACATGTCTGTGTGCAATAGAGGTTTTTTCCTAATGGCAGACATTGAGTCTAAGTGACTAAGTGGATACATAAGTTCAGTATTCGCCCCCAGACAACATCACGGGCCTTTGTCCATCTGGCCCCTTGTGTGAGCGGCTCTGTTGGTCCCATGCGGTTTGGTAAGCTCAAATTAGGTCCAGCTCCCGGTGGCTTCCAATGTTCTATGGGGAGATCCACGCTTTCCCCTCAACAGAGCTTGGGGTCTGACTCCAGGGAGGCTTGGAGGACTCTGCTGTGGGCTACAGTCTGGTGGCTGCATGGGTTCCCCTCTTGTCCCCGTTCCCTCCACCAGCGCTGGAAGCAGACAGGGTCTCCTGTGTAGGAAGTTCCATCCCTTCCTAGTTTAGTGCCTGTGCCTCTCAGTGCATGTCCCGCTTTCAGATCGGATTTTAAAACACTGGGTTTTAATGAAGAATGTGGGACGCTGTAGCTGGTGTGCAAGGCCATCGGGCAGTTCCTCACCAAGGTAAACAGACCCTCCGTACCACGTGGCCATCCCACTCCTGGGACTGTACCCCCAAAGAACTGAAAACAGATGTTCAACAAACCTGCACATGAATGTTCATGGCAGCTCTGGTCCAAAAGACACCTGTCAACCAGAGCACTGCGGACGTCCATCCGCAGACGGATGGCCGAGCAACATGGCGGCCCATTGTCGCGGAATAGTCCCCAGCCACGGGAAGGAACTCAGGACTCATACCTGCTACCGTGTGGACGGACCTTGAAAACGTTGTACGCAAGGAAGGAAGCCAGACACACGTGGCCACATGGTACGTGAGTCCGTTTCTGTGCACTGTCCAGAAGAGGCACGTCCTTGGAGAAAGCAGATTAGCGATTGCCAAGTGTGAGCAGGAGGGGGAGGTGGGGAATGGGAGTGTGCTGGATGCGGGCTGTGCTCTGGGGCTGCTGAGATGTTCTGAAAGCAGGTGCAGGTGGTGCTTAGACCACACTGCCAACGTTCTCACAACGACTGCGTTGGACACTTTACGGTGGTTTAAATGGTGGCATGGATGTCATGTGAATCGCACCATCTGCCCCGTATGCACATAGTTACATGGGAAAAGAAAAACCTTCTGCATTCTGCTTGGAGATCCTGAAGGCAATATCCATATGTTTATAGTCACTACAAAAACTGGGAGTGATGGTGAGAGAGCGTGTGTGTTGGGGTGGGGATGCCCCCCACTCCATCGTTCCTGCAAAGATGGCAAGGCTGATGATCGTTTTTCGGAGATGCGTCTCATGGACGAGTTGAATAGGTTGCTGAAGGGTAGGGTTCCCAAGGGCAGCTGGCTGACCATGCCCTTAGTGGGAATGGCCTGGTTGTTCTGAGCCGTCTTTGTGTTGTTCCCTAATCTCGTTGTGACAGCGGTGATGCCTGGCCCCACTCTCTAGCAGCTAGGATCATGTTCATCTATCTCTTCTCAAGTCATTGCCCAACGGATTGTTCCTCACCCCGATAAAGACAGCTTTATAGGGGCTCAGTGGGTTGAGCCTCTGCCTTCAGCTCAGGTCATGATCTCGGAGTCCTGGGATCGAGCCCCACATCAGGCTCTCTGCTCAGCGGGGAGCCTGCTTCCTCCTCTCTGCCTGCCTCTCTGCCTGCTTGTGATCTCTCTCTCTCTCTGTCTCTCTGCTGATCCCACCCCATCCCCAAAGCCCGGCTCCTCATGATAACATCCCTTTGGAAGCAGGTTGGCCTCTAATTCCAGCACACGTGTCTTGGTTACAGGGCTCTCACACCCCTGACAACCACTGTTTGCAGAGCGTTTACTCTTCTGAGCATAGGACATACAGGGCTAATGGCCCTATTCTGCGCTGGTCATTTCCATTTGCAAAGGATCTCGTCTGGAATGCGCGACTGCATCTCGACTCGCACGTTGTCCTTTAACGTGGAGAAAAATGTAATTCGCCGTTAAGATAACCCCTTATCTTATTTATTTCATTTTATTTATTTTTAGTGTTCCAGAATTCATTGTTTATGCACCACACCTAGTGCTCCATGCAATACATGCCCTCCACAATACCCACCACCTGGTTCCCCCAACCTCCCACCCCCCGCCCCTTCAAAACCCTCAGATTGTTTTTCAGAGTCCATAGTCTCTCATGGTTCACCTCCCCTTCCAATTTTCCTCACCTCCCTCCTCCTCTCCATCTCCCCTTGTCCTCCATGCTACTTGTTATGCTCCACAAATAAGTGAAACCATATGATAATTGACTCTCTCTGCTTGACTTATCTCACTCAGCATCATCTCTTCCAGTCCCGTCCATGTTGCTACAAAAGTTGGGTATTCATCCTTTCTGATGGAGGCATCACACTCCATCGTGTATATGGACCACATCCTCCTTATCCATTCGTCTGTTGAAGGGCATCTTGGTTCTTTGCACAGTTTGGCAACCGTGGCCATTGCTGCTATAAACATTGGCTATAAACATTGCTATAAACAGATGGCTCTTCTTTTCACTCCATCTGTATCGTTGGGGTAAATCCCCAGTAGTGCAATGGCAGGGTCATAGGGAAGCTCTATTTTTAATTTCTTGAGGAATCTCCACACTGTTCTCCAAAGTGGCTGCACCAACTTGCATTCCCACCAACAGTGTAAGAGGGTTCCCCTTTCTCCACATCCCCTCCAACACATGTTGTTTCCTGTCTTGCTAATTTTGGCCACTCTGACTGGCATAAGGTGGTATCTCAGTGTGGTTTTGATTTGAATCTCCCTGATGGCTGGTGATGATGAACATTTTTTCATGTGTCTGATAGCCATTTGTATGTCTTCATGGGAGAAATGTCTGTTCATGTCTTCTGCCCGTTTTTTAACCTGATTATCTGTTTTTGGGTGTTGAGTTTGAGGAGTGCTTTATCTTAAAGGCAATCCACTCCTTACAAAATATACTTTCCACAAAATGACACCGTATCAAAGCTCCATGGAATTAAGTATTTTGTTGGGACTGTGATATTGTAAGTAGATATGTGCTTATGATAATAACGAGTTATTATTTACACAGTGGGGGAACTGATAATCCTCTTTTGTCTTAAAAGCAGGCCGTTAGATGTGAACATCTAGCTACAAGACACTCAGCCATCTTGAATGAAAGTAATGAATCAGGAGCCATGAAAATTTGTCCTGTACCCTTTGGGATAACGTTGAAGTATTAACTTTTACAAGACACTGATATTCATAGACATTTCAGTGTCCTACTAGAAGGTGATACACAACTGTATTTGGGTTGTACATAAATGTCTTACAGGGACATGGATAACAACATACATGTTGTTAGCATGTGCATGACAAAGTTATTTCACAATATGTACCTCTTCACAAACCATAGTCCTGCAAAGAGCTGTAAAGAATTCTATAACTGGGGTCAGGGGTCCAGAAGTGCAGTCAATGCTGGTTAGCTGTTTTCTATACTTTGTCTTTTAGAATTACATAATTGCAGTCAACAGACGAATGGCTATGGGGACTCTTGGGTGGCTCAGTCAGTTCAGTGTCTGCCTTCAGTTCAGGTCATGATCTCAAGGTCCTGGGATCAAGCCCCGCATTGGTCTCCCTGCTTCTCCGTCTCCCTCTGCTGCCCCCCCTCCTGTGCACACTTGCTCTCTGTCAAGTAAATAAATAAAATCTTTTAAAAAAAATGAGTGGATGAAGAAAATGTGGTCCATCAACACAGGAATATTATTCAGCCTTAAAAAGGAAGGAGGTACTGACCTCTGCTACCCCATGGATGAATGTTGGGACGTGAAGTCAGACACAGAAGGACACATCCTGTATGATCGCACTCCCATGAGATACTTGGAGTAGTGAGATGCATGGAGACTGAGAGGGGCAGGATGGGTCCCAGGGGCTGGGAGAGGGGACATGGGGAGTCAGTGCTTCGTGGGGACAGAGATTCAGTGTTGCAATGTGACAAGCATTCTGGAGATGGACAGCAGTGATGGGTGGCCAACAGCTGTGAACAGACTTAGGACTACTGAGCTGTACAGTGAGAAATGGTTAAGTGGGTGAGTTTTATTTCGATCTTTACCACAATTAAAACTGACTTAAAAATTGTGTAATCGGTCATAAAATCCTCACATAACGCAGCCCTGTATAAAGTCAAATAGAATGCTTCTCCGGCCACAGCGTGACCCTTGACCATGTGGCTGGGCCCCTCTTGTCACAGTTCTCTGTGAACGGATTTGGAGTCCCAAGAGTACTGGACTAGCAGGCATTCATTCCATCAGTCCCTTGCCACACATCCTTGAGCTGGTGATACCAACAGTCAGGTTGACTCTCCACGGCTGTACCATGGGAGTCATCCCAGAGCCTGCCATGCCAGTTGCTGGACGTGGAGGGTGGTGTCAAGTTGCTGGACATGGAGGGTGGTCTCCACTTGCTGGACGTGGAGGGTGGACTCTGGTTGCTGGACGTGAGGGGTGGTCTCTGTAACAAGGTGCCTGGCAGCTAATGATCTGATACAGACAGAAAGGTGGGTGTTGTCACTGTGGCTTTGCCCACTGGTACCTGTCTATGCCCCCATGTCTCCTTCTGATGCCTCTTGCTCTTGGTGTTGCTTTCCCCACTGGCGTGGACGTGGTACTTCCCAGTTGCTCTGAACTCTAGGGGACAGAGGGGCTCCCTTTCAGTGGGCTTGCCCGGTTGGGTCTGGAGTAGATGACAGGACTATTAACCTCGTTTCCTGAGGAACTCCCCACCTCCCAGACCGGGCTGGAGGGGTCTGATCTCATGACCGGCTCAGTCTCATCGGTGTCATAGAGCACCTGCCTCTTAGCATTTCTCCGTGTCAGCCGGAACACTCAGCCTTACCGAGGAGCCAAATACAGTTGAGGCAGCTGGAGGTTGACCTGGACAATGAAGGGAAATGCTTTTCTGAAGCTCAAACATCACGGGGTGTCATAGGCTCCTCAGACTCTGGTTTTTACAATTTTCATGGAATGTTTTGCTTTGTGCGGATGCTTTCAGAGGTCTACCCCTGTCCTCTCAAATTGGAAGACAATATGGAGTCAGTTCCAGGCACACTTAGGGAAAAACCATCAGGTTTTGGGAACATAAATATTACAGTCGCTTAGACATGGTTGGAGCGCCGGTGTTGTCCAGCCGTAGACACAGGTGTCCAAAGATCTAGCTCCTCGGTTGCATGTTGGACGGTGAGGAACGTCACCAGTAATTTGGGAAGTGTCGTGGCTGGGCTCCCTGTATGCATCCCTCTTCTTGGTGTTCTGGAGCGTCAGCCATAGCAGCAAAGGAGGCAGAGAAGTCAGTGGGAGCCATGCGAGTTTCTCCGTTTCTGAACTCAGTGTTTCCCCGAGCTGTCTGAAGATTTCAGTTGTAAACAAAGAGGTTAGGACCTAATTTTTCAAATAGCTTTCATAATTAATGCTATGACACTAATATAATGAGCTTCGTTGTAGCATGTGTAGTTGAGTGTGTGGACATGTGCAAAGACCCGAGCTCCGTCTCCTGTGGCAGAGTCCGTAAAAACAGCGATTTGTTGAATAAGTAAAACGTGAATATTTATTTTAGAAGACTTGCAGGCAACTTCTTGTTTTTTATTAAAAGACACTTGGCACACAATGTTGCATTAGAAAAATCACAAACAATTTAAAGAGCTATTTAAATCTATAGAAACACCTACCTGTTTTAACACATATTCAGATAGGTTTTTGCTGTCCTGATGTCAGATGGTTTTTATGGTTTGAAAACAGGACATCTGTTTAGATAACCCTTTCTTAACCAATTTCATTAGTCAAGAAATTTATTACATATAGTTTAAATGGAATAAAACTGCCTTTGTTCTAAAAAAAATATGGCTTGTAATGTAGGGTTTTCTCTATTTTCAATCTGCCTTTTTCCCCATTGAGCAAAGAGATCAGGAACATTTTTGTTGCCATGGTGAGGTTTCTGTTATGTAAGCGTCGTGTTAATTTTTCTTTAATGAACAAACTTTTGTCTCTCTCTCTCCCTCATAATAGCTCTGGTTTAGGAATACCTACTTCCTCCCGAAAGTGTTTTCATGCTTTTTTGCCAAATTAGGATAGTTCAGAAAAATAATTTAATTTTCGAAGGAGGGAAATTATGCTGTTTTTCAGAAGTTAATGTGCCATGCTTATGTTTTGGAGTAGAGCGTTTTCATTTATATTTTAAGTACTTTTATCAACTAACTGAGTTTTAATAGTTTGGAACATCTTTATAAATACCCATGCTTGTGGGGAAAAAATAAGTTCTGGTTCCTTCACACAGTAGTAGTTTCTATGCAGAGAGATTCTGAATGGCTATTAACCGACTGACATTTTCTAGCATTTTTCACTGGGGTGGGTGATCTTTGTCACCCGAAGACTAGCTGTATCTACCACAGACACATTTTGGAGGTACAGTTAATGACAGAATGCCACATCGAGGTAACCAAACCCAGCCATTCTGTGATTCACAAATTAATACTCTGTAGATACTAATAGTTATTAAAGGGCTTTGATCCTATGGAGTTTAATTCTAATTTAAGAAACAGAAAAGGTCTACACCTGAACTAAGCCTCTCAGGAAAATGCACAGAAAACTGGAATGGATTTTTCCAGTAATGGATCCTTATTGTGATAACGTCTCAGCGTGAAGCAGATGTCATCTTCAGCCCCAGATATTTTCTGTCTTCATTGTTCTCGCAAAGCTAACGGCCACCATGTGTTTCCGGAGAGCAAGGCTGACGTCTCATTGACCGCTCTCTCTCCCTCTGACACCTCCTATCTGGATAATTACCTGCGTGTATGAATTGCATCTCAGATCAGTCCCCTTGTTCTCTCCCACCTGCCCCCAGCTGATCTGGGTAGCAGCATCTCTGTGGCATCGTGGCCCGCCGGGCCTACATTCCGTCCCAATTCTGCTATGTCCATCCATCACAGAGGGGCAGAATGATGGGGCGTGCACATCACCCCCAGATTAAATTCCACAGTGTCTGCCCATCGTGTCCTGGGTGGGCTGACAGTGTTGTGGTCCGTTTATGACCCCTGCTCTTCCTTGAGGCTCTCTCCATCTCACAGTGAGAGTCTTGCATGGAGGAAGCAAAGACCAAAGCAATGGCGTGCAGCCGTAGGAACGCTATGCGTTCAGACATTCCCGGCAGCAGCATGAGAACAAGAACGTGGAGGGAAACCCATCACCTGAGTGGTTGTCCGCATAGTGGCTGCTCTGTTTTCCCTCTGTACCTTCAGAATAAAAGCGAAAACACAACAATACAACGTTGATTTGAAAAAAAAAAATGAATTTTGATTTTTATGTCCAGTAAAAGCCGGGTGGGCCAAAGTAAGTTTCGAAAGAGCTGGATTTGGGGTAGAACTTTAAGACTCCCACGGTGCCTGGATTTTGCTTCATTTAATCTCTGTCAACTGTATCCTTCTGGGCTGCCGTAAGTCCATTTTTCATTCCCGGTATTTTCAACTTTCGGTCGTAAAACAGAAATTCATTCTTCACATGGTTGGTGAGCTGAGCCGTGTGTCTTTAAATTACTTACATAAATTCTGACTGCTCATTGCTAATGAAGCCTGTTCTTAAAATAAGTTCAGCCTGGCCTTTGAGCCCCTGCCATGGAAAGTCTTTGCAGGTCCTCATTAATGCAGTGGAATTTCCCATCCAAAGCTCTTGGACTTTGTATTAGTTTCTGCTTCTGTGGAACAGATGAGTGTAAAAGTCAGCAGCTCAAAGCATACTTCAGAGTGTCTGTGGTTCAAAATCCAACACAGTGTAGCTGGTGCATTGGGATCGAGGTGCCGTCCAGGGCAGTGGTCTCATCCGAAGGTTCCGTTCCCAAGTTCACTCAGGTGGTTGTGGGTGGGATTCTGTTCCTTATAGGTGGTCAGCATGGGGACCTCATGTCCTTGCTGCCTGTTGGCTGCAGGCCTCCCTCAGTTCCTCGTCATGGTGGGGGGGGGGTCTCTCCAACACAGAGTCTCACTTCATTGAAATCCAGCCAGAGCAGGAGGCTGCTAGCCAGATGGAGGTCGTGATGTAACCACAATGTCAGGTGCCATCTGTTTTCCACATTCAGAACCAGGTTGTGAGTTTCTGCCACATCCGAGGAGACAGGATTATACAGATGAGGATACCGGAAGGCGGTCACTGGGGCCAGGTAGTCGGCTGCCACAGTTGGCTTGAAACTCTATTGCTATTCTTATTATAGTCTACACAGAGTTATAAAAATAGCACCATGTTGACTACCACTGACAGCCGCTGGCCCGTAGTGATGAGCCCCTTACGCGTTCATAGTACGAAGTGTATACTTTTATCTTCTCCATCATAGGCACAAGGTGTTGTTAGGATTATCCGCATTTCACACAAGAAAGTACCAACAGAGAGGCTGAATCACGGCCCCGGGTTTCTCTGCCACCGGGCATGGGGCCAGGACTGAAATGTCACATCACCTGCCAAAACCACGTTTGTCACTCCAGTGCTTACTGGCATGGGTGCTGTAATCCTGTGGATTCCCTCCTTTGGCCAGCCAGGTGCATGTGGGGTCATTCTATGACACGTGCAACCCTGAAACCATCCTGAGGCCGTCACATACATTATCCAGTTTTTGCCCCGTAAGTGGGTTGAATTGGAACGGATTTGGTTGAACCATCAGTGACTTTCTCGTCCTCCATACAGGGGCTGTTTGTCTCGCACTGGATCATTTTGGAGACTTTTTCTTCTCTTTCTTTCTCTTCTCCTTGTAGGGAGGTGGGGGATGTCCTTCCTCCCTCACCCCCCAGCTTTATTGAGGTCTGAGGGACAAATTAAATTGTGCACATCTGTAATGGAAACATGATGATTTCATATCCATATAGATTGTGAAATGATGACCACAAATCAGTTAATTAACATACTCCTTGACTCACGTATTAGTCACCATTTTGTGGTGTGTGGTGAGAATGTTGATAATCTACTGTCAAAGGGTGTAGCAAGTGTAGAGCCCAGAATCATTAACTGTAGTCACCATGCTGTCCACCGGGTCCACAGGATGTGCTCATCGTATAACAGAACACGTGTCCCCTTGGACCAACTTCCCCATTGTCTCTACCCCTAGCAAGCGTTTCGTTCAGTTCTTTTCCTTCTTCCAGATTGCCCATTTCCTTTCATACTGCGTTTGTCTCTCTGCGTCTGGAATAGTATCTTCCTGGTTCATCACTGTTGTCGCAAATGGGAACATTTCCTTCTTTTCACTACTGAGTAATATTCCATTGTCTATACAGAGACCACGTCTTCTTCATGCGTCTGTTGGCCAATGCGTGGCTCATTCCCGAGCCTTGGCCTCTGTGAACAGTGCAGAGAACACGGGAGTGCGGGGGTCTCCAAGATGGTGGTTGTGTGGAAACCCTTTGTTTCCACCATGGGGGCTGACTCCCTGTGGCAGAGACAGGATCGCAGGGGACGGTGGGTGAGCCCGAGGCACAGGAAGCTTGTGCTTTGTGCCCAAGACCTCGTAGCTGGTGGCCTGAGTGGGACAAGACCCCTGACTTGTAATTCTCCACACTCCGCTTCCCGACAAGCAGGGAGGAAAAGCCGTCAAAGAGAATGGAGGGCAGCGTTAGGGATAACCCTGTGACTTCAGTCAGCCGCGGGTCCTGGCTTTGCTTGTCTTTAGAGGAAGGGAGGGCTGGAGAGCAGAGTTCGATTTTTCAAGTAGGGAGGATGCTTGAGGGGTGGGGGGAGATGCCGGAGTGGGGGGTGGAAGTAGGTGTGGACAGAGAGGAAGTTGTTGTTCCAGGTCACCAATGTATCAGGGGGCCAAGGACCCTGTCTTTTGGGTTCCTAGAGGCAGCTGGAAGATGAGTGTTGGGAGACGGGTCTCCCCCGGTGAGCAGTGAAGCTGGTGCCCTGCACACTCCGCAGAGACCCACAGGAGGCAGGTGAAGCCTGGGAAGGAAGCACGGTCAGCAGGGCCTGACCTTCTCCTTGAAGGCCTTCCCAGGATTGCTGTGCACATGTGCAGGACTCGAAAGCTGCTGTGAGCGGCGGCGGCCTGTCCCGGCCGACGGGCGTCATAGGTGAGCGTTGAAGATATGCCTGTGGGTGCAGAGGAGGAGTTCACAGTGACTCGGGGGGGTGGCCGTTGCCACATCCTCCTGTACACACCAGGCTGCTTGTGTGGGTGAGCAGAGGGGGTGGGGGGCAGGTGCAGGGCGCAGAGATGTTGTGGGTGAGAGTGCGGCCGGCAGAGCTGGCCAGACGTGTGCGTATCAGCGGTCAGCTAAGAACCAGTCCTCATTGATTTACAGGATAAACCAGTCGTAGTCGTGCCGTACAGGTAAATCGATCAGGGGACGAGCACCTGCTCCCGGGACTTGTCCGCGTAGGTCACTGGGTACAGGAGTAGCTGAAGGACGTACAGGGCCTCGCCCACTCGCCAGGCTGTGGTGTCCAAGTCGGGACTTGTATGTCTTTATTCTGGGTATGAAGTGACGTGTGAAAAGACGGAGGTGAAGCCGTGACCCCAGGGCTGTGGCTGTCGCCTTCTCGGGGCGGGAACTCCCCCCGTTGTGTGCTTACGGGGACAGGACGTTAGGGACCTGGTCCTTCAGGTGCCTCCGGTATCGGTTAGGGATTTGCAAGGCGTCCAGTCCATGCAGGGACCCCGGCCGTGCCCACCGTCCATGTACTGTGGGCGTCCCTGATGGATGTCTTCTGTCATCCTCAAGCGGTCCTGTGTGGCGGTTCTCATGGTGACAGACGGATGCTTGTCTTTGAATCCTTCTCTTACCCGTACAACCTTCCAGCCGTCTGAAACGCACTGTTCCATCCTCGTTAATCTCCTGTTTGGGGGACTTGGAGCGAGGCGTGTTAATTCAGCAGAGGAAGAACATCCACACTTTGGCTCACACAGCTTCCCTGGGTCCCCGTTTCCCCAGCCGCTGCCCTCGTGGGGCCCACGGCATGGTTAGGGACCAGAGCATCTTTCCCGCCTTCTGTATACACTAGTGACCAGTGGTGTTTGCACTTTTGCTTAGAGATGGTCCGACCACATTTGGTTGGTTGCCAAGACCACTTGGCATCTGAGGGTATGTTCTGAGAGGAGGGCGTGCGGGCAACACAGCAGTGGGGTGCGACTGGAGACTGTGGTGTTGTGTCCCCACGGGGCAGGGCCCAGAGCTCCTCCACAGCCAGGGAGCCGGGTAAACAGCAACCCCACCAACCCGCTTTCTCAGCTTTGGCTCGAAATGGATGGGGGCACCGGCTTGGGGCTGAGAACCACTGGGACGGTTGGGGACAGAGTGCGCAGGGAGGCCGCGGATGACATGGGAAGCCGACGTTCTCCCACAGAGCAGACAGTCTGATTCCAAGGAGGACAGGCTTCTGGGTCCCGCTGGAAGGTTGAACAAGGACCCTGACCCCCACCCGCTGTCCACGAAGATGGCAGAGCAGGACCGGTCAACAGAAGACAGGAGGGGAGCCCTCCCTGCCCGTGGACCGACAAGCCAGCAGGAAGAGCGAGCTTAGCGTCCTGAGACCCAGAGAACAGAAGCTCCAGGTGGTTCTGAAGGTGGCGTCAGGAACGACAGTGGAGACCAGAGGCCTGTTTGCACGTGTGTGCGGAAGGGACTGTATTTCTCGGTCTCTGTCTGAAGGCTGCCGAGCTGGCAGGGCCCCGGGGTCACGGAGAAAGTGCCTCAGGAGACTCTGAGCTCTGGGCACCAGACTTGGCTGGGGTCCAGGGAAACGAGGGGTCGGGACGAGGGGGGAGCATCCACGTCCGTGTCGCAGAGGGACGGCAGCCGGCTCCTCCCTTCACCGCAGGCCCAGAGGGCAGCCAGCCAGAGACACCCGCCCCCCAGCAGGAGATGCAGGTGCTCTGTGGGGACACAGGCCAGGGCAGGAGGCTGTGGGGTCCTGGCCGTTCATCCTGCCCACACACACGCGGGCCTTTGATGCGCTTCCTGCGTCCTGCCCTGCAGGGGGATTAGACCCGCAGAAAGCCTGGGATCCGAGCAGGGTGTCTAGCCGGGGCGGGGACAGCTCCGTGCTATAGGACGGAGCGCCGAGTGCACACGAAGCACACAGTACGCCGGCTGCATGCTCTCGGGGAGCGGGTTTCCCCCGATACCATAACCAACAACCACCGCTCCGGAGGCCTTAAACCCCACTGATTCACGCATCCCAACGTTCTGGAGGCAGGAAGTCTGCAGGGAGGCTTCTGGGGTTGAAATGAGCACGTCCACCAGGTCCTGCTGGACGCTGGCAAGGGGAATGGGCTTCCTCGTCTTTAACGGCTTCTAGAAGCCCCCGCACTCCTGGGCTCCTGGCTCCCCATCGTGCCACCTTGTCCCTCGCTTTGCTCATCATGGACCTTCCCTTACCTCCTATGGCCGCCAAGCACCCCTCCGCCTCCCATCTGTGGGGACATTAAGGAGTGTGTTGGGCCCAGATGGACTGTCCCAGCTCACATCCCTGTCGCAAGATCTGGACTGCCAACCGCAGAGTCCCCTTCTCCGGGAAGGTCATGTGCTCGCTGTTTGCAGGGCTTAGGGTGTGAGCGTCACCCGGCACGAGTGTGTGTTGTGATGACCATGTGGGTTTCCTACGTTGGGGGCGTTTGCTCTGCCCGATGACCCAGCAGCCCCCGCAGTTGCTGCTCAGCCATTGCAACTTGTGTGCTTTGAGTTTGCAACTATTTAACCCGGTTTCCATAAAAAAAGAAAAAAAAATGACTCATTTTATAAAGGAAATGATTTTGGAACACCTGTGGGTCCACTGCTCAAATAGAGAGCTTTTACCTAAGCATGGAGCTGGCCTTCTGGGAAGACATGACCCATGATTGCGTTTGCATTTTTCCAAAGAGAGCATATGTTTTGGCGTTGGGTAGAAATGAGAGGTCATTGGTTGCCATTCTTGGAGAAATGAGAGGTCGTTGCTATCCTTGAAGAAGGAAGTGCTTGATTTGGAAACAAGGAGATGAAGTTCTTTGCCCCACGACGTGTCAGCATGTCTTTGGGGCACATACCATCTGGGGCAGACGGGTGGGAGGAAGGTCCCAGGAAAGGACCACATGGTGGGCCACACGCGGGCGTCCTTCACTTCCCTCTGTCTGCTTGCCCTTTGCAGAAACATGAGGGTCCCTGTGTCGCTGCTGCTGCTGCTCCTGTGGGAGGCCCACAGCCACGCGGCCTCAAGGCCCAACTTCGTCCTGCTGATGGCCGACGACCTTGGCATCGGAGATCCCGGTTGCTATGGCAACAAGACACTCAGGTGTGCTGGCTGACGGGTTTGCTGCGTGGATAGCTGGCCGTGCTTGCTGGCAGCAGCCGCGAGGGATGTGAGCTCACACACACAGAGCACACAACGCCCACATGGGTCAGAGCCCTTCAAGGCACACATGTAGATACATACTGGTGGTGACGTTCACGGGTGACTTTAAGTAGCTACGCACCGACAGTGGCATTAGGAAGACGGGTGGGACTCGAGCTCTTTGCACAAGGTAAGCCCAGAAAGCTAGAAAGACCTTCACAAGGACTCTTTGTTACTCAGCCATGCTTTGCGGCTTTTCACCTGTGCTCCTTTGGTTCTTCCCGCGGCTTTAGATGTTTTAGGTAAGTCTCTCTGTTGGGTACTCACTTCACTGCAGTGGGAACCCCCATGGCCCCCGTCCCTGCTCGCCAGCTCCAAGTCTTGTTTTTACAATTACCGGCCACCCTGGCCTGGGACAGGTGGCCCAGGGACGCACGCCAGGTTGGAAGACTGCACAACTTCTCAAGCAGCAGGGTTCATTATGGGAACCAGACGGGAACCAGACTCAGAGACAGAGGGGCTTTCTGTGTCTCAGCCCCCTGTGTCACACCACATTCACGTCAGACAACATGGAAGGGCCCCTTGATTTAAAAAGGAAAGTCGCTACTTGTCTCATAGGATAGTGGCATCAACGTTCACATTTTCTCTTGATAATGATGGGGAGACGGTGACCTCAACGGCTTCTGAGCCTCATGTTATCAACAATCAGTACGAACTGAGTGACACAAGGTCAGGGAAGAGGAGATCATTAGCTTTTACTAGAATTTTCTTGTAAGATCTGTGAATCATCATAATAGCAGCATGATGCTGGGGGACGGATGCACCAGAGAGTGCCGCGGACGCTGGGGGCCTCACGCTGCCTCATCTTGTTTTCAACCCGGCGAGGCAGGTCGGAAGACTGTTGCGTTGCATTGTGTCAGATCAAACAGAAAGCGAGCATCAGTTGTCCTTTTGAGGACGACACGGCGTGCAGATGTGGGTCTGTTCCGTGCTGAGGCTTTGCGTCAGATGCTGCTTGTCGTGTTTGAAACGTGCCCTCACCTGCAGCATTTGTTAGAGCTTGAAACACACAGACGAGGACAGATTCCAATGGTCTCCCCACTCGGGGCCTCACGTGGTAAAACGTGTAGCTCTTACTTTTGGACGCTTTCTTATGCCTCCGTTGCTACTAATTTTGTTTTTTTCTGAGCAGAGTCATAATCATTTCTTAAATTTTGTTTATGATTTTTTCACTTTATTTTTTATTGTATTATTATTTAAAATTAATGAACATATAGGATATTAATAGTTTCAAGGGTAGAATGTAGCAACTCATCAGTTGCGTACAATCGAGCGCTCATTGTATCACGTACACTCCGTAATGCCCATCACCTCGTTACCCCATTCCCGCACCCACCTCCCCTCCAACAACCTGCAGTTTGTTTTTCCTAGAATTAAGAGTCTCTTATGGTTTATCCCCTCTCTGATTTCATCTTATTTTGTTTTTCCTTCCCTTCCCCGACGCTCATCTGTTTTGTTTCTTAAATTCCACCTTGGAATATTACTCAGCCATCAAAAAGAATGAAATCTTTCCATTTACAATGACATCACTGGAACTAGAGAGTATCATGCTAAGTGAAATCAGTCAGAGAAAGATAAATATCGTGTGATTTTTAGTATCCTATGTATTCCCGAATATCACTGAGATAATATGTGATCTTTCCGACTCAGGTGTTTTAATCCAAAAATTACAGTCAAATTTTAATGTTCCATTTCTACCAGATCTCAAAAGAAAAAAAAAAAAAGCATATACAATCACAGTGAAGAACTTATGCCACAGTGTACCCCACATCTGTCTTGTTCCATAACAGATTCCAGTTCCTTATGAATTTTATTTTTTGTTTTATATGTAATCAGCTCAGACCCCAAAGTAGTCAGATGTTTCTGTGGGCCAGTCTATGCAGGAGAAGTTAAGTCAGATACGCAGATTCGGTCTTCCGTGCCTTCTAAATCTTGTGACGGAAGGCAGGAGCACGGGGGGATGTGGGCTGTTAAATGCATATGCTAAATTCATGGATGGGAGAGCAGGTGGATGTGAGCAAGGCAGAGAGATGACCTTCACCTTCAAGCTGTGTATCAGCAAGGGCTAGTCTGCATGGGCCCCGGAGCAGAAGGCTGTGGGCCATGATGAACAGGATGTGTACTCCTGCCTCTGTGCATCTGTGTCTAAGGGAGCAGTTAGCCGTGCTGTCCCTTTATAATGAGGAGCTGCTGGGATAGGATCTGTGTCCTACATATGGACCGGGCCCCCTCATGGGACAAGGTTGGCTGTAGGAGGCTCACGAGAATCCCGTCTCTGCCAGGAGCTAAAGGTTGGAAGGTAGCCAGGTTGGCAGAGAGGCAGCGGCCACGTTCCCAGTGGAGGATGTGGGCTGAGAACTCAGCACAGCCCCAGAACGGAAAGAGGTTCATTCCTGAATGCCTAGCAAGAGTGGAATGACACTCTGACAGGATCAGCCGGTCCATTCCCAGAGCAGAGGCACCGGGATGACTTGTGCTGTGTCACCCTTCCTTCTGCGAGCTTCCCTGGATGATTGGGAGGTGACCCATGATAAAAAAGCACAGTGCAAACCACATGTTTCAAGGTCGTCATGAATGACATGAGTCTTCTGTTTTAGGACGCCCAATATCGATCGGTTGGCTGAAGGAGGAGTGAAGCTCACTCACCACCTGGCAGCTTCACCCCTGTGCACACCGAGCAGGGCAGCCTTCATGACAGGCCGGTACCCCATCCGATCAGGTAACCCCCAGGCTCTATAGCCATGGCTGTGGTCCTTCTGGGGGCATCCCTGACCTCCTCCTTCAATGGATCATTTCTCCTGCTTCAGGAATGGCGTCTGAGTCTCTCATGGGGGTGTTTATCTTCTCCGCCTCTTCTGGAGGACTTCCCACCAGTGAGATTACCTTTGCCAAGCTTCTCAAGAATCAAGGCTATTCAACAGCTCTGATAGGTATGGGCAGCTGAGGAGGGGGAGTTGAGGGCCTGGGCAGGGTGAGTGGGAGAGGGCATGATAACTGCCTTTGGAAGGATGACACCGCTGATAATAGTTTGCACAACTTCACATAGCGAAGAAATGATTTCAACTCTGAATCAAAATACAGCACACCTATCCAGGCTATTTGAAAGTAAAGATGTGTGTGTGTGTGTGTGTGTGTGTGTGTGTGTGTGTGTGTATGGTTACATAGATGATAGATAATGATAAATGGGTAGATGGGTGGACTGGTGGATGTATGGATAAATAGACAACATCGGTGATAGAGGGAGGAATGGACAGATCAGTAGATGAAATAGATGATGGATGGATCATGGGTGGATGGATGGATGGATAGATGGATGATGGGTGGTTGGATAATAAATGGATGGAGGGATGGATGGATGGATGATGGTTAAACGGATGAATGGGTGCATAGATGATGAATGGATGAATGGATGATGAATGGAGAGGTGGATGATGGATGGATGGATGGATGATGAATGGAGAGGTGGATGATGGATGGATGAATGGATAATGGGTGGATGGATGGATGGATCAATGGATGATAGTTGGATGGATGGATGATGGGTGGATGGATGGATGGATGGATGAATGAATGGATGGATGATGGATGGATGGATGAATGGATGGATGATGGATGATGGATGGATCAATGATGGTTGGATAGATGATGGATGGTTGGATGGATGATGGTTGGATGGATGATGGATGGTTGGATGGATGGATAATGGATGGATGGATGATGGATGGTGGATAGATGATGGATGGATGATGGATGATGGACGGATGGATGATGGTTGGATGGATGAATGATGGATGGATGGATGGATGATGGATGGATGGATGATGGATGGATGGATGATGGATGGATGGATGGACGATGGACGGAAGGATGATGGTTGGATGGATGGATCATGATTGGATGGATGGATGGATGGATGATGGTTGGATGGATGATGGATGGTTGGATGGATGGATAATGGATGGATGGATGATGATTGGATGGATGGATGGATAATGGATGGATGGATGATGATTGGATAGATGGATGATGGATGGATGATGAATGGATGGACAATAGATGGATGGATGATGGTTAAACGCATGGATGGGTGCATGGATGATGGATGGATACATGATGAATGGATGATGGATCCTGATGAATGGTTGGATGGATGTTGGGTGAATGGATGGATGATGGATGGTTGGATGGATGGATGGTTGGATGATGGTTGATGGATGGTTGGATGGATGGATGGATATTGAACAGATGAATGGATGAATAATGAGTGGATGGATGGACGATGGATACCTGGAGAGGTGATGGGTGAATGGTTGGATGGTAGATGGATGGATGGGTGATGGGTAATTGGATAAATGGTTGGATGGATAGATGAGACACAGAGATGAGACAGATGATAGCTAATAGATTGATTAATAGATAATTATGCATGCCATACCTCACACATCATACAAAACTACATACACACACAATGCTATTGAACATTTTATTTTATATATTAATACTAAAACTGTACCAGACTTTGTTTCAGTTGACATTCTCATTGGCTTTATTCAACAGATACAAAATGATCCATTCTCCCTTTTTACTTGATAAACATAGGTCCACATGGGACATCAAATGAGTCCTAAAATCTCTCAAAGAAGCAACATGACCGTGCTCTTTCCTTTCCTTTTGTCATAAAACCATTGTGTTTTTCTTTTGTGAGGCACTCACTAATCTAGTGCTATAATCAATATTTTATAAGAATTGTACATAGATGTTTAAAATAATTGCTGAGTTACAGGTGTGACTCCGTTATGCTTCAGGGGTAGTGTTTTGGGAAAGTATTCATTTCCCCTTTTAATATTCAAGGGACAAATCCAAGTTGGTTCTACTTTAATTTTAAGGAAATGTCTTTAAAAAACACTTGTGTTTTTGTATGGATTTTTGTCACCTGCCTATTCAATATGTCAGGTGTTGGTCTTTTATTTTGTTGTTTTCAGCACAGATTGGTTGTTGTTTTCTGGTCGAGTGAGTCAATGCCCTGTTGTGTGTGGAGAAGGCACGGAAGCACTGTGGGGTTCTACAGAACAGGAGTTGGGCTAGTCCGGGTACAGAGCGACCCCGCGTTGCCTCGTGTGGGAAGCCGAAGCTGATAGTCACGTGGGGGTATTTGCCGGGTCTGAACGTATCATCCATTTGTCTTCTCAGGCAAGTGGCACCTTGGGACAAACTGTCACAACAAGACAGATTTTTGTCACCATCCCTTGAGCCACGGCTTTGACTATTTCCACGGCATCCCCGTGACCAACCTGCGAGACTGCAAGCCGGGCGAAGGCAGCGTCTTCACCGGGGGCGTCCGGGTGGTGGTCTTCATCCCCTTGCAGATTATCGCCATCACACTCCTCACCTTGGCGGTGCTCAGGTTCCTGGGGCTGGTGCACGTGCCCGTCGGGGTCTTTGTCTGCCTCCTGTGCCTCGCCGCCATGATCCTCGGCCTTCTGGTGTGCTTCCTGCATTACTTCCGGCCCCTGAACTGCTTCCTGATGAGGAACCACGAGATCACCCAGCAGCCCTTGTCCTACGACAACCTCATGCAGAGGCTGACGGCCGACGCGGCCCAGTTCCTGCGACGGTGGGTATCGCCTTTTCTCCGGATGCTGTCTGTTGCCACGCGGTGCTTGGTGATCTCCGTGGCGGCTGGAGACCCTGGCTGGCTTCTCCTTGCGTGCTGTGGAGATGGCAGCCACGCTCTCGGGGGGAGGGGTGCGCCCTGTGGAATGGCACGTGCAAGGAAGCGCGATGCCGCGGGCTCTCACCCAAGTGGCTCTGCCACATGTCCCTCATGTCCTCTGCTTCTGAAACCATGCCAGAAATGTCTCCCAGCCGACCCACGCTCCTCACTCTTGGAGTGTACGTTGTGTAAGGATCGGTGTTGTCCTTGAGACAGAAACGACGTAGGGAAGTCCGAAGGAGTCTGTGCACATTTCTGAGCAGCACAGCTGTGTGAGAGGCCTGGCTGGGGCCAGGGATCTCGTTTGGGTGTGTGATGACCCCTGAGTGCACAGCGTCGAGGGTTGCAGTCGGCTAAGGGAGTAACCCTCCATGGAGGGGGGCGGTGTCCGTCCCGAGGAGAGACCATGTCAGGAGCACCTGCTATTGAAGGCAGACCACACTGTGTTGTTCTGTTTGGAACGCTGGTGTGTGTGGCCATTTGGCACGTACATGCTGACAGCATGTGTGGCTCGGGTCCCCAACGCGGGTCCCAGCTAAACTGGCAGGAGGAAGGATGTGATGCTGTTCTGGACAGAAGGAGTAGGATTTTAGGCTGGCGGTCACGCTCCTGGCCTCTCTGGTCATCATGGGCACGTGGAGGTACCATTGAGTTAGCGGTGCCTTCGTGTGCCTGAGTAACCGTTGGCCCACACAGCCGGAGTAGGGACTGCCCGGGCTTTGTGTTAGCACAACCCAGAGGCGGTGACAGCCTGCACATCGCCAGCGTCACATCCCGCCATTCCTACTGTGGGGCGCTCGGGCAAGGCCGCACGCTCCCTGAGCACGTCTGAACCCTGTGTCTCCTAGGACGCTCGGAGAAGTAGCTGGGGCGCCGTGGGGGTTTTGCCACCAAAGGCACAACTGTCATTATGCCTGTCGGTTTTTCTACAAGGAGACGCTAGCTTGTGATCAGAGGCAAGTCTTAGAAGTGTATGAAGTACACAATTTATACCATCATCGACTCTGGTGTACGCAGAGCGTTCCTAGAAACAAGGTTCTCTTCATTTCTTCCTAGTATAGGGGTCGCTTCTGAAACTTTCCATCTTACCGGGCTGAGTGTTCATTTTAAAAAACCCTCTGGCTGTGACAGTAAATTAGTGTCATCGCTCAACAGTGGGGCACGGTCCACGTGGATGACCAGGCTGTCAGCTCATGGGTTAACTCGCCGGGTTTTATGAGCAAGCAAACAGCCATTCGCAGGTAGGACGGCGCCCCACAGGATTGCACTCCTGTCCGTCGAAGCTCGAAACCCAGCGGCGTGCTGTGCGCCAAACTGGCTGAGCCGAACGGTCACCTGTCTGCCCGCCCGTACCAGCGAGCTCTCAGAAACGTACCAGAGGTCGTGACCAGGAGAGCGCCCCTGCCAGAGTCACAGGGGTAAGGAATCGTCCTTGGCGTCCCGGAGAACTCCCTCCTCCCCAGCAAGTGGTCTTTGGACAGGAACGGTGGAATCTGTGGGCAGTTCAGGACATTACAAGGCCCCGTACTGGATCCCTCAGCACGTGACTTGGGGAGCAGACCCAAGCCATTGGACCGCAAGGGCTCTGACACCTGTGCAGTCGATCCTGACGCTGTGGCCTTTCTGCCGTTTTATGGCAGAAGTAGGGATATAAGACGTTCTGGCATCACCCCCCTGGGAAGCCGTCGTCATCGAATTACTGTAGGAGGGTTACTCTTCCCAACACATGGGTCTGGAGGGAATACCTGCGTGGGGCCTGCGAGGTCATTGTAGCTGGGAATGCCGCACGTGTGAACCGCGATGCCGTGCGGGGACAGCAGCTTCCCAGTGTCACGTGAGGACGCCAAGATCAAAAGCGTCTGGATGAAACCATCCTTGCCCCGCTGTGTGCGACGTGCGATATCTGACTCCGTCCGTGGCATAGCCAGGCACCTTGAGAATCGGCTACTATAGCACCAGAGAAACATAGCCGCATTTGCAAAAAAAATATATATGATTTTGAGGATGGGAAGACACATTTGTAAGCGTGGCCTCACTGGCTGGCATATCGGGAGTAACATAAGGAGGTCTTTACCACGTTCGTGTGGGAAAGGGGTTCAGACTTAGGAGCAGAAGGAAAATGACTGAAAACAGACACAGTGTTTGTGACGTCCATTCATACGTGTCTGAGTTCAAAACTTCATGGTGCAAAGTGCCTTCTTTCAGTGCATTCACAGAAAAGACTGGGGTGGCCCAGTTCCCGTCCAACTCATACGTCGAAAGTACAGCAGAGGATGATTTACACTCTTATTTCTCAAATTTACATTCTTCCCGTAAGCATTGTCTCTGGACGGGTTTACCCTGCCAATGCTCCTTGGAGGTGTGGACCCGTGGACGGCAGGGGTAGGAGGCAAAGAGGCCTCAATGGGGACAATGTTCTCAGATGAGGCCTCCCTTGCCAGGTTTGCTACAAACGTGCCCCCGTATTGGAGCGCACACGTCTGTACAACGGCACACTCCATGGTGCCCCTAATTCCTAAATTAGGAATTTAGTCTTAGGGATGAAATGCATCCTGGGGACATGCTTCTGTTGGGAAGCCAGATAATTAGGTCTCTACACCATATGCTAAAAACCACAGAGTCGTGCAAAAGACAGGTCATCCTTAATGCAATTTAATTAGCAAGAAGTCCATGTTGCTCTTTCAAGCAGAAATGAGCTGTGGGTTTCTTAGGGATTCCCAGCGCGCTCTCTGTGTCCTGAGTGAAGCACCCTGCAGCCATCCGGCTTGCCCCCTGGGCCATCGGTTTCTTCCGGGCTCTGTAACTCGCAGCCAGCGTGGGGGCACCGTGCCAACGGCGGCTTAGCTTGGGGCACGTTCAAGTGTGAATGACCTTCATGGAGTGCTTGTCTGTGACCCGCCGGGTCCTAGGGATACACACGTCCCCCAGGACACATTCCACACACACCACCTCCTTCTTCCTACAGAGCATCCACGTGGCGTGGGAGAAAGACACGGCTTCTTGTGGAGGACTTGGAGTCTCCACACTTTGGAGTGGAGGGCCAGAGCCGTGTGGGTAATAGCAGAGATCGGATCCAGAAAGCACAGCAGGTTGCCTACAAAGGCCGTCCTCTCTGTCGGAGTGGGCCACGTGGATCCCTTTGACCTGCCTTGGACTCCGCCAGCTCACCACCTCCTTACAAGAGGAGGAGGAGGAAGCAGACCAGGGAACGGTACAGATGGAAACAGAAGATTCCGGGTCTCGTGCCCCCAAAGTAGAACGCATCCCGGGAATTCTTACGGGAGCTCCGATGTCTGTCCCCTCATTGCCATGGAGATGGAGAGGTATTTGCTGACTCTGAAAAGAATTCACAGGCTGCCTAGTAACAGGTGAACTCAGTGAGTTAATTTTATTCACCAAGTAGTTTTCCCTTCGTGTGAGTCAAGGCCACATGTAAAAAGTTGATGCCAGGGACGCCTGGGTGGCTCAGTTGGTTAGGCAGCTGCCTTCGGCTCAGGTCATGATCCCGGCGTCCTGGGATCGAGTCCCGCATCGGGCTCCTTGCTTGGCGGGGAGCCTGCTTCTCCCTCTGCCTCTGCCTGCCATTCTGTCTGCCTGTGCTCGCTCGCTCTCCTCTCTCTCTGACAAATAAATAAAATCTTTAAAAAAAAAAAAAAAAAAAAGGTTGATGCCAGTGGGTAGAAGGAGACCCACGTTTCTCGTCATCTTCGACAGAGCAGGTGAACTTTGGTCACTCTCGGTGTGGAGAGCCCACGATGTAGGACCCTTTCCTCCCTAAATACATCAAAAAGGGTGCTTCGTGTCTAGAAAGAACATTAACGTTGAAAGAAACCGCTCTCTCTTTCTCTGCGAGCCACACATGTGCAGGCTGAAGAGGGTGTTTTCAAGGATGATGGCATTATAAGCACCCTCGAGATTTGTACGGTTTACGGTCTCCCGTCGCTGCCTTCATAAATTCCTATGAACTTTACTGCGAGTGGTTGGATGCCCAGGCCGCCACGTTCAACGCGTACTGAACAAATTCTGGGTGTATTTTGTATGTATACAGTCTGTTCTCTGCCAGCACGTGGGTATTCTAAGAGGTTGTCATCAGAAGTGAGATAAACGCTAGGAATTTCTGGTTATGCTTAGGATGGGGCATCTGAGTACAAACCCACCCTCTGGAAAAGAGCTGGACGTCTGTTTTTAATCTCTGCCTTCCCAGAGTGGTCAGATCATGTTTCTGCGACGTAAACAAACCCTGACCCCTGCCTGGTCCCAAAAGGGAGGTGAGCGTGCCTTGGGAGTGATGGAAAGCATGGCGCACGGGGGGACGTCACGTGGCCATGGAGAGACGATGTCCTCATGGGAGGGTCGTGGGGAAGAGCTCCGTCTGCCGTGTCCTGTGCTCTGGAGCTGTATAGGAGACTGAGACTTCCTCCTGCAAGTGTGCTTGGTGTCCTCATAAAGCCCTAAAACGTGGGACCGCTGATAAATGTGCCATTAGGAGACCTGACCTTTTATCCGGTTCTGCTGCCGTCGATACTGGGCAGTCGGAAGCCTGAAATGCACTTAGAGGGTAGCCTTTGACAGCCAGGCCTTTCACATCTCCAGTCAGACCGTGGTGTAAGTGGCCATAATGAATGGCTGTGATTTGGCCCAGAGCATGTTGCAAAGAAAGGGATCGCGGCATGACTTTATTAGTTTCAGTAAGTGTTGAAGCCAGAAAGGAATAGCAGGGATATTGATCTTTAATTCACGGCGACAGTCGTGCATCAGATCAGAATTCAGGGCCGTACACAGGGAGACACACACACACACGCTCACCCGCGGAAAGATTAGGTAATTGAAGAACGGTCTTGCTGGGTAAGGCTAGATGCCCCTGGATGGGCCTCTACCGTGCACGGGTCACCGGGACACGGGTTCCAGAGTGAAGGGGACCTGTGGCTCTTCGAAGGGGCCCCCGTCCCAGACAGAGCATTCTGCAAGCCTTCTTCAGTTGTGGAGGGAGGCTTGCTTTTCGTGATTCCGCGTCCAGATCCATGTCATCCCTGACGGAGTGGGGCTCGGAGAAGGCGCTGTCACACCCCCTCATTCTCTATCAAACACACAGATCCCTTTTACGCCCTGGGATCATGACCTAAACTGGAAATGGGGAGGCATGAGCACTGCATGTCGAGTTCATAGGTACATGGCAGGTGGTCCTGGCTGCTGAGGGAATGAGGGATGGGTGGTATCGGTCCTGGGGCCCCCGGGAATAGGATGTGGCTCAGCTCCTTCCAGGTGGTGAGCGGCTGCCCTACAGGAATGCGGGCTGGTGCCACTGACTTCCCGCTCTGCAGACTTTCCCAGAGAAAGCAGAAATGCTGGTTCGTGAGAGGAACCCCGTGGGGGGACCTTCCCAGTGGTCTCGATATTAGCTTGTTCTTTTTAGCGCTCAGAACCCTGCTGAATGATTGAATGGCCGTTCTGTCTGCACCTCAGCCTACACCCCGGGCTGACTCTGCTCCCAGGCTCATCGGTTCCTGTCCCCGTCCCCAGGCTTGGCGTGAACGTCGGGAATCTGTACCAGCCCATCTGTCTGGTATTGTCTGAGTCGGAACACTTATTCCTAGCAGGACAGATTTACTCTTATGCGGTGCATACACTCTCCTCTTTCTTCCCCTTCGAGGGTCCGTCTAAGGAGGCTCTCTGAACCTTTTAAGATGCTCTTCTAGCGACAGCCAAGACACATGATTGATTTTCCAAAGCCACCTTGGAAAATGCATCTCCTCCCTCAGAATCTCATTTCCTATTACAACAATTCTACTTGTTTTGAGGTCCTACTACCGAAACTGCATGAAAACTATCCGTCTGTCCATCCATCTACCTAATTTGCTGCATATGCTCAGGATCTTCCCGTCTCTGGGTTCGGACAATGAATCAATGCATGCAGGGAATTTACAGCCAGAATGAGCAAAGGATCTTTCCCGCACCTGTTGCATGGTGGGGCGTGTGGGTGACTTTAGGTATTTTAATTCGGATCACGCTGGGTTTGGGGAGGGGCCTTACAGGTGGTGATGGACAAGGTCAGAGTCCAGTTTCCTCACTGGCCAAAAAGCCCTTGAATCTAACGAGAGACCTCAGAGTCACAACAAGGCTGCGTCCGCGGAGTCCTTGCACAGAGAGCCTCATGTGAAGCCCCATCCAGCTGCTGAGGCCAGTGTGCCCACACTGCAGGGACGTGAGCAAAGACCGAAATCAGGCCACCTTTTAAACTCTGCTTAGACGGATTGCTTTTAGAACAGGGTGTCCGTTGCATCTCTTTGGGGGGGGGAGGAAAGGGTGGATTCCCTACTTTTCTTGTCTTTTTTATTTTTCAAATAAAAATGTCTCTCCATGTTCCTGCGGCTGCAGCAGGAACATGTGCAATGCTAAAAAATTAAAGGACCAAAGTGTGTCTGTCACGTAGAAAGTTGCCATTGTTCCTGTTGAAACGGCAACAGTGGAAATCGTTGTGTTCAGTCCGTCACACCAAGACGTAGCAAAGCTTGTGTATGTGTGGGGTCTTCCTGACAGTCTTTCCACATGTCTGGACTTTTATTTTCTAAAGATTTATATATTTATTTTAGAGAGTGTGAGAGTTGGGGGAGGACAGAGGTAGACAGACTCCCCACAGAGCATGGAGCCCGACGGAGGGCTCGGTGTTATAACCCTGAGGTCACGTCCTGAGCTGAAACCAAGAGTCAGGCGCTCAACTCACTGAGCCACCCGGGTGCCCCCATGGGATTTTAGTTTCATGTCGGGGCCCCTGGCTGGTTCAGTTGGTAAAGCACGTGACTCTTGGCCTTGGGGTTGTGTGTTTGAGTGCCACATTGGGTTCAAAGATAACCTAAAGTCTTTTAAAAAAAATATTCTGATTGGGGCTCCTGAGTGGCTCAGTCTGTTAAATGTCTGCTTTCGGCTCAGGTCACGGTCCTGGGGTCCCGGGATTGCGTCCCACGTCAAGCACCTTGCTCGACAGGGAGTCTGGTTCTCTCTCTCCCTCTGCCTGCTTATGCTCTTTGTCTCTAATAAATAAATAAATGAAATTTTTAAAAAATACTGATTTTTTTCAATGAGTAATTCAGGGGCTCTTTGTTACAGAACTCGGGGTTCTAGCTCCCCAGGTGAGTATCGAGGACAGGTGTCTGCCGTTGTCCTCTCTGTGAGTGTGCACGGGAATGGGTCTGGTACCGACGTGTTGGTGGAAACCATTCATGGGTGCTGAACCCCGGGAATCGTCCTTTCTCTGGAGTTTTAGTGGCTCGGACTGTGTTGGCCATACAGGAACAAAGCAATCTTGCCGTGTACGCATCCGTGTGGTGTTCCCAGCGTCGGCTGGGTGGCCGTTGACGGCATCTGCTGCTTTGTGCCTCCTGTAATCGCCGGCATTACCGGCCTCCGAGGGCTCCCACACTGAACCCACAGACATGCCCATTTGCATTCCTGTTACGCCCAGCGCCGGTCAAGTTGGGATCTTGGTGGCATGATAAGGGTCCAGCCTTCAGATGAGGAATATTCTGTTCAAGAGATTCGTGGCAGACAGGAAAACAAAAAACAAAACAAAACAAAAAACAACAAACAAACAAAAAAAAAAACAGCTTCACTATCCGCTCGAGTGCATTTTCACTCCACGTTTATGGGACGTCCGTCTTCTGACTTGGGATTGAAAGGATTGCAGGTTTCCGGGAAGGCACGGACCTGCCTTCTGTATTTTTCACAAATAGAGGGGAGCACGGGGTGGGAGAAGGTTCAGTCTTTTCCCACAGCATGCAAGACGGTGGCAGTCAGCTTCCAAAAGCGTCGTGTGCTGAATTGCTCCGGCAGACGGCTCGGGACTTCTTCTCTTTGTGAGAACTCTCCTACTCCCGACTTGATGGAGTGTCGTGCGTTTTCAGGGGGCAGGGAAGGGAGACCCAGACCACCCCTACGAGCCTGACCCACTCTCTGTGTGCCGGGAACGATACTGCTCAGCAGAACTTGCTTGCAGGAGAGCAGGGTGCCAGTCCCAGCCTAGGGCGTGTGCAAGGCCACTGTGGGTTCGTGGGTGTGTGGCCTGTTGCCGTGCACCGGGGACCGGATCTCTGTTCCTGCTGTCCATCCTTGTGTCCCGGTGTCCTCTACATGCCGCTGCGTGTCTCTGCATTTTTCGGGCTTGTGGATGCTTGTAAAACCTCATGGCACGTGGACACCCAGGACCTGGGCTCAGTAAAACACGGCTCTGTCGAGAGAGACAACAGAGAACCTTCTAGAAATACTGTACGGTAGGATGAGGAGCGTGGGGACAGCCTTCTCCCCTTCCACCGAGGGTCCGCAGACATTGCAGGACAGGAGTCCCGCTCCGGGGCTCGGCGTGAACTCCCTGTTGCCCTGACCGCTCTCGAGCACCCCGACTGTGAACACTGCTTAATGTTAGGCTCCTGGTCCCAACAGCATCATCCGTCTATTCCTTCTGGGCTCACATTTCAGAATGCCCCGGCTTGGGATCCTGCCGGGGAGGCTGATGGCGAGCTCTTTCTTTTTTCTACGTCTTTTATGTATTTATTATTTTCTCAGAAGCTCTTGGGCACGCGATGCCTCCCCATCCTCAGCACAGTCTCTGCCACATCCCATGTCACCCGCTCTGATCACACATGAGCGCGGAAGGTTGACTTTTTAAGCTGCCCGATCTATTTTTCTTTCCTTTAAATGTACAAAAAAGCCAGAGAGCAGGGGAGGGCGACACCGTACCCGTAGGTCATGTAACTGTCTATCTAGGGAGAGTGTCATGGCGTGTTTATTTGGGGAACTGTAAGCCGGGTTTTAGGGCCATCGTCTGCCTCTTGAAAAGGAGCCGCAGTGCGTCCAGGTGTGGGGAAACCTCCCCCAGGATGACTTGGATGGGGGTGGCCCCTGGGATAGAAGTCGGTGGCCTGTCACGGCTTCATGTCCTTCCTCCCAGGGTCCTGGAGGGCACCTGCTCTTAGAGGCGGCCAGAGCAACGCGTTGGTAGACATCCTCGTGTGCCGACCGTAAGCGCGGACGGCAGCTGCCGTGGGCCCCTTTGAACGGGAACGCATCATCTTCCCTTTCTGACAAGTAACGGGCAGGCGTCGTGGCAGACCAGATGTCTCGGGTCTGGATTCTTGTGCAAATGCCACTTGATGCGGAGAGACCATGCCGACTGCATGCAAGGTTTCCGCTTATTTGCTGGTTGGTTTTGGTGATTTTGGGGTGCAGGGAGGTTGGTCCTTTTTACTTAGTTGTAGAATAATAGCCAGGTCACTTCCTGGCACGCTCTTGTGGAAAGGGAAAGTGATAGAAGTCAGCAGCAGCCCTGCTGCTCCAAAGGGCCACCCAGATATTCACAGTAACGTGCCCAAGCTGGTCGTGAGCCAGCAGGGACCCGGCTCGCTCAGAGTTTGAGTTTCAGGCTGATGATCTGTTTCACAAGGCAACAGGAACTTCCATGCAAGGAGCCGCTTTCCGTGTAAAGGGTGATGAGCCTTCGGTCAGAGGACGGCCCCGTAAGGTGTTATGGGGACGGGACAAACCCAAATGGTGTGCTCGTGGTCACCCCAGTAGAAAGGGGGTTCCGCCGTGTATCGAGTCCGTCCTTCACTCCGTCGGTGCCCAGCGGCCGTCAGAAGGGCACTTGGACAACAGCCCCGCTGGGACGGAAAGGCGTTTCTGGCGCTTTCCAGGACAAAGGTGAACTCTAAACTGCTTCCATGAAACCAAAGGGTCTCCTCAAAGTGCATTGGTCAGAGATCAGTGCCAGGCAGAGAGCAGGTGCTGGGACTTCCCGACCCCTCTCAGCAGACCCGGGCAAAAATCCCGAGACCTTCCCACACTCCCCAGGCTCATGACTGTTGTCACAAGCCCCCCCCCCCCCCATTAACAGCGACTTACAGCTCTCCCCCAGCTGTGTGTTCTCGCCCGTTAGAACACAGGCTGTTTTGATACACTCTGAACAAGGAAATGCTTTTGCAATAACTTGACACTCTTTATCGCTTGGGATGAGCTCAAAGAATGTTCCGGGTAACTTCCAAAACGTCAGTGTGGACGGTGGGGCTTTTATTCAAGGAGACTAGTTCGGTCGTAGAAGGTGGGCAATATGGTGGAACAGTTGACTTGGCATTAGATGGGGAGACAGGCGTTGCCGTAAGATGTCAAGAAATGGATTTGTACCAGGCAGTAGCTTGTGTGCGTGTGTGTATGTATTCCAAAGGGAATATGCTTTTGAAGGCCCTCAAGTTCCTCCTCATCGCTGTATAGAGAAGGAAGAATAGAATTGAAGGCCATACCCACGACATTCCTTCCAGAGCTGTGTCCTTGGGGGATGTGTTGAGAACATAGCAGGTGAGCCTGCTGGCCCGGACAGGGTGACCATGACTCCTCTTTTGCACACACGTCCATTCTCCAGAGGACATGTGAAGTGTTAGACGTCACCTTGTGGTGCTGTCTGACTTTTCAGATGGCCTCACGTCATGCTGGTTAGATGGTGGTGGGAAGGGAGGCCCATGTGCTCATGATGCTGTGCACTCTCTCCTCTCGCAGGAACGCCGGGACACCGTTCCTTCTGGTCTTGTCATACCTGCACGTGCACACGGCCCTCTTCTCCTCCAAGGACTTCGCCGGCAAAAGCAAACACGGCACTTACGGCGACGCTGTCGAGGAAATGGACTGGAGCGTTGGTATGTGCGTGTTTGACTTCCGTGTGTGCTCATGGTGTCTCTGAGTCCTCCTCCTTCTCCCTCATGTCCCGGGAAGGGCCACCTCCGCGCCCCATGCCTGTAAAGACAGCAGATGTGTTTTTGGATTTTTTGAAAAAGGTTATGAAACGGTAAGTGAGAAAGGGAAATGGAGTGTAAACAGTGTCTTCAGCCCCAAGGTCGTGGCTGCGGTAGCCACTGGCTCATTGCCGGGGGAAGACGGGGTCTGGGGGCCGACGAGTGCAGGTGAACAGAGAAAAGGAGCCAACGCGGTGTTAGCTTTCCCATCGTGGATCCTGTTGACAAGGAAATGTGCACAGCGCCGTGTCTTCTGCAGCGACATTAGGTAAGTGGTAGGTTTGGGGACGCAGAAGACCACAGGTGCACACGGCCGGGGCTCGCCGCTGTAGGGTCTCCTGGCGATGCCCTTCTGTCTGGAGCCATGGCCCCTGTGTTTTCTTCATCTAGGACTGGTGTTCTGTGGCCCCCCTATGAGGACCGTTACACTGTCTTGTCCTTTGTGTCCCTTCTCCTACTTCCTAAGAAAATTATTCTCTTCCTGAAAAACGTGCCATTGTGTTTCCAGAGGTGCTGGGAAGACTTCTTCTTCTTCTTTTTTTTTTTTTTTTAAAAAGTGTCCTCTCCACGTCCATGAGATCACCCTGTCCCTGCCGTCTTGGCTTTTCTCTGGCAGACCCGAGCGATGTCAGGTGTGTTCTGTAGCGTGAAGGGGAAGCAAAGGGATGGGAAGCCAGGGGTCTGAACCCATCAGTCAGCACCTGTCATTGCCGGTGACACTGTCCCTTGTGTGGATGTTGTGCAATCCCTGTGGACAAAAGGGTGCACCATTGTCCAAATGTCACCAGCCCACAGGTTGCTTCTGATTTTCATGTATTTGTTTTCCTATTCTCTTTTTTTTTTTTTCCTTCTCTCATTCTTACTGTTCTTCTTTGTGCACCAAATTGGTAGGTTTTAACTCTTTCATCTACACGATTTGGAAATAACCTGAGCATTGCCAAGGAGCTTTTTTTTTTTTTTTTTTTTGGTTGGTTTTGAGCTGCAAATGGAATGTGATGCTGGTTGCTTATGGGGACGATGAGAAGAACAAGTTTTGGTTTGTTCCATTTCGTTAAATCTCAAAAGGAGCGTTGTCTTAAGAAACAAAAGGACAGGACCCTCGTGCTCCCTCTAGCTGTCCATGCACAGTGTCCGTGAATCCGAGAGAGGTCTTAAGTAGGTAGGCTTCCATTCTGTCGTCTTTATGTGAAGAATTCAAATGAGGCAAGCCCTCGGCCTCTTTCTTCTCTGAGGGTCTGTGATTCTGTAGAAGAACGGAGAGGGGGTCCCTGTGAGGAATGCTGGGGCTCACGAAAGCACAACATTCCCCTTTTCGAGACTGACAGGACAGATGCCTGTACTGGGGCTGTCCCGGACACCAGGACAAGCCTGCCTCTCTTCTTTTCTGCTTCTTAAAATGTTGCCTGTGAATCCCTTTACGTTTTCCACACCTTCGCGGTGTGACTCGGTAAAACATTTCACCTCCTTGAGGACTGTTGTATTTTAAGGAACGGGTTTCTTGGACGACTGCGTTTGTGGGGTAACACGCGGGTTCGTTCTAGGACCATCCAGCGGACTGATGAATTTTTGTTTCATTATATTACCGGAGGTGTGTCCCCTGACTCATGAGCAAGTCTGACTCTCAGTGTTTCCCCACTCCAGGTCCCCTCTAGAATGAAACGGTTCATGTTTTTCAGTCTTTGAGGGTGTGTTAGAACCTGATGTCCCATTTGTAGATGAATCTGTGCTTTTCTTTTTGCCAAAAAATGAAGTCCTCCCTGTGAGCAGTGACGTCCCTGCGTCAGAACATTTCTGCTGTTTTACCAGACCAGCACATCTGAGCGTTTCAAGGAACATCCCTCCTTTCCAAGAAAAGCCTTTCCTTAAGAGGCTAAGGGGACTGCGGCATTCTGAAAAATTACATAATAAAATGAAATGGGGTTATTTGCTTGAAAATGATGCCTCCTGCAAGAGAGGCCTGTGAGAGGGGAGTGGGTAGTGGCAGAGGGCACGTCTCTGCCTTTTGGAGCATTTTCTTTCAAAATTGTTGGATGCAGCCTCATTCTGTGGAACCCAGCCTCCTCCACTGCAAGGTTCCCTGTACCTGGAAAGGCATCGTCATGACAGAAATGTTCATTACTTAGTTATGCTTCCTCCATGGTCATTCCCATGCCACGTCCTTGTGTCATTGCCTTATTCTTAGCTGAGGGATGGCACTGTCTTGGGTAGCTATGGTGAGGGGGTAGATCTGCAGTGAGGACCACAGAAGGGGTCCTACACGGACTCCACATGGTGGGCTCACATCCTGGATCCAGAATCCCTCTGAGGAACCGACGGGTGGTTAGCCTTCGTTCTTAATCTCAGGGACTGACGGCACAGGGAGTCTGCACACGTGCTGTCCTCTGTGACGTGGGCCATCAGTGTGGGAGATGGACTGTTCATTGTCCCCATTCTGAAGGTGAGGCAGGTGAGGTTGGTGAAGGCTGATGCACCTGCCTGCCTCAGGTGTATTTCTTACAGAATCAGTAGAAGTGATGAGCAGGAACCTGAATGCAGGTGTTTCCCCAGAGTGTGAAGGTACTTGCACCTGGTCCCACCACTTTCCCTGTAACAGGAAAGGCCACCTCGTCAGTGCCGATGGCCAACCATCAGTCAGAGGGAAAGAGCTCATTCTTGCATTACGCACGTTTTTTGAATATGGGAACCTAATTTTCTTTTTCAGTGGCGGTGAGTAATACTGATATGCCCCTTGACGTAAGGGAAGTTAGGAACCACTTAAGGATTTAAGATTCTTCCAGGAGATCCAAAAATAACACAGCGTGGAAAGGGATGAATACGTGTCCCGGCAAAAATGCCGATGTGCTGCTGGAGAGCTTGGGAAGGGGATGGACAGGCAAACGGGGCCAGTGCACACAGCCCACCACATCATTTTGGCAGGATACCCCCACCCTCGTATCCTGGGGGCAGTTGGGGCACCTTCATGAAGTGTAATTTTCAATCCCAAGTAATTCTGAAGATGTGGAGCTTTGGGGAGGAATAAGCCAAATCAGTGTGTTCAAATGGGCACCCGGTATCTTGAGGGTGTGCCATCCTAGCTGTTCTCCCTCCCCCAGAAATGGAGTGATTCTTTCTCAGGATCTGTGAAGTCGAGCAGGGCAGAGGGAGCAGGCGGAGGGACGGAGGTGGTTGCCACCGCTGGTTTCTTCTCTTTGCCTCGTACCATTCCAGACGACACCTCCGGTCTGTCGGGTGGAATCTGCGTGCATTGAGCATTCATTCAGAGCCCCGTGCTGTTCGTAGAGCCACAGGAAGGCATTATCAATCAGCACTTGCTCAGGATTCCACTAGCCCATCCTGGATCCTACAAAGGGAGATGCAGCTTGAGCACAATGAGGTGAATGATGATATTAAATGTCAGACTTCAGGTTGGTCCTTTCAACGAAGAAAAAGTCCCTGCCGCTTCAAGGGTTGGGATCCCGTGGCTGACGTGGGTTTTTTTGTTTTTTTTTTTTTTTTTCCTTTCAAACCAAAACCATAAGCTTTTTTTCTCCAGCAGAAGCACCACCAGCCTTGCTATTGGCATGGAGAAGTCTTGAGGAGCGAGGTCTCATTGCCCAATATCTGTGATGTGGTACCCACTGGTGGCTGTGTCTGATGCTCTGATCGTCCCTTTCTCCCTGCCTTTCCCTCCGTGGGGCTGGACAGGGCCACCTTCTCTGGGCGCAGGGAAGGAACACACAGCCAACCAGAAGGAAAAAATAGCAGATGCATTCATGCAAGACAAGCTAGGGCTTATGGGACAGCGCGAGCTCCTTTTTTCCATGCCCGACGTAGAGTTGAGCACATAGCACATGGTATCCGTGGCCACACATCAAATCCATCTTGAGGAATGGAGAATAAATTGGAAGGTCTCCTTTAGCAGGTCAGGATAGTCTCAAGAACCTCAAGGAACACAAGCACATGGGGAGACTTGGGTGTTGGTCAGAGCTCCTCAAACCTATGGCGTAATTCTAACCAAGGTTTGGCTTATTGGGCATGAGTCTAATGGAGTTTCCCTTTAAACATGGACTCTTTCTAGGACTGTTGTGAGACCCTGTGGATAATCCCTCACTTAGTAGGTCCATGTGCCTGGGCCTAAGTGCTCTGGTTGGGTTCATGTAGAAGACATTTGCTTCTGGAATGCTGCAGACCAGGAGCATAGCAGGGGCCCCAGAAAATCATATTTAAGGGTGAAATCAGGGGAGTCAGGTGCCTGGTACTTGCAAGGTCCTGTCCAAGGTGCTGAGATTGCTAGGAAAGCGTGGCTTTCTTTTACCTGTGTGCATGAAGGTCCACCTGTGGGAGTAGATAAGCGTGCTTGGAAAAGATACTGAAAACACTTGAGTAAGTCATGACTCAAGGTTTCCTTCCATTGAAATCCAAGGTAAAAGTTGAGAGATGAACTTCTATGTTTCTACTTCCTGTCAGCTAGCATCACAGGGTCTAAAAAAGCAATGGTAACGTTCTTTTTGTGATTCTTTGGTTCTCTGAGGAATGTAACTGGGCCACCATGCTGGATATTTCCTTTGGGATTCAATACATCAGTTTTCTGTCTTGAGTTTTTAAATGCTCCTTTTGTTGATAAACGGGGACTTCCTCTAAAGTGTGGAAATAATGTGTTCGCTTCTGATGCTTACTGAAAATGGAAGGCCGGGTTGATCATTCAGAGGAAGGGCAAAATAGAAATGATCCCCAAAGGAAAAACAAGAAAAGGAGAAGACCAAGAAGAGTAGGAGTGGGGTTATTAGAACTCAGGGGTAATGAATACTTCAAAAGACAGTCAACTCCAGCTAGGAAGAAGTGAAAAGACTCAAATAGGTTTAGCTACTAGGAATATTAGGGTCGTAGGACGTACCTGAGCGCGCAATATTTGAAGAGCTCAGGGTTAGTGGAAGTGGAGTGTTCCTTCAAGAAGCACAGAGGGATGTGGTTAGGGGGATAACTTACTGGACTCTCTCTGGTCTGTGTTCTGCATGGAGGGAGACCAGGAGTCAGGTGTTGGCTCAGAATGGGCAATTGGGTAATTTTCAGTGCGGCGTTGAGGCAGCAGCTGGATCATTGAATAGACTGTGGACTGAAATGTTGCCAGAGAGTATCACAAAAGACAATTCAGCCTTGGAGTTTGGGGCATTAGGGAATGACCCACGTGTCAGGCCATGGCAGGGGAATGAGGAGAATGGGGGGCTAGTGGCTTGGGAGGTGATGGGTTGCACCTCCAAACATGATGTGTTGGAAACCTGGAAGGAGGTAAAAGTGTTTACACGGCAGAGATGGAACCGTTTCGGGTATGCACAGGTGTGGGGGATGCTTTTAGGGGTTTGGATAAAAGACAAGAAGTCAAGCTTATGTCAAGCACATCAAGGGATTGGAGAGCTGGGGCATCCAGCTGGCTCCTTCCTTGTGAGTGCACGCGCATAGAAGACACCAGGCTCTGCTCCCCTGTGACTGGAATTGCTGATTAGGTTCATTCACTCTCAGAGTGGAGGTTGATGTCTGCACAAGACACTGGATGAGTAATGGTGTGCTTTAGAAGGAGCAAGTAGAGCCATTATGGACCACACATTCATTAACTGAGCTTCCAGTTTTATCAAATGCTCAGTGGAGACCTGAAAATTATTTCAAGGGTTGGTCACTGGCCAAAGTTCCAGGTTTTCAGTAGGTTTCAGGAAGGGAGGGAGGTGGTCTGTGCACACTAAAGCATGCTGGCTTCCGGCTCTGTACAGCACAGCCCCATCTGTCAGCTCCATGGCATGGAGGCGGTATTAAGAGTGAAATGCTCAGAACGCATGACTCATTGTCACCTTGTTGCTGTGGTGCACATCACAGTGGACTGTGCTCGGGACAGTCCCTACTCTGACATAATGGGAAGCAGAACATTGGAGCCTTTTGTAATAAAACTCATAAGCTTCTCATGTGGAACAAGTACATCCTCCAGTCTTCTGCAACCAAGGTTGGATGTGTTGTGAGTTCTTGAATGTGTTCTTCACTCGCATTGTGTTTAAAAGTGTGCTGTGTAGAGTTTAAATAAAAATAAATAAATGAAGCCAGGATACCCTGGCTCCAGACTAGACAGAATGATGGAGAAGAACAGGAAGCCCAGAAAGAGAATCTCTTGTAAATGTAAAGTTGGCCTTTCAAGGCAGACAGCTAAGAATAGATGATAATGTTAATTGCCAAAGGATGATTACACTTTGGGAGACATTATAATTACCTTGGTAATGCTGGCCCTGTAGCTAGTGTATTGCATGCACTGAAAAGAGACGGAGGGTGTGATGATGATGGTGGTGCTGGTGGTGGTGGTGGTGGTGAAGGTGATAGGGATGGGGGTGATGATGGTGGTGATGATAATGATGGTTATGATGGTGATGGAGATGATGATGGTGGTGGTGATGATGGTGGTGAAGAAGATGATAGTGATGTTGGTGATGCTGGTGATGTTGATAGTGAAGAAGGTGATGGTAACGATAGTGATGGTGATGATGAAGGTGATAATAATGAAAAAGATGAGGATGATAGTCATGATGATGGTGGTGGTTAATGGTGGTGAAGGTGATGATTTTGAAGAGGAGGGTGGTGACAGTGATGATGGTGCTGATGGTGATGAAGGTGATAGTGATGATGATGATGATGATGATGATGAAGGTGATTTTGAAGAGGGTGATGGTGGTGATGGTGATGAGGATGAAGAAGATGATTTTGAAGAAGAGGAGGGTCATGGTAATGATGGTGATCATGAAGATGATGGTGATGATGAGCATTGTGATGATGATGATAATGATGGTGATGATGATGATCATGAAGGTGATGATTCTGAAGAAGATGAGGGTGATGGTGATGATGGTGATGATGAAGATGATGGTGGTGATGATGGTGATGGTGATGATGGTGGTGATGATGATGGTACTGATGATGGTAATGATGATAGTGAAGAAGATGATGGTGATGATAGTGATGGTACTGATGATGATGTTGGTGGTGATGATGGTGATGATGATGGTGGTGATGGTGCTGCTGCTGGTGGTGGTGATGATGGTAATGATGATAGCAAAGAAGGTGATGGTGATGGTGGTGATAGTGATGATGATGATGGTGATGATGATGGTAATGATGATGGTGATGATGATGGTGGTGATGACACTGATGGTATGATGGTAGTAGTGATGGTGCTGAAGGTGATGATGATAACGAAGAAGGTGATGGTGATGGAGATAATGGTTGTGGTGAAGAAAACGATGGCGAATGAAGAATGATGAAGATGAAGATGATGATGAAAATAACAAACACGAAGAGAAGAGGGAAAAAGTGATGCTGGTCCAGACAAAGAAGGGAGCTGTAGTTTCGGCAACTAGAGTTACTTACCCAAGCTCATGGAGGTGGCATATGACACCTGACCTGCTGTTAATCTGGTTTTGTGCTGTGCTGCTGTCCCCCACTCATCTAACCGAACTCCCCATGCAGATTGAGTTTGGAAAATTGACCCAGGAAAGAATGCAGGGACATCATTACCGTTGGGTTTATTTATCCAGGATATGCTTGAGCAAGCTCTTTCTAAGTTTAAAAGCAAAGAAATAAACAGTGAATGACAATATTGATAGACTCACATAAAATTTAAAATTTCCGGATGTCAAAAAAGATAAATCAAAATATTAGTAACAAACCAGTTTAAAAGCATGTGTAGCAGCTACTTAAACTAAAGAGAAAATCCCTGAGGTGTAGAAGGAACATACAAAGGAATGGATTAAAAGATAAATACCAGGAAAGGGAGTTGGTTGTGTCAATGTCATGGGTCAGATCACTACACACTTGGTAGCATTGAGCGTTATAATTTCTGAAATAATAATAATGATGACAATAATCACATCCCCCTCCCCCCGAAAAAAACTTCACTAATGTGATGAATGACACAGGAAACCTGTTAAAATTACGTATGCCATGTTATATGGGTTCTTAAAGAAAGCAGACATTTTTCTTGGGTTTTTAAAAAATTGAACAAATAAAAAGCCTGTTGTCATTTATGCGGCAGAGTCAGCACATTTTCTTACGCCCCTATTCCCAGGATGTGCTGGTGAAGAGCCAAGACCGTCCAGTCTTCTCCAAGTTGCCGCTACTAACCGTAGCGCTCAGTTTACTTACAAAGTGTATTTTAATGATTCAGCCAGCATTGGCTTTTTCTGAATCCCAAGCCTTCTCTGACACAATTATTAAAACTCAACTCAAGCAACAAATTGGATTTTATTTTCACACTGGTGCTTCTCTTCATTGAAAATTCCCTTTTGGAATTTTTCAGCAGACTTTAATTTGCTTGGGGGCGTGTGTGTGTGTGTGTGTGTGTGCATGTGCATGTGCGTATGTCTGTGTGTGTGTGTGTGTGTGTGTGTGTGTGTGTGTGTGTGCCTGGGGTCCTCTGACCTCATGTGTCTCTTCAGGTGCATCTTAAATAGCACACTTTTTTGGCAGAGTTTGTTAAATCTGCTTAATTCAGTAACTTCCGTCGGATGCTAATTCCCCAAAGTGGAGATTGATTTTTTTAAAAAGGCAACAAAACAAGGAACTCTACTAGCTTATCCCAGACTATCAAATCTTGTGTATAGCCTTAGCGTGGTACCTCAGCTCTGAATCAGATAAGAGACGACCTCCAGTCTTGTCGCTGTAAGCCCTTCTTACCTAGATAATCATGACCTAGAGCTTGCCGGCTGACAGTCTCTTCCCAGGCCCTGTATCACAATACCCCTACCTAGTGGACAGATTTTTTTACTCCAGCAGATCTAGCCAGGAGAGAAATGAAATTGCTCCTGGAGAGCACTGTTTACCTGAATGCAGGATACCTAATAAGGTTGCGAAAACTTTAGGAAGACATCTAGGAAGTGAGACAACGCATACGTTGTAAAGGGATGTCTAATACAGACCCACCTAGGTATAATTTTCTCTCCACAGTCGCCAAACAGATTTAATCAAGAGACAGTATAAAGAAATCACATGCTTAATTTGCAAAGGTTTGCACGAAGCTTTGGGGCATGTGCAAAAGGATTCAGGAAATGTGCCGTGGAGGTAGGTCAGAACAGTTAATGCATATTTTTTTAAAATACAGAACTTCCTCAATGTCATATATGGGATGTTGTTCCTAGAATATAATTTTATTTAAGTTCGTATACCTTCCAGATGCGAAGAAAAAAAATAAATGAATTTAGTGTACATGAAAATAAAGTCACTATGCCAGGATTTCCATGATTGTCACTTTCTGAGATGTGTTTGAGGACTCCCTTGTGAGTGATGGTTTGCAGGACACGGCCGGTGCGGGATGGCCCCGACCAACGTGGAATCTTGCTTCCCTCTGTGCTTCTGTGTGGGGACAGTTTTCTGTCCATGCAGGGGCTGTCCTGCGGCAGGACAAGCCAACAGCTGAGTCCTGGGTGCACAGAGCTCAGGAGGACAGCTTGGAGGTACCTGTCCATCAGGGTCTTGTTTTTACAACATGCCTTTGCCATCAGTATTTTTATTCTAGTTTGAATGCTGTCCTCATTGTGGTTGTTTTTCTAATTGCCAAAGTAATCAGACACGAGCAAAACCAAAGAACACAGGCCCAAGTGACGTTACGGACGTGCCTTCCCGTGATGGGCAACCTCGCTGACGATCTCAGACACAGATTCTACTCCTTCTGTGTTGCCAATATTATAAAATAAATTAAGACATGGTCCTATTATTTAGAGTGTTTTATACAAATTCTCCACACAGGTTTTTGCCATTTTCCTTTTCCACATAAGTAAATACTGGGCTGTCTTTCAACTTTAGCATTTCAATTTCCACATCATGTTTCTTAAACTTCAGCTGACCGAAGCTTTCCTTTAGGAGGGACAGTGCCGTTGCTACCAAGATTTTGTTCTTCTGTTTCAGGCAGTGCCATGGTGATGATTCTCTTCTGTTTATCTCTGTGAATTTGTGGAACATTCCTGAAAGACATGTTTCCCAGAATTAAAAGTGCTGAATCAAAGGGTCTTAGAAAATTGAATTTTAGTAGGTGTTGTCTGAAACATCTTGTCTTTTTTTAACCTTTCCAGGGGGACACACATTGATGATGTATGTGAATACTAGTTTTCTCATCATATCAACAGCTCTAGATATTATGATTTGGGAAAGATGTTTACTTTTCTATTTCTCAGGTGAAAACTGCTATTTCACCATTTCAGTTTTCCTTCCAGTTACACCTTTAGTTGAAACTATACATTCTCATGCCGTTATGTTTTTCCTTCTAAGAATTCCATTCTCATATCCCTTCACTGCTTTTTATTGTGTTGTCTATCATTTTTGTTATTGATTTCTATGGGCTCTTTACATATGAAGGAGATTAATAGTTTCCTTGTTGTATGTTACAAATTTTTTTCCTGCCTTTTTGTCTTTTCATTTTATCTGTAGGCTCTTTTTCTGGTGAATTTCTGTGGTCAGATTTGAGTGCCTCTCCTCTGTGACTTTGGGGATTGCTGATGGGCTTTAAAAAGGCTTTTTCTACCTACAAAGTAATGTATCTTTTCCCTTGTGTTTCCTCCAAATATGTGTACAGTTTCATGCTTTACAGTGAGGTATGGAAAGTATGGAAAGGAACAAGTGTGTGACCATTTGCTCGTTGTTATAGCTGTTGGTCTCAGGTGGTCAGCGCTCCTGGCTAGCGTGATTGTTGAGGAAGATGGGTAATGCTGTCCCAGTGCTGCACTTTGCCTCTGAGCAGCAGACGTCAGGTCAGGCTCTTCCTGCAAGGTGTGTGCAGAGTTCACACTAATGAGGCCCCCAAGGCCACTGTCAGCCTGGTAGGTGTCGACCAGTGGTCACGTCTCAAGGTGAGCAGCACAAGGTGGTTCGTGAGGGAAGGTCTGCTCTGTGAGTGGGCGGTGCTGACGGTTCATCCCTGTGTCATCACCAGGGGCTTTGGTGCCAAAGTACATGAAGGCACATGGGGGGGGGGGGTCTGCGGCACCTCTCCCCCCACCTCCTGTCCACTACTGGTGTTCTTGCTGTTCCTGGCTGGGGCACAGAACCTTGAGATCACATAGGGGAGCCGCTGTCCCCAAATGCCCCCAACAGGGCATTGCTGCTCTGCTCCCTACCGTCTTCCCAGGCTGCAAGGAGGGAGCGCGTGGCTGACGCCATGGGGCATCCTGACCTCACTGGTGATCCCACCTGCGTCCCAGAGCCCCAGGGGTCTCGCAGGACTCTGTGCTGCTGCCCCCTTGGTGGCGTCTACCTGTAGTTCATCTATTTGGTTGTTTAACTTTCAAAGAGAGTTGGGGGAGAGAGGAGGCGGAAACTAGCATGTGTCTGTCTCGTTTCCAGGATATTCAATGACCGGTGTTAAAGCCACATTAATTTTTGCATTCGGCAGGGGAAAAGAACAATTAGGGATCATTAGAAGACATTTCTAGCGTGTTCACGAACCTATGATTGAATGAAAAGCGAGCAATTCACGAGCTCAGTTCTCTCTTCCACCTAATAAGGCGACTGGCCAAGGCCGTTCGGGATGTGGACTGTTCCTGGCTGTGTTAAATGGGTGGCTCAGGGTCATGTGTTCACGTCTCCCTCTGGCTCTTCCGGTTTCCTCCGTCATTCCGAATGTCCCATAGCCACACCGCTGCCAGCTGCCCCCTGCCGTAACGACTCTGATGCTCCTGATAATAAGCATCCTGGTCCCCACTTGGGACCCCCTTCTCTCTCCGGGCATCAGGCATCCATACTCGGCTTCATTTGGTCTCCTGAGGACGGACCCTCGCTAGTCCATTTGGCCGATATGGACAGGAAGTTGTATGGGAGGGAAGTGGCGTGCCCCAGCAGGCTCTCTCAGCTGAGAAGGGTCAAGGGTAGAATTCAGACCCAACACCATGCATTTGTGTCCTTGACGGTATTGAGCTGGATGCATGGCCTCCTGACACGTGACTTGTGCATGTTGTTGGCAGCCGCGGTGCTAGGGAACGGTGGAGACTTTGGGGCCTGAAGCTTGAGGTTCTGCCGCACCCCTGGGAACCCCTGGCTGAAAGCCAGGGCAGATTATCATTCTCACTGTGCCTCTCTTTCCTCGTCTGTAAAATGGGGTGATACCATTGCCTGTGTTGCTGGATGTCTTGAAGCGGGCCCGGGATGTATGTAGACCTCTGTACAGTTTGCTATTATGATGATGATGGCGGCTGCACACACCTCCCATCGACTCCCTCTTGTCCTTCTACGCCTCCCTTGTGCCATTTCTCTAAGTAAACTTCCTAATAATGCTTGTTTGCTGGAGGCAGAAGGCACGTGGCCATAGATGTCCCAGGGCACAGTTTCATGGGCTGCAGTCTTGTGACCTGTCTGCCCGTGAGACAATGGAATGACCGCCACTCCTTTCCATGTCTCTGTCCTCTGAGATCACTGAGCATGACTGTGTGCCTACAGTCTGTACGAGTGGCATCTCCAAGGAGCCCTGTGCAACGTGAATTCAGGTTTGCTCGGAGCCTGGTGGTTGCTCCCTGTCTGCGTACTAAGCCGACTTGCTGGGCTCAGCCACTGGACCGGCCTCTCTCAACACGGTGCCAGACCTCCAGGCTGGAGACAGTGATGGCTCAGGACTCTTGTTTCCTTAGGAACAAGGTATTTGGGGAGGACAGTTTCTTTATGGCAGGACTCTGTACATTGTTTTATTTGCTCCCAAGCAGTGACGAGAAAAGTAGCATGTTTCCATAAATGACTCCTTCTCGATCCAAAATAGATCTTCTCCACTGGGCACCACCAATGCCATCAATGCAGAGAGTTCCAATGGGGACAGAGGTCTGTCATTTCTGGACTTATGTGGGTGCTTGCAAATTGCACACCCAATGTCATTCTTTTCACATCTCCAACTGTAGGCAGTATGTCCATTGCCTCCTGACGTTTCCCAGTCCCTGACGTCGTAGAACAAGTCCTCAGTGACATTCAGCTGCAGAATCACCTTGAGCCCGTCATTGTGGCAAAGCATAGCTTCTGCACATGTGCACATCTCCCGTTAATGGAAGTGCTTATCGAAGGAACGCTGTTGTCATAACGTTGTTTCATTTTGAAGTAAGAAAATACTCGGGAGAGAACAAATATGACAAAATTACCGCATTTTAAGGATTTTAACTTTAATCATTGGCAGGTGGAATTGCCTGTCACATACCTTTGTCGGCACTGCTGTGTGTTGCCAAGTCTTATCAGTAACAGCCATCATATAAATGCGTTTATGCATCTGAATTTTAGCAAGTAAACATGCTGTACTTTAGGCAGAAGACAACCTACAGTCAGTAAGTGTCTTTGACCATCTCTGAAGCCTCGAGGACTGTCTTTGAGGAAAAAACCCATTTCGCCTTGTTGACACAGCTTGACAATTAGGTTTTGTTTTCCGCTGTCTTGCAGCTAAGCAGAGGGGAGGCCGAGAAGTCAAAGCACATTGTGATTTATTTTGACGTGGAAGGAATTAACGGTATTCGCACGTAGGGTGGATGCCTCCGTCTCTGAAATGCTTTGTCGTTTTATGCACGGGGTCTCTCTGGGCGGGCATCCCAGCTGGGGGCTGCTTCCGCACAAACCCAGCTCTAGCAAAAAGGAGCGGGTGCTGCTCAGGTGCCGTTGGCCCAGGACGGTTGCCGTCCATGAGGCTGGAGAAGGAGAAAGGGAATCCTTAACCAGAACAGTGTGAAGGACTCAGGACAGCCACAGTGTTGTTGAGGATAGGCAGGATCCACTCCAGACAGTATGTGGTCCCCTGCCTCTGTGTTTGCAGGAGCTTTAATATCCTGCCAGGTTCCTCCTGGCCTGTCTCACCAGGAGTCAAGAGATGCCCCAGCTGGTGTGCCTCCACAGGTGACCTCTGCTTGCTTTGTCCACAGTTTCGTTTTTCCTGACCTCGCTTTCGAGTCCATGCCCGTGCCACGGCGGCTAGCCTCGGAAAGGCCATTTCCTTATTCTCCCACTGAAACTACCTATTTTATGTGGTCAAAGGCTCTTCTTACCTTGCTGGTAATTGGGTCTAGGTGGCCCTGGAAATGCACACCGTAGGCCAGGGCCATCTCTTCCCAGGCTCGCTGTATGAAATGCTGTTGGCCTGCTGTTTGGTTTTCTTTCTGCTCTGATAGCAGCCATGGGAGAGATCACAGAGCTTGCCCTTATTTTAGGGGGAAGGATGACATCCATGTCAGCTCTGCAGATCCCATGGGCCCTCTAGAGGTCAGCTCTGCAAATCTCGTTGGGCCTCTGGTGGTCAGCTCTGCAGATCCCGTTAGCTTTCTGGAAGTCAGTTCTGCAAATCTTATTGGGCCTCTAGAGGTCAGCTCTGCAAATCTCGTTGGCTCTCCGTCCCTGTCTGCTCAGCAGGATCCGGCATCTGTGCACATGGGTGACCTCCTGACATTTGAACGTGCAGCTCCTTGTGCCCACTGGACATGAGTTCCTCAAACATGTTTATCAGTCTTTGTGCTCAGCAGTTTCTAAAGAGAAGAGGATATAATTCCTACCAGAGAGCCAAATGGGGAGTAGTGTGTGGTTAAAGACAAAGACACATTAGGCCACCAGGGACATACGGGTGGAGCTGTTAGTTTCTGTCTGTTCCTCCATGACCGTCTGACCCACTTGCACACCTGTCAGACATGCTGCATCATCGCCGTCGTTGGTCCCAGACTCTGCCCTCAACTGCATTCATTTTCATTGCTTTGTTCTTACAAATTCATCCTTATTTTCTCCAGGGCATACTTTCCTCCATTAACCGATTCTTGGTGGTGTGTGTACTGCGCGTAAGCACATCTGGAAAGCTTCACGTAAATCACAGTATTAGAAAAACCCAGTGACAGGGCAGCAAGAATAAAGGAAACGTGTATGGTGCACATCTTCCTTTCTCTCTCGTTCCTATGTGGGTTTCCAGTAAAACTGCATTTGTAGCAAAGTAGTCCATTTTGTACAAAAAGCGGTTTTTGCAACCTTAGCCCAGGAGTGTTAAAAACTACAGAGTAGGGGATGGAGAAACACGGGGGAGGTCACCTGGGCAGGACCAAGGCACGTCTGGGGATCCCAGCAAACATTCCGCTGTAATATTTAGTTGGAAATGCATTGTCTTGAATATTGATTCTGGTTCTCTAAATTAATTTAGCTCATAAATCATTAACCTCTGGATTTCATCAACTCTCTAGGTATGTTACTGTTTTTACAAAGCCTGAAGCTTAATTTCACATTCCTGGGCTTGGACAGATATTATTTTACCTTGAATTTACATCTCGAATCAAAATGAATCGATTCTAATGCTGTTGGATAAATCCTTTCCATAAACCAAGTAACATCATAAATTATCCAGGAAATCAAGTCCCAACTAATTCGAACGGGACTAATAAAACATGTGGGTGCGTTTTGATAATACGGACGTGAGCCGCCAGCCCCCGTGCGCGGAGGAGGAACGTTGGTTGACCTACAGCGGCTCACCTGTGGAATCGTTTGGTGACACTCCGGTAACTCACTGAAGTGTTGCATGTGGGTTCATGAGTTTACGGGGAGGCGTTCTTCTCACGTGTCGTTTATAGGTGAGAAAGTGAGGTTTTGAGAGGGGACGTAGCCTGTGCGTGATCGCCCTGCTGGCCCGCTGACTCACCGCCTCTCCTCAGAGCCGGAGGGGAATCGGGACTGTTGCGTTAGCTCGGGCGGGAGACTGCTTCTGTCCAGCTGTGCACTGTCTACATAAGCCCGTGTGAGGGTGCATTTCCAGCTCCTGGGTTCTAAGACTCCGCCAAGCCCCATGTTTTCACGTTTGCCCCGTATACCATAAAGACATCTGCGTTCAAAACTGGACTCCAGATACAGAAAACAGTAAGACGTCCGTGTGGGTTGTGCAGGACGGCAGTGTTTGGGGTAACGTTTCCTGCCCCTTCAGTTAACCGTTTTAGCACGTTTAATTTGCTCGTTACCATTTCTAGGCATGGAAGGAGAAGAGGTATTAGGGCCCGGGATGGTGAGTTTGAGCAGTGTTTGGGTAACATTGCACGGCCTACCACTGTGTATATTTGAAAGGTGAGGCCAGAATTAGGGATCGGGGGAGATCTCAGACCTGTTGCTTTTAAGTCAGGACCCAGCTAGGGCTGGTCCGGAAATTAGACACAATGCCTCCCCCCTCAAGCTGTCTTCTACCCACTTGAATTCATGGCATTAATCAGTCAGACTCTCTGAGGTCGTGTCTTCAGAGCACAGTCCATAGTGCCGCGTAACCTCAGGTAGCCAACAAATGCCACCTCTTCTTCTTATTATTATTTCCCACATGTGGGAGACGTCTTTGCCTGAAATGTGCATATTATGCCTCGGAATCACTGTGACCCTCAGTTTACCGGGGTGCAGCTTCCCTGCACTGTCTCCCGAACTCTGGGGTGATGCATGGGCTTGACGTGGAGATCTCCAGCTCTTGGAAACAGTTGATGGATGAGAAAAAAGTCTGATGAAAAAGCGAACTTGAATTCACACCATCTCTGAATATCATGATTGCTACAGTAGCTTCCGTTTGAGATGGCCCCGCTCTGGACCTCATGCCCTCCGGAAGAGTCCGTCATCCCAGAGCTTCCGCAGGAACGGCTGTACTCTCCCCGGGACCCTGAGCACTCAGAAGGAGACCCAAAGGTCACTTCGATGAGGGGGGGAAACCAGGAGGGGAGCTCGGTGTGGTGTGAGCCCACGTGCCTGGGAGGCCTAGAATCCGAGTTACGTGCCGGGTGTCTGTGACAGCAAATGGAATTTCTGACCGTGTGCCTGTAGCTTTAGAGATGGTAGAACCCAAAGCCAACAAACAAACAAAATGCAACAGCAACAAAAACCTCTCTGGTAAAAGAAAAGTGAGTGTGGGTGGTGTCCTTGAGCATCAGCAATGACAATTCGACCCTGCACACCACCACGACACAGCCTGGAGACCCCCCAGGACAGACTCAGCCGGTGGCTGTTCAGGAGGGCAGAGCATTGCCCCCAGAGTCCCCGAACCTTAGTGTCTAGCAGACAGGGACGCGCAGGAAGTACAACGACCTGGCGGGTTCACCAGTGGGAAGGGCATTTGATCCCTCTGAGCACTGCTTTTGCACACAGTTCTGCAGCAGTGGTGAGAGCCCCTGCTGCCCGGGTCCGCCGTGCCGCTGTGATGTTTAGGACGCTAGGGAAGCAGTGACTGCAAGTGCACACTTGGAGTGGCTTCCTCTGAGTCACAGGCGTACTGGCTTTGGGCTTCCTCCCACACACGTGTGTGATTGCCCTGAACAGACGTGGGGACACTCTTCTTCTGCGTGCCTTTGCCTCGTGGACGCAGGAGAACCCCGGTGAGCTCACGGGGGATGAGAATGAGCTGAATAATAATTCCGATTATTTTCAGCAAATGCAATGCCCCGGGGTTGGCGGGGGGCGTGGTGGAAAAAAACAGAGGTTACTGTTAACCCAAGAAGATAGCAGAGTCGAGCCGTGAAACAGCCCAGATGGCGAGAGCAGGTGTGGGGGATAAATCACACATTACGGCTGTGATGAGGGCACAGACAGGCTTAATGGAGGAAATCACAACATTATCATAACAACCAGGTACGGCGCGAAATAAGGATGCATTTCCCAGAAAAGGGGAGCTCACACAGGAACCGACTGGAGGGAGACATTCTGGCAAAAGTGAGCCGAGGGTCATCTGTAGGAGAGCCACGTTCGAATCCTGGGCTTTTCCCTTTGGTAACTCCCCTAAAAATCCCGAGTCTACGTTACTATGTTTCTTTCCTGGGTGTACAGTTAGGTGTGAAATTGAAACTGTATCCAAATCTCATGACTGTTGCAGTTCCTGAAATCCGTAAAATGTCAACCATCTCCTTTTATGATGCGTCAGTGTTTCTTAAACATTTAATCACACGAACGCTTTCTTCGGAAAGTATGGCCTTTGCAGACGGACAGATGTCATGGAGGAGCGTTTCAGAAGTTCAGCAGGCCCCAGATGGACTGAGGCAGAGTCTTCCCGTTAGCGTGGTTCCCAGGGCGGTCAGTCGGCCGGTTAAAATTAGAAGAACACCAATGTGTCATGGGAATGTGCTAGGGAACCTGTGTTCTAAATACGAGGTCTCCCTTGTTAGTCTTCATCTCCCAGAAGAAGGAAAAACAAAATACCTACATGAATGCCTAAAGCAGCCTTGATGGATGCCTTGGTGTCACGTTGGCTTACGTCCCCACAGCTCTTTGCAAAGTGATGAGAGATGTCTTCTAAATGTGTTTTGAGTGAAATTTTCATGTCCCCGTGGGAGATGTGAAAGTCCTCGAGATAATTGAAGGGTGATCCCCTTGTACATGGGTATGGTGATTCTGATGGGACGGAAATCAAACAAGATGCAGCGTTGGGTGCCTTTTACCATATTTTGCTTGCTCCTCCCTAAAAATACCCTCACATGACAGATGAGAAGTCATAACAAAGGATTTCAGCTCTGCCCCTACAGCACGAAAGCCAGGGCATCATATCCGTATCTCTGGGGACTTAAGGAGGGGAGATAAATAATCCCTTCTCAGGGATTTCATTTTTGCTCATATACTTTTTTTTTTTTTTAATGTGTAAGCCTTTGACCTTGGTTTTATGCTATAGAAAACACATAGACTTTCCAACATCCCTTCTGCGAGATCTCTGGAGCTCCATGTCATAGAGAAGATCAGAACCAAAGTTTTGGAAATCTTGGCCATTTGTTCTGGAAGAAGTACTAAGTCAAGTTTACCTGCACTGCTTCCCACCGGAGAGAGAGAGTAAATGTCTTTGCGCCTTGGCAGTTGTGTCCTGATATATGGGACGTTGGCTCTGCTTCTAATCCCACATAAGCTAACAAAAAATTGCCTTTCTAGGGCCACTGATAGTCGGATTTCTCTGTGCTGGTCCGTAATAGGTTTGGGAGAGCATGAGGACACAGGTTAAAGCTAGCTTTCTTGAACAACGCCAAGCAAGGCACATGCCCCACGGAGAGTCCGGGCCACCCTGACGGACTGTCATGAGCGACTCTCGTTTCTTTATCTTCAGCTTCTAACCCCCCTGGGATCATTTTGGTCCCACCATTAACCTGTTAATCAGATAAAACTTCCTAAAATAGTTTTAGGGACCCTTTTTAGGGTTTCCTCGTGTTCCCCGGGGTCATGTTGAGTAGGTGGAAATTTTCTTAATTACTCATGTTGTCTGGCTGCTTGAAACATTTTTTTTTCCCCTTAATGAGAACGGTGCTTCCAAAAAGGTAAATGGTTACTTCACAGCATTTTGGTCCAGGGTTTTGTCTGGGCTGACCTGCCTTGCAGGAGAAAAGACAAAGACAGAGCAGTAGAAATCACAGGTCTTCAAGGAGGCAAGCCTGTTTTCTGACTCCGTTATAAGAACTAGGGTGACTTGATCAATCATAGCGTGACCAGTCTTGGTCTGTGTGGTTTGAAATTCCCCTCTTTTCTGCCTCCTGGCAACACTTTCACTATTGGACATCCTCCTCTCTGTGTTAGAAGTAAAGAACCCCACTGAACCCACCAGGGACAGACAATTCAAACCAGGTCTGCTCCTACTAGGAGCCAGGAGGCAGAGCCTGAGCCCTTAGCTCCATGCGGAAGCCTCTCTCTTGGGCAGGACGTAGAACTGGCGTGTGTGTGGGGAAGCCTTCTCTGTCCTGCATGGAGGGTCACTGTCTCATTCTCAACAGCGGTTTAACACTTCTTTGTGGAATGAATAAACGGAATGAAGAACTCTGACGAATTTAGGCTTCTTCTGGAAACCCCATTCACACCCGGAGAAGGAAGGAGCCACGTCTGTACAATCCAAATTGTGTCCTTCTGGTTTACAAAACCCGGGTCTTAAGTTCTTGCTTTTTGATAAGCTGGCTCTTGTTGTCCCCAGTTAAATAGCCAAGTGTTCCCGAAATGGCTTATTTTCTGTATGTGTTTTGTTCAGGGAGCAACGTGAGTAAAGGTTTGGAAATAACACATTTCATTTATAAGCTATCCTACAGCCCACCGTTGGTAATTCGAAACGATCATCCCGTATGAATTGGTATCATTATACCTTGAGAACCTGGCTGAAAAATAACATTTGTGGACCTCTGACTTGCAGCACGGTGCTCTGAAAGCAAGAATAATACACCAGCATTTGTTCTCACGGGAGATTTCCGTTCAGCATTTTTAGAAGAGAAATATGTTAGACCGTTACGGGATCAATCTTATGAAAACTTAAACAGTTAATGGGCTCTGGGTTTTACAAATGAGATTCTGGCATAAGGCCTAAAGTGCATGGGATCCAGAGTGCGTCTTTTGGGGAAGAGAGAACTCAAAGGAAATCCGAAATCTGACAGTTTCTGCACACATTTGGCCAAATAGTCCTTTGTTTGTAGATGTGTGATGGGCTCAGCTAGATTCCCTTGTATTCATCCCAGCCCAGCTGTACCAGGGATGAAAAAGATGAAGTCATCACTGTAGGCAACGGATGAGAAAAATTGACGGGGACAGAGTGAATATCTTATTATGGTTATTGGGAGTACTGGGGTTTGGAGGAAATCCCAGGGGGGCGGGCATGTTGGGATGGGGAAAGATATAATATGCATTTCGTAGAAGGAGTCTCGGTCGCAAGTGCAACCGTAGGTTCATCTGGAGATGGAAAGGGCCTAGCGGGGAAATGGAAAACGGGCATTGCAGCTAGCTCGAACCAAGAAAACCGGTCTCCCGGAGGCTCTGAGGGCTTGGGCACTCGGCCAGGCCCCCACTCTCAGCACACAGCCCGTGCCGCCCAGGTGCTTCCTAACTCGTGTCGGGTACGTGGATGAGGGAGTCTTGGCTGGACACGTTGCATCCGAAAAGGCACTTTTTTATAGAAAGTAGCTGGCAATTTTTTCAGCAGTTTTCTGTTTACAGGAACATGGAGTCATAGGTCCTGTTTTCCTTTTATCCCTTTCTTTTGCACAGGTCCCCTTAGAATATTGTGCATTGGACTGGTGCATTGGGTGCCATCCAGCTGACACGGATGCTTATTGTCGACTAGACATCAGACTTTCTAGAAGGGTTCACTGTTGGAGTCCTGCATTTGTGGGTTTGGGCTGCGGAATAATGACACGTACCCATCAGCGTGGGTTTCTTTTCGTTGCCACAAGCCTCGTTTTTTTTTTTTTTTTAGCGGCGTAACATGCCATTGTCTGGTGGACTGTGGTTCATCGAGACTGCTACTAAAGGACATCTTGGTTGTTTTCAAGATTTTGAGAGTAATACATAAAACTGCTGTAAATATGTGTGTGCAGGTTCTGTGTCCATACAGATCATCCTGGATGGCACATTTAAAAAAAAAAAAAAATCATGCTAAGTTTTTTCTGCATCTGTGGAAGGTGAATTCTGTTTGAAATGGAGGTGCATGGTGGCACACGTTTTGCAAACTAATAATTACAACACAAGGAAGTAAAATCTTCAGTCCTTTGCTAACTGATAAGTCCGTGTTATTTGACTTTGAAATTGCTGTATGAGTCAAAAGGGGCATTTTTCCTTCCAAGTGTTCAGTGGGGTTATATTGTCTTAGTTCTTCTTCCTGTGTCTCATCATTGAACTAATTACCATATTCGGAACTATATAATGATATAGAATGATAATTCAGCTGAAATTAGTGTTAGCGTCAGATGTCCCCGGGCATGCAGGTGATTTGCTTTGCTGTACTAACACCACAGTCAGTGTCTGCCTGATGGTGATTTATCCTGGGACACAAATCCAAAACAGCCCTCATGCATCTTATTCCTTGGTTCCGAGTATGACATTTATTTATATGGTGTGGCTTCTTGGGATGCTTATTATTGGAGTTAAAAAATTGAAGACTGAACAATGCCTGTGACATTTGCAACCAAATAGCAAAAATTTGTTTTGTAACAGATGACTCGGGTTCTGCGTTGGCTTTGGGAATCATCTGTGCCTCCTCCACGCAGCCCCTGCCCTCCATTTCTGGACCACCTAGGTGAAGGGGCAGCCCCAAAGCAGAGGGCCTGTGCCCAGGGCCTGGGGTATGACCTGTCTGCCGGGTCGAATGTGCTCATTTTCACTCATTATTCCTGCTGTAAGGGATTCCTGCCGTCCTTATAAAATTTCAATGGCTCTGGTGATCCTGCAGTCATGAGACGGGTCCCCTGCCCTAAATCTGGTTCCCAGATCTAGACTAAGGATGCCACACTTGCAGCAAGAGGCAATGAAAAGGTTTATTACACACATGATGAGGCTTTCTTGGAGGGGATCAATGTTGCATCCTGGCTGGTCTGAAAATAGGTTGAGAGGGATGAGAGAGGAGAATGATTGACTTTTCACGGTGCAAAGAGGTCCGGGTCAGGTGGAGCATTTCAGCAGGGGCTGCCATAGCTTGAATGTCCCCACAGCACTGCAGGGGGCAGCACCCAAGCTTTCTTCTTGGCTCGCTGGGCGTGAGTCACAGAAGGACTGGCCAGGCTTAAGAGCTCTTCCCAGGCAAACATCAGAAGTAGAGTCAGACCCTAATACCTCAATCAGAGTCCAAGTGCATGCATTAACTTACAAAATTAAGCCGGGAGCATAGGACTATATTGATCTCTGTGGAGATCACAAATTGGGTTCCTCTACTTTGACCATCCTTTACTTCCAATCCGACTGCTGACCACAGCTTCCTAATCGGAAAGTCCATATTTCAGCCCCTTCTGTCTCCAAGCAGCTTCTGTTTCTTTCTTACGGAAAATGTAGACGTAAACAGAAGTAGGTAGAAAAGTACAGTAAACTTGCACACATCCCTAATGTGCATTGAACAGCCGTGAAGTCATGCCTACCTTTGTTTAATCTATACCCCATCCTCCCTTCCCTTCGTCCTGTGCTAATTTGAAGAAGAGAAGCAGCTGTCCTACCATTTTGTCCAGGAGCACTTCAGTAGGCATCTCTAACTTCCCTCCTTGTGGAATCTCATCGAGTCCATCCACTTAAGTATGTAAGGTTTGTGAGTCTGGCCTTTGGAAGCAGTTTTAACCCTTATCCTCACTTTTCAACTTCCTAACTTAGTGTGAGCTTCAGCAGGTCACAGTCCTTACAGAGCCCTGTAGTTCCCATCGGAGAAGCAGAGCCTACAGCGTTTACTCCTAGGGTTTCAGGTGCTCTGAATAAGACAGTGTGTCATAAAGGCGTTCGAGAGCAGAGAGCACTCAGTAGATGGTCCCTGTTACTCGTACTGCTTTGGTCGGAACTGTGGTTCTGTTGAAGTGTTGCTGTGTGGGTGGGGTAGTATATGATCTCAGGTGTGGGGAGGAAGATGAGGACAAGAAAAAGGAAAGTGTAAGGAAAACTGGTACTCAGAATGGATAGTTCTACTGTATCTACGAGTATCTACTATAATTATCAAAAGAGGGCGCTCATCATACATTTGTAGACATCTTTCTTCATAGAAGAACTTTGGGGCATCTGGGTGGCAGAATTGGTTAAGTGTCTGACTCTTGGTTTCCGCTCAGGTCATGATCTCGGGTGAGATGGGGCCCAGCGTCAAACTCTGTGCTTTCCATGGACTCCATTTGTGATTCTCTCCCTCCCTCGGCCCTCTCCCCGACCCCCACTTTCTGTCACTCTCTCTCAAAAATAAATAAGTAAATCGTTTTAAAATAGAAGAACATTGATGGTTTGGTGTTTTGCACAGAATACGAGAAATTGGTACATTTCTTTATGTCTTCAGGACCGTCGCACCTTCCTCTCAGCAGGGCATGACCTCAGGGCCTGATGCTTCCAGAATGCTTTCTCGTGTCTCTGTACAGAACCACTGCATGATGCCTAGAGTTTCAAATGATGGTTATAGGTGACACGTGTTCAGTGACTAGACCTTCTGAGAACCCTGCCACAGGTGGGCTTTCTGATTGCATTGCGTCCCCTGTGGGGATGAGTATGGGACCGCTGCAGTGTACAGGAGAATTCCCTTCCCATCTTCAGAGGAGCAGATGAGAGCAAGTGATCTCCTTTTCTTTTGTAAAAATGAAACTGTGTAAAAATGGAACATTTCTCTCCTTCAGGACAGATCTTGAATGTCCTAGAGGAGTTGAAACTGGCTAATAACACCCTCGTCTACTTCACGTCGGATCAAGGAGCCCACGTGGAGGAGGTGAACACCAAGGGAGAAGTCCACGGAGGCAGTAACGGCATCTATAAAGGTAAGGAATCTGTGAAGGCGGGAAACGCCAATGTCAGTAAGCTCTGGCCTCCCAGCTCACATGTTGGGCACCTTTGCTTGGACCTTTGCGCTTTGACATTGTCCCACTGCTACTTTCCGATATACGGACTTTACTGCATTGCAGGCACTGAACAGGAAAGTGACCAGGTCCTGTGTCTGTTTGGTCCCCATGGAAATGAAAACTACACTTTCTAGGTCAAGACATTAGAATGAGGGCATTTTCATGGAGGATAAATGCAGCCTCTCCACTGCATAGCTGGTTAAAGCAATAAGCTCATGTATTAGTTTCCTGTTGCTGCTACAACAAAACAACACAGACTTCTGGCTTAACACAACACAGTTTATCAAAGTTACTGCTCTGCAGGTCCAAAGTCTGAGATGGGTCTCACTGGTCTAAAATCAGGGTGACAGCAAGGCCATGTCTTTCTGCAGGCTCTGGGGAAGCATCTGTTGTGTCTCCTCCAGCTTCTGGAGGCCACCTGTGTTCTTTGGCTAATGACTGCTTCTTGTATATTTAAAGCCAACAGTGCAGAAATCTCCAGACCTCCCTCCCACTCTCTCTGACCTCTGATTCCATAAGGCCATCTCCTTCACTCACTCACTGTGACATATGGTTCCTCAAGGACTGCTGTGTTTCTCTTTGTCCCATCCAGATCGTGCAACTGATTTTCCCATCTCAGGACTCTCATCACCTCCCCAGACTCCCTTTGGCTGTGGACGGTCGCATAGGCACTGGTTCTGGGGAATGACAATGTGCCCCTCTTTGGGGGATGATGATTCTCCCTATCGCTGTGTAGTTTGGGGCTCATGCCTCATTCCTGACACAGCCTCAGATAAGCCACCACCATGACCAGTCACACTAGTCACTGGGGATATGAGCTATTCCAAAGTAGACCCAACCCAGCTGCTGACGCCCAGGTAGCTTGTAACATGCACACATGTCTTGGTGAATTCAAGACCTACCAATCTTGTTAAGATAAAATGTGACTCCTTTCACAGACTTAGAGGAGAGGCCCAAAGGGGCATATCCGTGCAAAGGGTTAGGATACTCCCCTGAATCTGTGGTGGGTGTGGGGTTTTGGTCGGTAGGACAGGTTGAATGGAGGTGACCGTGGTGAACCATTGTGTCCCGGGCGAGGGGCACCTCCATAAGACGACAAGGGAAAGCAGGTGACGAAAATTCTCCTAGTGTAAGGTGAAACATTCTCTCCTATGGGTGTATCGGAGAGTCCCAGGGATGCTGGGAATCTGAGTTTATGTCCAAAGATATGAAAGGATAATAAGTAGGATGCTTGGGTCCATTAATTGGTTCAGAAATATGGATTTGGCTGTGCATCTGGCCCTGGGCCTGAGGCATCAATAAATATAAAACATAGTCTGTGCCCTGAAGGAACTCAGGATTTGCTCGTGGTTGGCTGGGTGTGTAGCGGGAAGCCTAGACCATGGAATTTAGGAAGGGCGTCAGTATTTATAGGCACAAGAAATAGTGGTGTGTCCGGCCAGGAGAGCGTCAGGAGGCCCCGGGACCCTGGAAATGTTTGCCAAGTTGGCAAGGCTGGAGGGAGTTAGCCACAGAGCGTGCTTCCTCTCTTCTTCTGCTTCTAGCTCTGCCAGCACTCACGCACTCTGGTCCTGGGTGTGCGAAGAAGCCCACGGCTTGGTCTGCCCCATGCAGGAGCTGGAGAAGGCTGCGTTGCAGACAGCGAGGCAGAGAGGCGGGGAGGGGGAGTGTGTCATCTGTCCCAAATGTGCACACCTTGCACTTCTGTTAACCCCTCTCTGCGTGTGTCTGCCATCCTCTTCTGAGGCCTTGGGGGCAGGGACCCCGCTTCCACGTTTGGTTCCCTGGAACCCCAGACAGAAGGATCCCTGCTGAGTGCTGGTCAGGATGACCCTCAGAGGATGTGCACGCCCTCTCCTTTGCCTGCCACTGTTGGCTCACCAGGGCCCGGCCCCTAAATGCTGTTGGACGCGGGTCAGCTGGATGGACTGCTCTGTTTCATCAGCCCAGGATTGACCGGCCCCAGTAGCCCCGCTCTCAGAGCCCCCCTCCTGCCCCCGCCGTTCATCATGTCATTTTAGTGTAGGGACAAGTGGAAATGTGGATTCCCATATGTTAAGATTAGGTGTATAGCCAGACTTGGGCGAGGTTGTGGCCTGTGTGGACAGAGTTGTTTGTACCTTATTTTAGTGATGACAGCCTCTCTAAAGGTGGACTTACAGGTTGTACCTCGTGCTCACGTCCAGCCTTTCATTCAGTCTTCCCCCAAAGGACATTCCAAAGTAGGTTAGCAGCTGCCAATGAGACACAGTAATACGTGGATACAATACTTTGTATCCAATACCTTGGATACAAAGTAATATGTGATTTCAGAAAGTCACATACATGAGGGCTTGGAGCCTCCATTCACAAAGACGAGCAGAGATCTCGGGATGCGATATACACAAGACAAGGAGATGCAATTAGCATTTGACTTTGATGGTTGACTCTTGTGAAGACATCAGTGGGTTCGATCGGAAAGAGAATGTCAAGGGTGTGGAAGGACGGTCCCAAACCAAGGTCATCGCAGAGCCCGAACAGCACATCAGGAGCCTCTCCCCGATTTTCTTTTTTTTTTGGAAGAAACATATTGGGCATGTGAGCAGTGTTTCGCTATTTTACTTGAGTGCTGGAAATACCTCCAGTATGGGACACTGTATTAATATCTCTGTGGCTAAGCATTATCCCTTTGTCAGATTGAGTTGGAGTCAGGCTCACAGTGCAACATTGTTAAAATATGCTGCCCTGAAAGGAAGCTGTGGTTTCCTTCTAGCGGTAGGAGAGGACCAGAGACTCTGGTCGATGTCACTTCTCGTTTTGTAGAGCTGGAAACCCCAGCACCCTCGGACACAGAGGAATCACACTGTTGAAACTCGCTGATCAAAAGAGCATCTTTTTCTGAGCAGTTAATGATTTTATAGTCTTTAATCCAAACCTCTTGGGAAGATCGTTAGTGTGTGAGCAAGTGCTTCTACCGTGTTACCCAGGCACATCTACGTCCCTGATGAAGTCTGCGGGTGAATTGGATAGAATGGGTACAGTTAAATCATCCTTCTCTAGAATGCAACACCGTCTTCCTTTTAATCATAGGGACAGGAGATCCCTGAGGTCGTCTTCATTTTAAAGAAAAAATAATATTATACGGGTGAGGGACTAGTGACACCATTAATGCTTTCTCTCATGTTTTTTTAAAGGAAATGTGTCTGCAGCCAGCATGAATCTCCTGTTTGCATTTAGAGAAGGGTAAACTGAGTTGACCAAAGGCTGTGACGTCAAAGGAAATTGAGAGATAGAAGTAGGGTCCAGTGTGGGTTTTGAATACGACGCTAGTGAAATCGTAGCAGTCTTGGAAACGTCTTCATCCTAACAGCTCCCGATACACTGACTTCTGAGAGCCTCTTAAATCCATTTTCCTCTGATGGTCCACATGTTCTCAATGATTGGGTCGGCCGCATACACCTAGCCCACCAAGTAACAATCCACTTCCCGCCTAAGATTTCAGGAAGCAGGGGCTCCGTTAGTGTTTCTATTAATCTGACAGGGTTCCCATACTGAGCTGTTAGGATTTTTGCCAAGAGCAAGATAAATAAATGATCAACAAAATGCCAGAACCTTTACATTGGCCTGTGACCAGCGTAGGCGGTTAAATGTAAGGATTCCAGCAGGACTGTTGAAATATTAAAAATGTGCACACTGCTAATTTGAGAGTGGGGATTAGGAATCAGGGCTTTGAAGGAACAGAGGATTTACGATCTCTGTGCGAACCTGAACTGTCTCTGGGACGCAGAGGTCGTGGCTCTCCCGTTTGTGAACCTGCACCCTGGGAAGGGGTTGGGTCTGTGGTGAAGCGTTCCTCACAAGGCTGTCTTCCTTCTGTACCTCACTGGGACCAGGGCTCAAGGCAATCATTCCATAGACAGGGGTTCTTTTGTGGAAGGAGCAGCTGGCCCCAGTCTACGTCACCTGATGTCGAAGTCAACGTCTGAAGCCCTTAGAGCCCTTCTTGTAGTGAGAGGCATAAGCAAACTCTTGGAACCCAGGCCTCGCTCTTCCTCCTCCATTGACCTGCCTCTCCAAGGTGGAGACCTCGGGGGCTCTGTTCTGAGTCCCCTCACTTCCTTACCTACACCCTCACACTGTATGATCGCATCCAAAGGCATGACCTCAAGTGCCATTTGGAGTGCTGGTAACCCCCACAGCCAGCCTTGACCCTGGCTGGGAACCCCGGACTCCTCCATCTGACTGTCCACATGACATGGGATATGGGTGATGTGGGATAGGATGTAGACACATCCTAATGAGCAAATCTGCCCTAGAGATCTCCCTCCCCAAGACCACGTGTCTCATAGGCTAACCCATCTCATTGATTTGGACCTGTCTTCATTCAGTGATCCAACCCCCAAAGCTGGGTTCTTGGAACTCCCAAAGCCTCTTTCTGTGACCTTCTCTGTACCTCCTACTCCAACAGCATTTCCTATAAACTTAATCTTCTAAGCATACCTGACATCGACCCCGTTGTCTCACCGCCAACCATTACAGCCTCCTCCAGGCCAGCAGCACTGCCTGGTCATTGGCCCAGTGGGTTTCCAGATGGTCTGCCTGGTTCTTCTTTGTTGTCGATCCACTCTCCCCCCCCCTCCCCGGCACTGGCTGAACTTTAGTACACGCGTGGTCACTGTACTGTGTTGCGTCTCCTAGGGCGGCCTCAAAGTGGATGACTTCCAAGCAGCGAGTTATTCTCTCTCTCACTTCCAGACACCAGAAGTCCTAAATCAGGGGTCAGCAGGACCATGCTCCTTCTGAAGGCTTTGCTGGAGAATCTCTCCTTGCCTTCTGGTGGTCTCTGGCAGTCTTTGGCTTTCCTTTGCCTGTGGACACATGACTCCAATCTCTGCGTTCTCTGTCTTGTTGAGGCTTTTCCTCCTTTCTTCAAACACTCTATCCCCACACACAGAGCCAAGTGTGAAGTCCGCATCTTGGTGATACTCAGGACTAACATGACCCAGAGCTGCTTTAGCTTCCTCGTGACTTTCTGTTTTTTTTTTCTGGGGTCCCCCAAGATTTTAAGCTTGATTCCACCTTAGGGCCTTTCCACTGGCAATTCCTTCTGCGGGAAGTTCATCTCTTGGTCTTTACATGGATTGGGTCCTTCGCCCCCATGATGCCTCTGTGAGAACCCTGTGGGTCCCTCAACCAGAACCCAGCATACCTCCTGAGTATACTTGATTGTGTGTCTGTATGCTGTCTCTGTTTATGATTTATGTGCTCGTGATCTGTCTCCCTCCTTATAATGTAGATCCATGGGAGCAGAGATCTGGGGTGCCTTATTCACGTGTCTGTGTCTTTGCTGCAGTAACCACCTTGTAGGTGTTCCATAGACACTTGTTAAATGAAGAGTGGAAATGCCCCAGATTTCTCTTCCTTCGACGCCTGGTACCAGACCTGAGTAACTCCCCTTTTGTCCCCTAAAATACCCTCCTTACCCAGGAACCAGAATAACTTCCCTAAGATTTTCTTACAGTCAAGTTTAGAGTTTTCTGCCTCTTTTTCAGAGCAGAGAGCTCCCTGTAGTGTCAGGAAGAGAACAGTTAGACGAGCTCTGGCTTCATTTCCATTCCTCTCTCCAGTCAAGGTCACCCTGAAGGAGGCTCTCCCCCGCCTCCCTTTTACTCTGCCTAAAGGCAAGGAATAAATGTCAATGGAACGGATAAATTAACTCTATGGACGGCCTCTGCGGAAGCTTGGGGGTGTTGGAAATTCTATTTTCCTGAGCTGTTCACAAACGTAGACTTTCCCCACATGCAGGAAAAGATTTTCCGAATTCCCTGACGCCAGCGTCTGAGGCCCTGCCATTCCTGGCCTGTCTCCTTGACCTTAAGTGCAGATTCCAACAACCAGTTGGGCCCCCGCCTGTACCGCTTATGCGCTGCTTCTGACACTCCCTGAATTTGGCGAGCCGTCCCCTCATGCAGCAACACAACTTTCAGAGAACAGTTGCTGCTTCTGTTGGAGAACAACAACAACAACAAAAGTCAACAGCAAGAGGGTCTGGGGGTTTATTAGAAGGTGTTTATGCAGGTTCTGACTTCAGATTCCGACAGATATTTTCATCAGCTTCCCCAGAGTAGGCAACGCGGCCCCTGTCTTGCTGGTGTGGGTGTTCATTGTGCTGGGAAGCATCTGCAGCCTTTTCGCCTCTGAAAGAGGATCGCACACGGTCTTCATTTCTGAGTGCGCTCGTTCCGTTTCATTCCCGTAACCAGCACTCATTTATTGACTCCATAGAGTACACCAGGCAGGGGGCTCGCTTCTAGGGCATGAAGGCCAAGGAGACGGGCTCCCTGAGCTCTTGTAGCTCATGTGCTAATGTTGAGATGCACATGACAGAGATAATTTCAGAGTAACAGACTGCGAAGGGAACTGTCAGAAACTGGCAGTTAGAGGTAGTCAGCCCAACCTGGACTTCCGAGACCCTCCCAGGGGGAGATGACCTTCTGCAGGCTGGTGCGTTTAAGTGTCGGCAAGGAGAGGAAAAGTGAGGAATTCACTCTAGACAGGAGGGAGATGCTTATGGTTAGCCCAAGAGCAGCTACGTGTTGCTAGAGGTGGAAGAGTAAACCAGGAGCATCAGGTGATGTGGCCCATGAGGTCCCCCACATCCAAGTCACATGTCCAGTAGGAACGTGTTAGAAATAACCATTGCCATTCGGGTAGTAAAAATTGCATGAGAAGAATATCACCCAAATCCAGTATTAGGAAAGGGTAGAGGTGAGCGAATAAGGGTAAACTGAGGAATGACTGAGTGTCGGTCCCTCATCTTTAGACCTGGAAGAACAGGGCTGTTGTTAGAGGACTATCATGAAGAAATTTGGTGAGGATTAACAACTCAGTGCCTGTAAAGTGCTGGCAGATGCACTCAGGACATGCAAGGGGTTACTGTCATCCACGAAGACACAGTATCTGTGATAGCATAAGTGTCATTTGCGCACTTCTGTAGCCACAGGAACTACAACAGCGTCTCATGGTTTCCGAAGTAACTTCTGACTGAGTACAAAACTGGAAAAAAACACTTGAGCTTGGTTTCGAAGGACACATACTTTGAGTGGATGAAGACGGGACTGGAAGACCTTGGTAACTCCAGTGCTGCTGGCGGTTGATTGGAGAGAAGGGAAGACATCCACGATGTGTCCTGTGTTTTCAGCTTGAGTAGTTAGGTAGATGGATGGAGGTTCTCTTGATAAATTAAGACTCATGGGCAGAGACCTATAGTTGCTTGGCAGGTGGGGAGGTGTATGAGATTGTTTACTGCAAGAAGAGAGTCGAGGACCATGCCCTGAGGAACTCTTACCTAAAGGGTGAGGTGGACAACTATGATATCATAAAGGCAATGTTGACAGAGTGATTTGGGATATAAGAAGAAAACGAGGAAAAGATGAGATTTAGGGAAAAGCATGAATGGTGTATGGTGCTAAAAAGGCCAGTAAGATGAGGACACATGTCCATTGCATTCATTACCACATGGTGCTCACAAGTATATTTTTAGTGGAGAGGTGGTGCGCAGAAGCCAGATGGATGGAAAGGTGGGTGAGGGGGGAAAATTCCTCACACTCTTTAGAGAAATTTGTCTGTGCATGGAGGCAGGTTGTTGTAAGCAGGACTTGGTCATGGGAAAGGTTGGAGCATGTGTGATGATCTGGGGTAAACTTTCATAGAGAGCTAACACAAGGCATCCCTGAGAAGGTCAACTTGCTAAGAAGATCGAGATTTATGGAAAACATACATTTTTTATTGACGCCTGGTGTCTTACTGAGGAGATGTCAACTCGTGTCAGAGTTTATGTGAAAGGTGGAGTTTGGGCTAGGACATGACGGGCAATGGAACATTGCATGATCAGAGCCGATAATCGGAAACGTAGACAGGACAAGGTTAGCAAACACCCTGAACATTGTAGTGCTGTGTTGCATGATAGGGACTGTCTACCTAAGCAGGGAAGAGACCTGCAGAAGGCTCAGCATCTTAGTCCCATGATAGAAGGAGTTCATGCGCTGCTTTCATTTGGCAGAACTTATGGCTTGATACCATGAGGTAAAATACGGCAGCTTGGGCCCATGGTTACAGAACCCATATCAGGTGGTGAGATTCATGGTTGGATGATGGGTGTTTGATTGACTCACTTTTGGAGCCAAAACAGATGGAAGTGATGTGGTCTAGCGTGGTCAGTGCAGAGGGAGGCTAAGGTTGCACGGCAGCAAAGTGGCCGAACGCTGGGAAAGATATGGTCATGGTATAAAAACCAAGGTCTGGACAGATGGAGTTGAGGAATTTCGTGGTAATGAGCTCCTTTTCATGGATGACATGTGGTGTGAGGTTCTCCTCTGAGTGTGGTAAAACCCTGGAGGAGAGAACATTTGGAATGCAGTTGATGAGGGAAGTGAAAAGTCCTAGCAACATTAACGGACAAACAAGGTTGGAAATAAGAATTTCTTACCACCCTCATCTACAGGAGAGTCCTTTTTCCTCCTCAGCTGTACTGTTCAGTGATTCATCCATTATTTCATTCATTTAAGATATAGATTGGCCCCTAAATTTGGAAAGGATGATGCTGTGGACGCCTATTGAGTAAGCAATGAATTAGACAGTTTGTTTTCAAGCACTCGTGGTCCTGCTGGGATGATGAGATGTGCACAAAATTGATTATCATGGTTGTCAGGCATCCCATCAACAAGAAACTGGAAACACAACAAGGAGGTGGACAGTAGGAAAATGTCACCTGCAGTGGTGGTCGTAGGAGGCTTAATTCAGTAGAAGGGGCATTGTGTTGTCCGGGCTTTCAAGGATGTATAGAATCATTTGGGGTTTGGGGGAAATCCTGGCAAAGCAGACATCCAAACACAGAAATTTCTAGAAGGTGAGTAGGGTTGAGCTGTTTCCTGGGGCACTAACATGAGACTTAGCTGAACCAAGGTGTAACGTTGGCAGAGGTGGGTCAGACCTGGGACACGGTTCACTTTACATTCTTGGCCAAGAGATGTGCTTTAGTTTTCTTTTTGCGGCAGAAATGAAGAAGGTGTTCAGTTGAGTGAGTGACAAAATGGATTGTTCTCAGAAGCCTCGCTGACATTTCCCCTCAATACTGTAGGACTTAACATGGTGAAATAAGGTTGGTTGAAGCACTCACTGGACCACACAACCTAAATTCAAGGCTTAGCCAATTGTGGCGTTAGGGTTCCACAAATGGGGCGTGAAGCCTGATTTTGTGCATAAAGTTTTATTGAAACACAACCACACTCATTCCTTGATGTGATGCCTCAAGAGAGGATACCAGAAGTGAGTGTTGGGAAACGAGTTACGTAGCACTTGAGAGATGTTGACCAACACCTACACAGATGACTTAGCAGATGGATGTCATGTTCCTGAAGTTGTTCCTCTTACCTTTTCAAACTGTGTCAGTTCATTTTAAGGGTGTTTTCCAGTGTTTTACCCCTCCTTTGAGCACAGACATCTGGACACTGTTTGGTCTTTATTTTGCCCTCAGCATAGGTTGATAGAACGCAGATCATTATTCTATCATCTCTCGCGTCTGGGTTGGATTAATGAAAGAGAGAGTAAAGTATAGCCTCTTGGGTGAGAAAGTGTTGAATGCAGATGGCACCCTTCCTACACATCCCCGTGGCTCGCATCCATCCGGAGAAGCCATGTTGTGCAAGACAGGGAGATGCCCAACAGGAGAAAAATGGCCACGAGAGTATTTCCTAAAACTCTACACCCAGACCCAGCATAAGAATGAGTGGCACCTGCTCTCGTCACTGGAAGTGATTTGACCTGACAGGTGGCAGCATTAGAAAAGACCGAAATCGAAGCCTGGTTTGGAAGCAGCTGTTCCTTGCAAGTCTCATAGGAAATGTAGAATTTTCTCTGCACTCGCCTGGAGAGACTAACATGCTCAGCCTTCGTACCTCTGTGACTTTCCATCATGGCAAAGCACCATTTTGATGTGAGACGTGTGACTTTGACAATTATTTGACAATTCCTTGGTCAAATTTTAAATTTAGACCTTGTTCCTTTTCTCTGCTCACACATTTTCAGGGAAAAAAAAAAAATCCAGATTTCTTACCGTGTTGGTCTTTTTTTGTCCTATAAGCTGCTTCCAACTTTCCTGTGTTTAGTTCTCCCTCACAGCCCAAATCAAGCCTCTGTTGAGTCAGGGCCGGTATTCTGAGGGAGCCCCCCTGTGCTGTTGACTCCCAGTCAGAAGGATCTGTGAGCCGTCCTTGAGAACGTGGAGTTTCCGGGGAGTGAGATCCTTGTCTGTACAGCATTGCGTTCCCTGTGGGATTCTGAAAATTAGGAAGAGCTAGGGTTTGGGAGCTGTAGCCGGTGCTATCGCTTACTTGCCCCATCACGCTGGGCAGAGCTTTGCCAGCTGTGAGATCGGGGACCTGTGTGGCCGAGGGCAGTGGGGAGGGAATGAGTTAACATCTGCAAGGAGCTTGAATCGTTCCTGGAACCTGGGGCACTCCGTCATTACTCCTGGTGTTTCTAAGTCATTGCTTCATAAATAATGGCGCTCCGCGTTGGAGCTCCTGTGAGCAGTTCCTGGGAGGGGAGCAGTGTGTGCTGTCCTTTTTAAGCCCGATGGGTGCCGTTGGCACATGGCCCTTCTCAGAGAACACGGCAGGAGGAATGCGTCTCCGAGTTACACCATCTGACAAATAAGGATATTTGCTCATGCCTGGAAATGTGTGATCATACTTTATCAAACATGTTGTTCCCTGGGGAGAGTGCGCACGGATGTGTTTATCATCTGTTAAAAATTTTTTAAGTATTTTCTTCTTTTACCGTTCTTGTTGTAAAAAACACTCCTTTTACAGCTTTAGAAAGTTGGGCGACATTCTGTTTATTGATCTATGTCTCTGGTTTCTGAATATAAATTCGGAACCGTAAGATGTGAGACTTAGGGGTCCATATTTTCCCGACAGTGTAATAGCTCATCTGGACTAGGAGGGTGTGTCTCCTGAAAAGTAGCTGGGGATGACAGCGTCCCTGGTCCTGCCATCCCGTGCATGCACGGTCTCAGGGGGTGGCTGGGTTTGGGGGATGCACCCCACGGGCTCCCAAGGAAGTCTCATGCCTTCCTCGAGGGTGCTTTGAGCATCATACCTGAGCACAGGCAAGCCCCTTCCCTGTACCCACATGGAGTTCTTGCTGTCAGGGAGCTGTTTGTGGCTTGGAACTCTCTAGGGCATCTTGAATGTCTATTAAGGTGTGATCTCTCGAGGTCTTTGGTGGAGTGTTGTTTTGTTGACAAAGCAGTTCTATGTCTCAGAGACTTTTATGCCATCACCTGGAGGCCTAAGACCTCAGCAAAGCTCCTAGAGCAGAACAGATCCCTGATGTTTGAGTCCTGATAGATACGTGCCTTTGATGAGCCTGTGGATTTCTATGGCAGTGTCTACGGTGGGTGTGTGTGTGTGTGTGTGTGTGTGTGGTAGTGTGTGTGTGTGTGTGTGCGTGCACGCGCACGCATGCCTAGAGAAAAGGAAAGGCATTTATAGAAATGGTAACAGAGATGCAAAAACTATGGTAAGACTGAGTCTCATTAACAAAAGGAAAGCAAGTATTTCCATTCCTGTTTTTTTCAGCTTTTCTAAAGTATAAGTAATAAAAATTGTACACATTTGAGATACACAATTTGATGTTGGAGTGTATGTATGCATTGTGAAATGATTGCCACAGTCAAGTTAGTTAATTTAACGAACGAACACTTCACAAGTTACCATTTTTTGTCTCTTTTGTTGTTGTTGTTGTGCTGAGAACACTTGAGACATATGTTCTCAACTCATGTCACGGATACAATGACACAGTGTAGCGTGTTTAACTGCAGTCATCTTGTTACACATTAGGTCCCGGAACTGATTCATCTTGCATAACTGAAACTTTGTATCCTTTGACCAGTATCCCCCCCCAGTTTCCCAGCCCCCTGCTGGTGGCAGCCGCGAGCCTACTCTCTGCTCCCCATTCCTCCCGTACCTGAGATCCCACAGTATTCATCGTTCTGTGTCTGGTGTATTTTACTGAGCGTGATGCTGTCCAGGTTCACCTGTGTTGTTTCCAAAGGCAGGACCTCCTTCTTTCTATACCTGGAATAGGCATATCAACTGTATGTGTGTATATGTCATCTCAATTTTCTTTATGCATTCGTCTGTTGACAGACATGTATTTCCATATCTTTGCGGTTGTGACAAAAGATAAGTGTCGGTGAGGATGTGGATAAAAGGCGACCCTCGTGCACTCTTGATGGGAAAATGCAAAATGGTGCAGCCACTCTGGGAAACAGGGTAGAGGTTCCTCAGGAGATTAAAAACAGAACTTCCGTTTGGTCCCACAGTCCCAGTTCCAGGTACATGTCCAAAGGGAATGAAGTCAGAATCTTGAAGAGATGTCTGTGCCCCATGTTCATGGCAGTCCTATTCTAAGACAGGGGAGCTCTAGCCAAGACAGGGGAAGTTTGGCCCATCTCAGTCCCGCTCACATGTGGATTTGCCGCTGCCGTCCCTTTACTTTCACCCGGGGAGCCCTGGGAGATTGTCCTCGGACACTGCCTTTTTCCTTAAGGAAGATGCATCTATTGACTGTTGAGAAGGTAAAAGAAGGTGCTCAGTGTCCCTCTTGTTTCTTAAACGTTCAGTTTAGAGTTATCTTTCTGCATTTCTAAATCCAGCCCACCTGTGGTCCTCTTCCAGCCGTACACAGGCGAGCCAGCCCCGGCTGTCTCCTGCAGCAGAGATGAGGTGGGATTGAGGAATCGTGCAAATGCACAGACCTCAGTGTGGAACCAGGCTGGATTTGTATGTGTGCTCTGGCTCACCAGATCAGTGACCCTCAGTATGTAACTTTGGTCATCCCCCTCAGGTGTAGGGATGGGTAGCCCCCATCTAGAAATTGTACAGTGACTATAGCACCACTGTGCGGGGTAGGTGTAATGATTTAATGAAATGAGATGCATATTATAGGCCATCCGACTTTGCTTCTATAGATGGGAAGACGTCGTAGAGCCCTTGTGAGGTCGATGTAAGGATTTAGTGAATGAAATGCATATCCTACTACATATCCCATAGTACATGATCAATTAAATGTGAGCCATTAGAAACAGTACATATGGGGTGCCCCGGGGGGCTCAGACAGTTAAGCCAATGACTTTGGCTCAGGTCTTGGAATCAAGACCCGCATTAGAGTCCCAGCTCAGCCCAGAGTCTGCTTGTCCCTTTCGGTCTGCCCCTCTCCACCACTTGCTCTCTCTCTCAAATAAAGAAATAAAAAATGAAACCCCCCTACATGTAAAACCCCGTGAAGTAATTCATATTGTTTTCCCTAAGGTGATGTAGAGGATGCCAAGTGCTTAGTCAACGGGGGGAACACACAAATACCATCTCTATTTAGGATAGCTTTTACTTTGGAATCAGTACAGCTTAACAGAATTACGGAGCTATGAAAGGTACCTACTGCTTTCCCTGCACCCAGCTTCCTGCAGTGTCAACTCTCTGCATAACCACGATTACTTATCGAGAGACTAACCTTGGAACATCGCCTTTGACTGAGCTACACGTTTTCCACTAATGCACTCTTTCATTCCAGAATCCCATCTGCAACACCACCTTGTACCCGGATGATACATTCTTAAAGGATTCTTTTTCATTATTGTGGTATTTTGGTCTACTTTCTGATTTATTTATTTTATTTTAGGTTAACCAGTGGGACAATAAATATCAACATCTTTATGTGATATAGCAAACTTCCTTTGTTGTTCATAAATTTAGAGTGAGGTTCCATGAACTCGATCTAGTAGAAGGATAGCCAGTGGCGTGTTTTATCAGCTTGATCCCGCAGAATGACAGACATCTGAAAATTATATGAGAGGTTCATCTAGAAGGACAGTTGTGTGCATCTACAAAGATATAGACATGTGCATACTCATCTCATAGAAGAATAAACACATGAAAATACTCTGAACTTGATCCCACAGGTGGATAAACAGACAAAAATTCTATGAGATTCATCTAGAAGGATAGCAGGCAAATATTCTATGAGTTTGAACTTGAAGAAGACTCAGAGTTAACTCTATGAGTTTGACCTAGTAGAATAGATTTTTAATCTAGTAGAATAATGGGTGAAATTTTGGTGAGGTTCATCTGGCAAAAGGAAAGCATGTGCATATCCTGTGAGTTAAATCTCACAGAAGGATAAACATGAAAAATCTATGAGTTTGATCCAGTAGGACAAGCAGGTGAAATAGTATGAGGTTCATCTAGTAGAAAGATTTGCATGTGCATAATCTTTGATCTCAAAGAATAAACAGATGGTAGTCTTTGAGTTTGATCTAGTAGATGAATAAGGAAGTTTAAATCCTGTGAGCTTGATCGAGTAGGAGGACACATAGATGAAAGCCTGTGACCTTGATCTAGGAGAGGGATAAGCAAGTTTAAATGCTGTGACCTTGACCCAGTAGGTGGACACATAGATGAAAGTCTATGACCTTGATCTCGTAGAGGGATAATCAAGTTTAAATCCTGTGAGCTTGACCCCATAGGAGGACACATAGATGAAAGTCTGTGACCTTGATCTAGTAGAGGGATAAGCAAGTTTAAATGCTGTGACCTTGACCCAGTAGGAGGACACGTAGATAAAAGTCTATGACTTGATCTAGTAGAGGGATAAGCAAGTTTAAATCCTGTGAGCTTGACCCTGTAGGAGGACACATAGATGAAAATCTGTGACCTTGATCTAGGAGAGGGATAAGCAAGTTTAAATCCTGTGAGCTTGACCCTGTAGGAGGACACGTAGATGAAGGTCTGTGAGCTTGATCTAGGAGGGAGATAGCAAGTTTAAATCTTGTGAGCTTGACCCAGTAGGAGGACACGTAGATGAAAGTCTATGAGCCTGATCTAGTAGAGGGATAAGGAAATTTAAATCCTGTGAGCATGATCTAGTGGAGGGATAAGCAAGTTTAAATCCCGTGAGCTTGATCTAGTAGGAGGACACGTAGATGAAAGTCTGTGAGTCTGATCTGGTAGAGGGATAAGCAAGTTTAAATTCTCTGAGTTTGGGTAAGCAGGTGAAAATCCCATTATCTCGATCTGGTGAAAGGGTAAACAGGTGCACCTTGGGCGTTTGATCGAGCAGACGGATAAGCAGGTGAAATGCCGTGAGCCTGATCTTGTAGACGAATGAGCAGGTGAAAGTTCTGTGTGCTCGATCTCACAGATGGATAATCAGACTAAGACAGACGTTGGGATTCCTCTCGTAGGTCACTCAGCTATGGACAGCTTGACTAAATGATGGCAAAGTCGTTGAACTTCCCTATTGTTTGATAGGATACCTGTGATGCGAGTGTGACAGTATTTGTCAGATAATTACCTTAAGATCCCATTGAAAAGGTTGAGCGCGATACTTTTGACTTCTCATGGAGGCCGTTATAGGAACTGCAGACTATAATATGAATTTTGGTGTGAATTTTCCGTGACGTCTGTATGTAGAAAACATCCAGTGCATGATGTTTAAAGATCTTATAAGAGGAGTTCAGGCTAACCGTCGTGGGCTACGGTTCATTCTGCAATGGTCAGAATTCAGGGTCATGGTCATAAAAGGCAGCATGACGAAGGGAAGCTTTGCTTCAGGACCCCTTGAATCTCTGTCTCTGGCAATCCATTTTTTAAGTTGCAAGGGCATTTGCAGCCTTCCTTAACCATGCATCGTTTTCCTGCATTCTCTCCCTGCCACACATCTGCGTTCTCCTTCAACTCTCTCCATTTCCCTCTTTATTTCATTCTTCTTCTAAAGCCTGAAAAGGTATTTTCAAGCAGCCGAACGTCCGTTCTCTGGCCTGGGGGGATCCAGCCCTGGGCTCTCCAAGCTCCTTGCCAGCAAGCCACTGCCCATGTCCCTCCAGGCGCATTCTCTGCAGGCCTTGGAGAGCATCTTTCCTGCAGAGCCCCTCCCCGCGGAGCCTAGCGTGCCATGCCATCCAGTCCCCTCACCCCTGCCGTGCTCTGCCTGCTTATAGTCAAGTGACCTCGAATGGACAAAGCTCGTTTCCTCAAGGAAACAGTAAGCTGTCCTGCTTGTAAAGTACAAGCATTGATGGAAACGGCCATCTCAGGGGCTCTCTGCTGTCCGGGCACTGCACTTGGCGATGGGGATAATCCCACAAAATACTCAGCCGACTGTGTTGGGGGTGTGAGGTACAGACCAGGAAACCGCAGAGCTGGAGTTTTCCTTTCCTATGGCTTCCTGGAGCTTTGGTCCCTCAAAACAACACAGATTGATTATGTTACAGTTCTGGAGTCCAGGGGTCTAAAATGGGTCCACCCATGTGAAAATGAAGGTGTTGACACAGCTGTGTGCCTTTGGGAAGGTTCCCGGGGAGACTGTGTTTCCAGATCTTTTCCAGTGTCTAGAGGCATTTGTATTCCTTGGTGCGGGCATCTTCTTCCATGTTCAAGCCCAGCCGAAAAGCCTCAGCGAGCCTCTCTGCCTTGATTCTGACTCTCCTGCCTCCCTCCTTCCCTTACAAGGACCCCTGTGATCACATCACACTGGTCCCACTCAAATAACCCAGGATCCTAAGCCCTTTGGCTAGGGAAGGTACCGAATCCCCAGGTTTTCAGGATGAAGACATGGACATTTTGGGGTGCCACTGCTTTGCCCATGACCACTAGCAAAACGTACAAATGGAATTTTAACTTGTGACTCCGTAGTCATCGACTGGAGTCCTTTCTTGCTTTGGGAGTTGGGTTTCCCGGGTGACAGCCGTAGCTCATGGCCACTGGGCACAGCTGGCATGTGCCGTGCACAGTAGGGAACACGTCGTATTTTTTTCCACCACTGTGAGTGCTGCCCTGTTCGCAGAGTTTTCAGTGAATCCATGTCATTAGAGCACTTTGTTCTTCCAAATCTCCAACTCCATGGTGGACATGGGAGAGCGTACTGAAATGAGCCTTAAACCAGGCTTTGAAAAGACATACATCTCCCTGCTGCCTCTGTGTTTGGTCTTCCAGGGGGAAAAGCAAACAACTGGGAAGGCGGTATCCGCGTCCCTGGCATTCTGCGCTGGCCGGGGGTGATCCAGGCTGGCCTGGAGATCGACGAGCCAACGAGCAACATGGACGTGTTTCCTACAGTGGCCAACCTCGCTGGATCGCCGCTGCCCGAGGACAGGTACTGTGGCTCACATGCACATGGGGTTGGTTTGTCTGCGTGACGCTGCGGCTGTCCATGGCCAGACTCGTCATCCATGTCCAGTTCGGGGACTGAGCGGTGCGGCCGCTGATGCGGAAACGCCATCTGTCCCGTTATCCCAGGAGGAAATCGGCGGCGAGGTGTGGTGTGCGTGCGTGGTCTGTGGCTCGCGTGAGCCTTGTGCTTTCAACCTCCCACCGATCCCGGGTCCTCTGGCTGTCACAGGGCAGCTGGGCAGCCGCCTCTGTGACCCACAGTGCCTGGCTTCCCAACCTCTGCCTGGGGTCGCTCTCAGCGGCTGTTTCCTGCGGCAGCGAGGAAGGCAGCCGGTTCCCCCGTTAACGGCCCTCGCTCCCAGCGTGTCTTCAGTTAGCAAGTTCTCAATGAACCGTCTTTCCCGTACATTTAAATACTTCCTGGGACACGGCCGATGGTTTCTTCTTAAGTGTCGTTGCCAGTCTGAAGCGTTCTCAGTGAGGCGTGCTGATTAATTGTCTTCATTAGTACCGTGGCAGGCCGCGCGAATGTCATGCGGCGGGCACCAGAGCTTGAGTCAGGCCAGCCGCCCGCGAACGAAGAGGAAACGGGAAACCGGGGAGGCCAGGGAAGCCCCGTGTGAGCTCAGTGCCGGCTCGGGTTTGCTCCTGTCCCATCGCTTCTAAAATTGTTTTGTCGTTTATTCTTTGCAAGTTGTTGCTTTGGTGTATCTCGCCCCACGAGCTTGTACACACACGTGCACACACACGCACACACACGCCAGAGCCGAGGCAGCGTTGGACAGCTCAGCCCTGCGCCAACATTGTGGTCTCATCGCCCGTGTACATCTGCTGTGACTGACGAACCCAAAGACTTTTTGTTTATGTGGGTTCTGTCTGGCAACACTTACCATAGGAGCCTTCAAACCTAAAAACATTGTGAACACACAAGAGCCCCCAGCTGCGGACCGCGATGATGTCCTCTGCCGCCATGAGCGCAGGGAGATGGTGCTGTGCGCTCCTGCACGGGCTGTAGCTCATGTAGAGAGCATCTGGTCTTCTCGGGAAAACAGTGCTGGCCTTGTGGGACCCTTTGAAGGGTCTTGGGGGTCCCCATGGGTCTCTTGGTCCCAGTCTGAGGGCACCTGGTGCCATGCCTGAGAGCAGGGACCGTGCTTGGGTTCCGATCTTGGCTTCTGTGCTGGGTCCATGTTTCCCACCGTGGGCCTGTGTTCCTCGTCCGGAACGTGGCTTCCGTAAGGACGCCGACCCTGCAGGCTCCGTGGGAGGACTGACAGCGTGAGAGCATGGAAGCAGGTGAACCTTGTGGGGTTCCAGCCATACTGAGGGCGAAGGAGTACGTGGCTGGAGTTCTATCTTCTCCCACAGTCAGAGCGCATCCGCAATCCTAGAGTCCTGACGGGAGAGAGCTCGGTGGCATTGTAGTGTGCTCAGCCTTCGTCTTCGCTTCTTTGTAGTCATGATTGAACCACTTGGAAAAATCAAGAGTTCTGTATATGGGACATGTAGAATTAGCCCTAACCAGATCTTTTTTGTTGTTGCTTTGGTTTTTTGTTTTTGTTTTGTTTTGTTTCTTTTTACATACAAAACCCCATAAAAACTGGTTTTTTGTATTGGGTAAATCTGTGAAAATTGGAGTGTCTCCTGCAAAAATGCTTGTCATTTGTTGAGCCCAGCTCAAAGTTATGTTGTCTGCCTAGGGACAATTGCCCAACCCATCTTCACCCTGCTGATCCCAGCTCTGATCTCCAGAATCCTAACAGCTTGTTAGCAGGGCTCTCCAGCACTAAATATGTATGTATGTATGTATGTATGTGTGTGTGTATGTGTGTGTGTGTATATATATATATATATATATATAATTTTTTTTAACTTCAGTTAAAAAAAGATGGTCTCTAACAGAATTAGACAAGAGATAGCCTGTTTTTCTGTGCGTTTGTTTTTCTAAGCAACCTCAAGTACAGACAGATAATGTGGCCGCAGGAAGTCATAAAACGTTGCTCTATGTAAAGCCGGACATCTCACGCCCTGTCTCATCTGCCCTTGTTCCTACCCTTGGAGTAAAACTTCATCTTTCCTTAAGCAGCACACACACTGTCCAGGTCATTTCACGACTGACCTTTTCCTCTCAGCGCTCATAGTCTTAAAATCAGCAGTGCCTCTGCCTTCCCAGTATCTGTAAATGGGTTTCTGTTGTATTCGCGGAAAGAGAGGGGGAGGGAAAGGTCAGAGGCAAGGAGGAAAATCTGCTGAGGGGAATCTTGTCTCATGCCTCCTGCCCATGGCAGTTTGACGGTCATGCAGGTCCGTCTGTTTTCCTTCTGTGCGCCCAGTGAAGACGGAAGCGGCCTCTGTCTTCGGCACGCCCAAATTCGTTCACGCGGGAGCCGTGACCTTGGTAAGAACCCCTCGTTCGCAGTCGCGAAGATGGTTCTCATGGATCTCACTGACACGTGTAGACCCAGCTCGGGGCAGCGATGCTGGCTCGGGAGGCAGCTGACGGGCCCCAGAGAACGCCATGTCATCCTGGAGACGGCGCAGAGAAGGGCACGGAACTCGGCCTCCACATCCTTCGTGGAAATAGAATCAGTCCCACAGTATCTGATTTAAATCATGATACCAGCCAGGTCCAGAACACATCGCCATGTATGTGTTTGGGAGACGGGGAACATCCAACATGGCAATTCTCACCTGGGTGGTTCTGTCTCCCAGCGGCCGTGGACCGGGCCTTGGAGATATTTTTGATGGTCTTGACGCAGTGTCGCTGGCTTCCAAAGACCAGGGATGGCCCCAGACATCCTACAAGGCTCAAGACGGCTTCCCACAACCAAGAAAAATTCAGCCAATATGTTAGCAGTGCTGGGAGTTCCCAGATGCTGGTCTCAGGCTCCCCGTTGCTCTTTTACGGAAAATGTTATTATAACGCATTCATGTCGTCATTTTCAAGCACGTCCTGAGAATCACCTTTTACAGAAGGCGGAACACTTAGGTCTCCTCTCCCGTAAAGAAAATAAAATTAAAATGTGATTTTTTTCTTCACGTTAAGAAAAGAAATCAGTGCTTGAATGTTTGGTACCAGTTTTGTGCGATGAAGACGGGGGAATGACTTGATTCTCCTGTTTAATTTTGCTGCCCAGTCGCTAGGGAACTACAGAAGAGTAGGTGGTCGGAGTCCTGCAAATAAAACTACTTCCCCTGCGTTTTGGGGAGTAAAAGCTGGGACTCGTCCGGTACACACCGTCACGTACAAGCAACCTTGCGTGATGTTTGACTTAGCGAGTTGCAGGATTACAAAGGGAAGTGTGTTTTATGTTACAACCTTCTGGTTACTTGGGGTTTCCCTTCCTTTGGGAAAGATGAACGTACCTTCCCCCAAAAGTGTTTTCTTCGCTATTACTTTCTACATCGAAGAAATCACTTTATTTTCAATATCGCGCAGGTCACTCATGAACTTTGTGACCCAAATTAACCTCTTTGCAAGTCCCCCCATGTCGTCTGTTTTCCGTCGCCCGACCCGCAAAGCTTTCCTTTGTCGTATGATCCGCAAATCTGAGAGCCGGCCGGGTACAGGCAAGGACATCCGTGCAGACGGTTCCCTGGTTCAGAGATAAGACAGAAGCCAGGGGGAAATGAGACTTACTGGGGCCCCAGGAACGTCCCCAAAACGCGCTCTTTGCTGTGACGGGAAGGTCGTCTCCGTGGTACCAAAGCTGACCGGAGGTTCTGAAATGCACAGTGCTTGGACACGGATGTTTGACCTCGTGACTGTTGTTGTGGCACAGGAGCCCGCGGGGGAACATTCCTACCTCTCACTCCGCATGAAACAGCCTATCCGAGGAACAGGCATGTCACAGAATCCGGCGGACGCTGTGGAGGCATCCGTGCCGTTTCATAATGGGGCCCTGTGTGCCCACGTGCTCTGAGAACTTGAACGTGTCGGCAGGAAATGCCAGTGAAGGGGACTCTGGAGAGGACACAGCGATGCTTCGTGTCACGTCGAGAGAGCCTCGGCCACGGTCCCCCAGGTTGTGACGTCATGGGAACATTTCCGTGCGGGCAATGTTAGCGGTCGTGTGCTGTCTCTGGGTCACGGCCACAGCTCGCTGTGACTCGCACACGTGACTTAAAACCATCCCCAGGGTTCTGATGGCCCAGGCGCCCCTTGAAAGTTGAACACGTGCAGTGTCCCTCTCCATTTTTTATGGCAGAAACGAGCCCCGTATTGACAGGTCATATTTCTGTCGCTCTCGTCCACAGTGTCTTTCCGTGGTCGTGTGATTTGTGGCCCACTTCTAGGGAGAAGTACTTTCGGTGTAGGATATTAAAAAAAAAAAATGAGCTGTAGGTCTACATCCAAAGAACAAGGACATAGAGGTAGAGACCGTGTCCAGGAGATGAAGAAGAGAGTCTGTCCTGAGTGGTCCTGGACAGGCTCTCCATGTGAGGTGGTGGTCCCAGGAGGGGGTGGGGGTTGCAGTCCTCTGTCCCCTCCTCTGGGTCACTGTTTATCTCCCAGGGTTCTCCCCTTCAGACACTTAACACCGGCTCACTCTCGGGCAAGTACTCAGACTTGCATATTCGTATGGACGGGTTCTTTCTTGAACGGGATTTGAAAGGACCAAAGCACAATGACTGCCGTTTTGGGACAGAAAGAGCGTTTCAGAGAGCAAGCCGGTTCTCAACAGAAGCGTGTTTCTGCTTTGCTTCCATCTCCTCCTCTCATGGCGAATGGGAGCGCCACGGGAAGGGGGCCAAGGGTGCCTTTTGTTCTTATTTTTAACTCATGATAATAGAATATTTTCAGTCCGTGGGCTGCTGTGGAGCTCGTAATTAATAACGAGGAATGGGGCCAGAGAAGTGCTACTCAATGGGGCTGGAATTCTAGGACACGGGTTGTAGGGACTCCAGGATATTTAAACCTCACACAACGCTAACCCCAATGGTATAGCCCAGTCTGCCTTCTAGTTTCTAAATACCTCACGATAAGGAGTGACAGGAGATGGCGTGTTTTTTTGTTTGTTTTTTTTTTTTTTTAAGATTTTATTTTTTATTTATTTGACAGACAGAGATCACAAGTAGACAGAGAGGCAGGCAGAGAGAAAGGAAGGGAAGCAGGCTCCCTGCTTCACAGAGAGCCCGATGTGGGGCTCGATCCCAGGAACCTGGGATCATGACCTGAGCCGAAGGCAGAGGCTTTAACCCGCTGAGCCATCCAGGCGCCCCAAGAGGGCGTGTTTTTAATCAGAGGAAGAGAACCGTCAGGGGAATCCAGGTCTTTCCAAATCGCTCTCTGTGCCTCGTTTCGATGATGGGGCCTGGTGCTATCAATGATTTGGGTTGGTCTAGTGGCTGGTAACGTGTGTTTCCCTCAAGACCGGTCCCAATCCCATGACCTCAGGTAAGTCGTGTACGCTTTCTGGTTGACGTTACATGAACTCATCGCCCCAGGATGACAGTGGTCCCAGCTCATGGTGCAGGATTAAAGGAGTTTTTACGAGACCGGAATTGGCCCAGTGGGGTTGCATATGGCGCCTGAGAGGGGTCCGTGGGTGCTCTTTGTGCTAACGAGGAGACTGACTCATGCTGTCACGTATGGGAAGGACCACTCAAAGGTTGGGATGATTGAGCCCAAGAACGATGTGGCCGTTTCCCAGCTGACGCCTCCCTGGTTTGTCCCGCAGGATCATCGACGGACGGGACCTGATGCCGCTGCTTCAGGGGAAGACCCAACACTCCGATCACGAGTTTCTCTTCCATTACTGCAACTTCTACTTAAACGCTGTGCGCTGGCGCCCTCGGAACAGTGAGTAAAACACGCCTTTCCGTGCTTCTAAGACGTCCGCCATCGGTGCCGTGCAGGGAGATGAGATGGCGAGAGCTCTTTGCCCTGGAGAGGCCAGGGCACACCCCAATGGGTCACGGTGCTTTGCCTTGAGCTCCTCCTCCTGTCTTCTGTTGTTCCTTTTGGTCCCGCCACTCTCCAGGCACGACGTCAGCGGACCCTGGCCCTGACCCATGAGCTGCTCTTCCTCCTAGGCCGAGGAGGGCCCAGGTTGCGGCCGGGCATGGCAGCCCCCATCCTTCATGGCCCGCTGGCTGGCTGCCCGCCCAGCTTCTAGCCCGCAGGACGTGGTCCTTCGCAGGCTGACGTGCAGCGAAACCGGCACCTCTGCTCTCGGGGGCACGTGCCTTGTGTGTGTGGGTTGTCTGCTCGGAAGGACTCCCCTTCTCTTGCATTTCGGGGAAAGCTCAGCAGCTTCGCAGCGCCCGCCTCCCAGTGCCCGCGGCAATACAGGCCGTGCCCGCCGTCTAGCGCTCTGTGCCCTCCTGGAGCTTCGCGCTGTCCTGCGGAATGGCCCGTAGATGTGTGTGCCGCTCTCTCCCAAGTCTCGGCCGTGCCGGGGCAGAGCTGGATTCAGACCTTGCACGCTCAGTCCAGATGCCTCCGTGTCCCCGTACGGCCCCCACTGGGTGTCCTTAGTGCCATGCGCTTGGCCCGAATTGGCACGGAGTCCGGGTTTCCCTCCCACTTTGGGAATTGTGTTGGTCACGGGCGTGAAGGGGCAGAGGCAGCCGGGCGGTCGTCCTCGCTCTAGAGATAGGGTTTCGGTTTTGGTTTTTTTTTTTTTTTTTTTTCTTTCCCGGGTCTTTAAACTTAGAATCGCAGTGCTGCTCAGATCGCCACGAGGCGCGGGCGCTTGTGGAAAACGGTTTCTGCCAGCGCTGCCCGTGCGGCAGGTCCCTGTCGAGGAGGGTCTCTCCGTTTCCTCTTCAGACGTGGAGAAGGACTCCCCTTCTGGGCCTTGTGCTTTGGGTCCTGCTGCGGGAGGCTGGCTCTGCTGGACCTCCCACCCGAGGGCTCCCCGTTGAACTCGGGGTAACGTTCGTGCCGCTGTTCCACACCCCCAGCCCCCGCCGCGCACGCCGCCCATCTGCCGCGGGCTGGTTTCCAGAACAGCCTCGCCGCTCGGGTGAAAGTGGGAGATTTCAGCCGTCGCGTTCGCTGCAGGTACCCGAGCAGGCTGACGAGTCTCTGCCTGAAACCCGGGTGGCTTCCGTGCACGGTTCCCCAGCAGACAAATAGGACAGAAGCGTGAGTTCAGGGTTTCGGGCCAGGAGCGTTCTGTTCCCTGATCTCGCCAGGGAGTCTCTCGTTCCAGACGTCCGTAGGGATGCGCTCTCTAGTTCAGATGGATGGAAACGGTCAGCGTAGCCGGCAAAGGCCTGGGGCGCGGGTCCTCCTTCCCAGTCGTGTTTATAGGGAGTCTTGAAGCACAGAAGGAGGTTTTTGGGACTCCTGGCTGGTGAAACAAATGTGGTAGCCTGTCCCGAACCTCACAGAACTGCATTTCCCTAAAGCTGGCACCCTGCCCCGCACCGCCATCGCCCGCGGTCGGAGGAGCCAGAAGGAATATATGGGTTCAGGGGCTATAGACGCGCTCGCTATGGAGGACAGACAGACACACAGAGACAGACAGAAAGTAGGAGTGTGTGAGAAAAACGAGACCCAGATTCCGACGGGCAGCTGGGATGAACTGTGCTGCTCAGACACGCCCCAGTGACATTTCCTTCCGTTGTGTGACCCTTGAACGTCTGCTGTAGGAAAGGAGACGGGGCGGTGTTCTGGGGCTGGAGGCGTCCCTGCAGCGAAGGGGTCTCGACGCACGGTGCATGTCTATGCCCCTCTGTGACTCGCCTTTGACGTCGTATCTGAAACTTGACAACGGTGCTTGTCCACGATCACCACGGTCACTGGCTGTGGGGCTGTCTGGCCAGTACATCACCGATTTATTTGCTCTACAAATGCTTTTGAGCACCTACTAGGGGGTGCCGTCTGTGCTAGGATGAGTGTCCGTCAGTGAACAAAACTGACCAGATACCGTGCCTTTGGCGGTTGCTCAAGGCCTGGACCATGATGCTCAGCCAGTGGGGTCAAGGGCTGGGCGTGCAGAGGTGCATGGGGGAGGTGTGACTGTCATCCACATCCACATCTCAGCTTGGCCTGATTGGCTGAGACCATCTCTGAGCTACTTGGGAAAGAGATTGCCGGTGACCGTCATACTCTGTGCTGGGACACTGTCCCTGATTCTTAAAGATAAGACAGGGGTCGCCTGAACTCGCAATACTTCATTAGACAACAAAATGGGGGTGGGGGGAGGAAAGAAAAGAAAGGACGCCTGGGGGCTCCGTCAGTGAATTGTCTTGCTTTGGCTCAGGTCATGATCTCAGGGTCCTGGGGTCAAGTCTCCCTCGACCTGCTCTTCCCTCCCTGCTCATGCTCTGTTTCCTGTTCTCTCTGTCATATAAATAAATAAAATTTTTAAAAAAAGGAAAAGAAAACAGAGATTTATGATCGGGATTGAGTCGCTGGTGGGAGCCAGCCCCCGCTCGGTTGGGAATCTTTCCCGCGTGCCCTTCAACCATCGCCGACTTCGAGTCTGTCCACATCGGGCATGTTGGCTCCACAGGACTCAGCCGACACAGCAAATCCAGGCTTTGTGCCGCTCTCAGAGAGGACTGGCTCACCGGTACGTCGCCGCTTGCGGGAAATTAGACCCGACCACGCGTGTTGTGAAGGTCCCGTGACCATTTGTCCTAATTAGTTAGAGGCCAGGGTGTTCCAGACGCATGAAGTACTTATTTTCCAAACACTCGGAGCTACCATTCCGTTTCCACCCGTTTGAAACACGAATCCCTTGTAAGTGCTAGATACAGTGTCTTCTCTATAATTTAATAATTCCATAATTATCATAACGTTATAATTTAGTTGTCTCAGCAAGTTGAGTGACATAATTTAATCATGGACTAGTATCATTACACCATTACAGTAGGAAAGAACTCACAAGTGCATTTCTGTAACATGCTTAAGTGTTTGTGCATTAAAATGGGGGAGTTGGACTTAAAACGGACTGTTGGATGTGCGTTAAAAGTCTTGGCTTTAGGTTTGGGCGTATGAATCAGTGCTATTAAAAATTTGGTATAATGACAGCTTGATTTTATGGGTAAAATTGATCTTACAAAGCAGGTACCTACTGAGCTCTGGGATTCTGTTACCGAATTTCAAGCTTGTGAACGCAGCATATGAAATAAATGCTCACGTGAATGTGGGAGAGCCCCCAGCCCAGCCAGTCTCGCAGAAACCCACGGGATGTGGTTATCCCGATGCTGAACCCAGAGGGCCTCACAAATCTAGCTATGTTTTCAGGACCTTTTTTTCTGTGATTTTAAAAAAAAAAAAGCATCTGTAAAAAAATCAGAACAAAAACACTGTAGGATAATACAATTCCTTCTCAAGAAATGTGTTCATACCCAACTCTTTAAAAGGTGCCTTCTTTCTAAAATACGGGATAAGGAATGTTTATTCTTCTCTAATGATGTAATCTTGTTTATTATTAGGATTTGGGTAACGAATATGCAGATTTCGTTAACTCCTCTCTGTTTCCCATGCCTCTGCAAGACATAAGCAAGGTTTAAAATCCAAACAGCACGACGGTGGTTAAGGAAAGAAAAGTGATTGCTTTGTGGACCATCTCAGTTTTCCTTATTTCACAAGTTAGTTTCGCTCTAAACTAGACCCAAGAAAAGAGAGAATATCCACTAATGGCTACTTATGTCTTCATGGGTTCATGGTTCCCCGGGGCTGTGGTTGGCTTTCGTCTCCATTACTCATCCCGCTGGAAGCCCTTCCCCGTTGATGGCCGGACATTGGATCTCAAGGATTAGGACCCGGAGGGCCGAGGCTGTGGGACAGGGGCCGTGGCATTTTGCTGCTAGGTCCTGCTACAGAAGTGCCCGTCCTTCAGCTGACCTTGAGCAGGCTAGGTCTTGCCCTCCGCTGGGACTCGCATGGCCAGGGGACAGACGGCCACCCCTGGAGGGATGAGCGTGAGCCTCGGGCTTCCCATCCGGGGTGTGGGTCACGCATCCCTCGAGCTGTGCCTCTGTCGGCGCTCACGCACGTGCGGTTGTACGTGCCCCCCGAGTCCAGTCGGAGGGACAGCACACGTGCGCTCTGCCGTGGCCACACGGGCCCGATGGTGCCCCACAACACGGTGGCATCCGTTTTGGCAACCGGGGGCAGCCAGTGATGTACGAGGATGGAGGGGGCTCCCCGGAAATGACAAGACTGGAATTTCATGTAATTTATCTTACTAGCGCTCAGACTCCCAGGAATGGGTAGCACTTCCCGTCTGTTCATTTCCTTTAATGGGAAAAACTCATAAATGGACTTTTCGTGTTCCTCCATGGAATCCAGTAAACGTATATTTTCATATGGCCTTTGTGTTCTCTTCTGTTAGACGCTATGAGACCATTTTCAAAGTAGGCATCCAGGGGTGTCTGGCCGGCTCAGTCGGTGGCGCAGGGGACTCTTGATCTCAGGGTCGTGAGTTCAAGCCCCACGTAGGGTGTAGCTAGGACTTAAAAATAAAGGCTTTAAAAAAGGCATCTTCTTTTTGACTAAAGATTTCATATGCCTGACCTAAGATTTCATTAGTATCATGAATGAAAAAAGGGTCAGCCGTTACTTTCGTTAATTTGTGACGATGTGGGGGTGCCTCACTGGCTCAGTCAGTAGAGCCCACAACAGTTCATCAACACCGTTGTGAGGTCAACCCCACGTGGGGTATGGGGATTTTCTTGAAAATAAAATCGCGGGGGGGCGCCAGGGTAGCTCAGTCATGATCTGAGTCAGGGTCCTGGGATCGAGCCCCACATGGGGCTCCTGCTTGGCAGGAAGCCTGCTTCTCCCTCGCTCTCTTGTGTTTCCTCTCTCACTGTCTCTCTGTCAAATAAATAAATATTTAAAATAAGACAAAATCTTTAAAAAAGAAATGGTCACAATACAAATTTCCCTTTTATAGAGACAGAATACATCAAAATTAGATTTTCTTTCTCAAATAGCAGGAAGGACAGTGTTTTGAAGGTGCCAACACCTTCTTCCATCCAAGCAGGGAATGCGGCGTGTCCTCATCTGATGTCCTGTTTTCTGCCCTTTTCAGCCTGCACACTGGGTTCTACCGTTTCATTGATGGTCTACACGGGTTTGCACGTCTCCTCTCTGTGTCCTCGACACGGGGCCTATCGCCGTGCTCTCAGGATGCCTGCTGACGTTAGGGCTGCCTCCTGGTTTGCTGCCCTGTGGTCCGGGACCTGCCGTTTGCTACGGAGACCGTGTAGAGCCAAGCACGGCACGTCCTATTTAACAAGTCTTTGGGTCTTTGTTCACTCTGCATGTTAGATGCAAAACTGTGTTTGTTGTAAGTGGTAACAGGCTCTGTTCTCCAGTCATCGTTCATTCTTGAAACTGGTCACCTTTTCCTCCTGTGGCTATTGTCTGTCTTTTGAAAACAGACTTGCTAACCGTAGTCTTTGCATCTGTCTATCAGACACACTCCTGCATGCTTTGCATCTGATACATCTTCTACTCCTTATAGTTTACAGAGGTTTTGAGGACGTTCGTGTCAGGTTCATCCGTAGCAGGAAAACACGAAGGAGCAGTAGCGTCTGTCGCGGGGGGCACTCCTTTGTCCATCTCGTGAGTGACGCATTCAGGAGCACAGTCTATGCAGTCTCAGGTCACACACTCCAGGCTCCCCGTCCACCATCCGGAAGGTGCAGCAGGTTCCTGTGTGCAGGGAGTGGTGGTGGTGTCCACTGAGGGGCAGCGGGTTCGAGAATGAGTGGGAACAATGAGAGGGAAAGAGTACAGGTTAGTTTTCTCCCGAGGAGGATATGCAGACTGTCCCAAGTACATGCCACAGGCCAGAAGGGGTTCACCCATCCACACCTGTTTTCAAAGGACGCCTTGAGGTGGAGCCTTCCTGGGTATCCGTGTGCCCACGTAAGACCTGCTGTGTGTAGAAGGCTCAGAGGACAGGTAATAGTGTCTCCCACAGGGGTTCCTCTCATTTATAGCTGGGGAGACACAGGTGAGCAAGCCACGTAGTCGGTCTCTAGTAACTGAGTCAATGGCAAAGTTGGATCCGTGGCCACACCGTCTGTTTTGAGTCTGTCCCCACGTGAATGGGAACTTCTTTACCTGCCACAATGAGCATCTGATGCAGAGCTGGAGAGCGGGTTCTCCATGCTCTCTGGTCGCCTCCGCATCTGCGGGTGTGTGGACTGTTACCGGGCCTCACCCGTGCTGTCGTACTCTGGTCTTCCCTCGATGGCTCCGTGGCGGACCCCCACCCTGCCAGCTGCCCTCATGTCTGTCCCTCATGGCCCTCTATGGACAGGCTTTCCCGAAGGCACAGGTGGCTTGTGTTGGCCATGCCTGTCCCTCAGAAGTGCCTGTTGTTCAATGTCAAGAGACTCCAAGACAGACGTATCCAAAGTGTCTGACGTCCTCGTTTCCGTATTTGCCGTTAGCGAGATGCTCCCGGGGGAAGCAGCAGAATGCATTGGGGTTCCCGTGCGCCCACGCCGGCTGTCACGATGGCAGCTGGCTTCTTCCCTCATTCCGTCCCGCCCCGGTCATCGTGTCATCCATTGGCTTACCCGACGAGTGCTGTGGGCCATGCAAGGAGGTAGGTGCCGGGCAGACAAGAGATGGGGGAAATGCTGTTGCCCGCTCAGAGAGCGAGGGACAAGGCGAGACACATGGAGGGAGTCCACAGACAGCGGATGTGTAGTGAGCGCTGGTGGGCAGGACAGACAGGCAGACCACGTCTGCTGCGATTCGGGCAAGCCTGCCGAGTGGGCATGGTGGGACAGCCAGGAACAGTGAGGGGTTTCCACAGACAGAGGCAAAGAGCAGTAGGCAAGGCACTTAGCACGCCGCGGGCACCCACTTTGTGCCGGGGTTCACGCTTCTGCTCCCACTGACGTGTTGTTTCCACAGCGGAGGGCTAGTCAGAGGGAGTGTTCTGTGTTCTGACAATCAGCCCTCCGTCGGGGGAGCTGGGATTGCTGGAAATCCTGCCTGCGTTTGAAGCAGATGCTCTTAGCTTGAGCCCTGAGCTGCGTCCTCGTTCATGCTGCCGTTGTCATGCGGGGTCCCAGCCCGGGAGCAGGCTCACCTGTGATGCATTTGTTCGGGGCTGAACCGTTTAGGGTCTGGGCTACCTCGGATGGATAGGTGGGAGTGAGCCTGGCGATCAAGAGGACGAGGGGTGGGTCCACAGTCAGTGCACACTGAGAAGACGCTGGTACCCCCAGGCGGCGTCCAGTGTCCCTCTGGGTCTACGAAAGGAACGGGGGCATCACTGTAGGGTGGCTGGCCCAGGACAGGGGACCAGACGGCATCCTGCTGGAGGTGTATCCCGGAAGCAGGGAGGTCACCATGGGCTGGGGACTGGAGGTGGCTTTGCAGACATGAGTAGATGGCATCCACGTTCCTGGGGGGCACACCTGGGGTCCCGTGGGCGTGAGTCCCCCGTGGTGTGAGAACAGAGTGTTTCTGAAGCCGTTCTTGAAGGACTTGAAGGTGGCGGTATAGCAGGGAGCCCCACCAGACCAAAAACCCACAAAGTCTGTGTGTGCCTTACGTTAGCGACACACAGGATCCTCCAAGCGTCCAAAGTCCGTTTTTCCAGCACTAGCGCCTGGACGGCGTTCAGCACGGGAAGTCTCGGTCTGAGTGATGAATGATGAGCCCGTGTCCCAAAGCCATTGATATCTAATTGTCTCTACTCGTTAGGAAATTTTAGCGGGCGGGAGTGTCTTAAGACGCGTGGCAGGGACGGGATTTAAGAGCAGAGGGAATCCACTGGGTCTCTCTCTTAGACAGAAACTTGATGTTCCCAGTTCACTTATACGTGGTCGTTACTGGGCACCTGGCTCTGTGTATCGAGGGGTTTTCACCCTCAAGGCGGTGTCACAGGGCAGGGACAGTTACCATCCACACCTTGTGGAAGCGGAGGGTGCGCTTCCCAGGGAGCTGCGTCTGAACCCAGAATAGGGGCAGTCTCCCCAGGGTGCTGGTCGCTGCTACAGACCAACAGGGACCCTAACGTCAGTGACACGCACTTTGAAAGGTGCATCGGCGTCCATTACGCACAACGGAGTATCTTCTGAATGACGCTGAGCGAGGTGCCACTCAGTTCCCTTCCGTTCTGGCTGTAAAATGGAACAATGGGTCATTGCAGCTCTGTTCTGAATGAGTTGGACATCCCGTTGGGGTAGACATATTTATCTGTTGCAGAGGCGGGGAGAACAGTCTTTCTTCAGAGTAGAGTGGAATTCTAACAATAGAAACAAATGTATTGTTTTTATAAAACCCCAGTATTTTCCTAGTATATGGAGAAATATAGGAAGGAATACATCATCAACATAATTTGGGGAGATAGGACAAAATATGGCTATTGGCAATGTAAGGGGACACCAGAGCCTACCTGGTTTATCACATGCCTGGGATGTCGTGGTTTCCTTGGAAACGAGAGCGCTGAAAATGTTGATTCCCAGGTTCCCAGGGAAGGAGGAGTGGAACGAGGTCTGTGTCCTGTGAGCCTACAGGCCATAAAGTATATTTCCATTGCTCTGAGTGGAGGAAATCCAAAATGGCCCAAGAAATGTCAGAGAGAATAAGCCATGTTTTTGCAAAAATGCTTAAAATTCACATGAGACAACAAAAAGGTGCATATCCCACAGAGTATTCCAAGGCAGCCAAGACTCAGAAAAACGGGTGCTTCGTTTTGCCCTTGCCCGAGTTGCGTAGCGATTCTCCCGCTGCTCCCGGGTGCGGATGTCCGGATTTCCCTGCCCAGCCTTTACGTCAGGGCTGTGGCTCACGTGCCGGCAAGCTGGGGCGGAGGCTGTCTTGACGGGAATCTGTGTGCGTGGCTTTCAGAGGCAAGTGGGACATACAGGCCCTTGTAATGAATTTGTTCCAGGAGCCTGGTTTCTCCGGGGGCTTTTAAACACACGGAGGCTTGACTCAAATGTCAGGTTGGGAACACCACCGTGCAGATCAGCAGCAATGGGAGCAGGAGCCGAAGGGGCTTCCCGCAGGCTTCTGTCTGTGGCAGTCTTGGCCCTTGCTGGCCCCAACCAGGGATGGGCTCTCCCATACATGCGGCCGCGTGTATCGCTGGAAAGAGTTCTAAGGGAAGGCGGTCATACTTGGGAGGACACGGGGAAAAGAGGTGTTGATGGAGAGAAGGTTAAGGAAAGCCATGTGGATTTTAAAAGTCTGCTGGAGAGGGTATCCGTGCACGAGGCACTGTGTCTGCAGGCCGGTGTGCGGACCGCCTGGGAGGTGGTGCAGGTGTGACGTCCAGACTCTCCCAGCATCCCCGAGGCCGAGCCTGCGAGCACCCGGAGACAGATTCCCCGTAACGTGTTCAGGCATGGCGCAGGCACACGGCGTGCCCTGTGCTTCCCGCGTGTCTCAGCTGTCCCCCCGAACCACGGAGAGTCTCACATACCATTGCCTGGGTCTATCCGAGAGCAGGGCTTGCTGGGGGACGAAGCAGACACCCACGACAGTGTGTTAAGTGCATCCCCTCAGTTTCTTTCCTACTGGCAATGGCTGTCCGCCAAGCAGGAACCCTTATATGTGCAGAGTACAGAAATGCGTTAGCAGGTGCGTCTGGGATGCCGCACCGTGGGAACGACTTTGGGGGTGTTCGGAAAAGCCCTGCGAGGAAGATGCAAAGGGGGGCATTCTCGTTTGGCACCTGCTTCCTCCAGTCAGGGGCTGCTCATTCTGTTGCTGTCCGCCACATTCTCCACATGCAGGAAGCTGTTTGCAGAGCCCCGTGAGAGGCTGTTTGCTGAGCACTCAGGTCCTCCCAAATGACTAACATTCTGGAGTCAACCGGAACTGTTGTTGGTAAGGCAGGTTGTTCTTTAAAAAGGAAATTGAGTATTTGGGAGGTATAAGGGAACACGGACTTGGTTTTCAAAGAGCTTAATTTTTAGGGACGCCTGGGTCGCTCCCTTGGTTAAGCATCCAGCTCCCGATTTCTGCTCGGTCTGGAATTCACTGAGGCTCGGGAGTTCAAACCCCACATCGGGCTTTAAAAAAAAAAAAAAACAAACATAAAACTTAATTTTTGAACAATATAATCATCCTACTGTGGGGTCCGTGAATTCTCCTCATTTGGCATTTTTAGCAGCTTTCCTAAAAAACAAGTTGCCCTAAAATTCTAGTTCTACGGCTTTTAGCAAAGTACGGAGCTCTGCACACGCAGTGCCAGTCTGGGAGGAGAACATTTCCTTTTTCCTCCTCCTCCCCATTGGCCGTCCGTCCCCGTCCTCATTCAGAGGCCCCCTGAGTCCTGGATTGGGTGCTTTTAGGCTCTGTCAGGGCGGAGAAAGTAAAATGTTCCCTGAGGTCTTAGCAAGAGTAAGACTGAGTGTGAGTCCGAGCATGTGCGTGTGTCTGCGTGTGCGTGCATTTGTCGTGTCTCTCGTGCACGTCAGCCACGAGTCTCCCTTTTCCGGAAGGTCCTGTCCGTTTTCCACAGAAGCAGAGGCCGCAGGTTGAGAGGGTCGGGGAGCAGACGGAGGTCGAGCTGCGAGCTTATCACCTGTTGGTCCGTGTGTGTGTGTGTGTGTGTCGGTCAAGTGTCTGGTCTGCAGCTCCACGCTGTAAAGTCTGCGACCCCAGAACGCCGATGCTGGCTGAGCTCCCCATGCAAACACCGCATAGGCTTTGTCTTCTCTTGCCTGCACAGCATCGCCTAGGACCTTGGGGGTCGGGGAAGAGGAGGAGGAGGAGGAGGGAGAGACAGGTGGGAAGGCAAAGAGAGAGAAGGGTCTTCTCCTTGAGAAGAAGACGCCTTGGCGAGCGTGTGTGAGTGTGCCTGGTAGAAGCTGTTGTTCTGCCGCTGCTACCGCCCGCCCCGTCCTTGCTGCTTACGGCTGACTGCATGCTCCTGTGTGGTTTGTCCGAGCTGTGGCTCTTCTTCTGAGTGGTCGGGACGAGCCCTCCGTCCGTCCGTCCGTCGCTCTGCTAACTGAGGCTTTGCTTTCCGGAAGGAAGCCCCCGGCTGTCTTCCTTCCCCTCTGCGGGGACGCTCAGGACGCCTCCCGCCCCGCGCCAACCTGTGTCCTTGTGCACCGCAGGCACGTCCGTCTGGAAGGCCTTCTTCTTCACGCCCAAGTTCAGCCCTGAGGGCGCCAACGGCTGCTTCTCCACGCACGTGTGTTTCTGCCACGGCCACTTTGTGACCCCGCACCACCCACCGCTGCTCTTTGACCTGTCCAGGGACCCCCGGGAGAGAAACCCGCTGTCGCCGGCCACGGAGCCCCGCTTCCAGGAGATCATCGACACCATGCGGCGGGCCACGGAGCGCCACGCCGAGACCCTGCAGGATGTCCCCAACCAGCTGTCCCTGGGCAACGTCTTGTGGAAGCCGTGGCTGCAGATGTGCTGCTCGGCCTCCGGGCTGTCCTGCCAGTGTGACCGGGAGACGGCGGCCCCGAGGGCGAGCCGCTAGGTGGCCATCAAGGGGATGCGACAGAGGCTCGGTGCCCGCCCCGCCTCCTGCCTTGTGCACGCTCACAGGGGCGGCCCAGCGGAGAGCCGGCCCTGTCGGTGCCTCACACCGGGCACCTCTCTCCATCTCACTGCCCAACGGCTCCATCGAGAGCCCCCTCGTTACCCCAGGAGGGCATCAAAGTCTACAGTACCTGCAGGGAAACATGCCAGAGCTGGGGCTTCCGTGGCCAAAATTCTGAGTCCTGTAAGCGTGGGAGGGTTAGGCATGTAGGAAGGAGCAGAAGGAATCACACTGATGCCTCTGCAAATGCAGGACTCTTGGCGTAAGGGGCCATGATCCCTTGATGCCATGTGGGGCCTGGGCCGCCATGCTTCCCCTGGCCCGCCGCTATAAAGGAGCATAGCATTTAAAAAGCCGCTGCAAAATCTTAATACATGGAACTTAGAATGACTAAGGGGCCTTCTTCTTCACCAGTAATGGATGCCGTGCATTACAGATTGGTTTGGAAGGCCGTCACCATCAGTGTTACGTAGAGCACATAGGAGAAACTATCCGTGATCGATGTATCTACAGACACACAGTTTATGTCTTTCTTCCGGAAGTCAGAGATATTTAAACCATAAAACTAGAAGCTTCACGCTATGTAGGTAAAAGGGAGAGAGGCTCACAGATACACTTTCTTCGGGCAGCACACTTTTTTTGGTGAAATCCTTTGGGAACCAGAATCTCCAAACAGTGTGTCCTGAGCGGATTTCCGTTGCGTCCCTTATAGTGTTATATCTGGGTTTTACTGTTTCTTTGGCGAATGGACTGTGTCGGAGAAAGGCTACCTCGGGGACACGGTCGCACGAGGAATCCCTCCCGGTGCGGTGTGGAATTACCGGCCTGGGAAGTGGACTGCTGGGCGGGGAGGACTCGTAAGCACTTTGTGACCCACACACAATATCGGGATAGCTTTAGTTCTTGCAGAATTTGCTAAGACCACAGTAGCTCGTCTCAGAACCTTTGTTTGACGCTGGTGTGATGTGGTAAGAAACACGTGTGCCTTCTGTCTTCAGTGAGGTGTACAGTTTTGTTCTAATCCTGCTTCTTCCGACATTGGCAGTGCAGGACAGGACATCGGCTGGCCACGGGCAAGGTGGGTGGGCACGGCTCCGTGGGCGGAAAGTCCTGAGTCCGCCCCCACAACCCCCATGGAGGAGAGGACACACCTGAGTACAAGACGCTCCTGGCCGTCGATCAGACACCAGACCTCCTCCAACAGGATCATGGAAGCCTTCCCAGAGAGGAAGGAGAGGAGAGGAGAGGAGCTGCCGTTCCTGTGCCTGTCCCGTTCCTCTCTGTAGGGCACGTGTTTGCTCCATTCCGGGAGACTGCAGACGGCTGGAAACCTGGACCTCCGCCCCCGTGGCCATGTGGACACAGTGTATGTTCTCAGGTCCTCTGACCATGGGCCACAGGTCTCTCTACGTGTCCCCCACCCCAGGAGAACTTCCAAGATCCGACAGTATTCCTGCAGTCCCTCTTGAGGTCCGTGATTTCACATTTCACACCTTTCTTTGCTTTCTTTTAAAATCGACAAGGGATGTCATTTGCCTCCCCTCCCCGGGAAGGGTTGAAACTTGGCAAGCAAACAGGTGTCTTGCTTTTCATGGGGATTTCCAGCTCCAGAAATTGCCGGGATTCTGTCCTCTTGCTTGGCTGGTGTTACTATGCCAAAACCATTTAAAACCACTGTTATGGACTTGTGTTTTATGCTGATCGTGTTTATTTAAAGTTAGCGCCCTCAAGGCAAGTGGTCTTCTAGACAGCACTTCTGGGGGTGGGGCTGTGTGTTCAGGATTGAGTGAGAGGACGCACTTTTGTAGATTCTGTGACTACGTACGTGTGTAAAGACTTGTTCCATCTGTACAATGTGAGCAGCCAATGAAGGACACATATACCTCTAGAAATAAAATCAGCTTTAAAGTATTTGCCTCAAGGGACGCCCAGGCGGCTCCGTGGGCTCAGCGTCTGCCTTCAGCTCAGGTCGTGATCCCAGGGTCCTGGGTTCAAGCCTCCCATCGGGGAGCCTGCTCAATGGAGAGCCTGCTTCTCCCTCTGCCTGCCGCTGTCCCTGCTTCTGTGCTGTGTCTTTCTCTCAAAGAAATAAATAAAAATCTTTAAAAAAAATTGCCTCAAAATAACGTAGATGACTGTTAGGAATCAGGGTATTGGAAGATCCGGTGTGTTCATGATAAGCGTCATTCCGAGGTGTCAGTCCACTTGCCCTATGGAAGTTTGGCTTGGAATGCACAGCAGGAAATTGGAGTTCTATTTTCAGCAGACGCCTAGCAAACCTCTTTTATGACCTAGTTTGTGTTCCTTTTACGAGGTTGTATGAGCTGCTTGTTTTCAACGTATCTCACGGGTATGACCAGTTGAGGTGTATGTCCCAGCCTTACTGGGTTTTGGAGCTTTAAACGAATTCTTTTCAAAGAAAACCTGTTGGGGCGCCTGGGTGGCTCAGTGGGTTAAAGCCTCTGCCTTTGGCTCAGGTCATGATCCCAGGGTCCTGGGATGGAGCCCCACATCGGGCTCTCTGCTCAGCGGGAAGCCTGCTTCCCCCTCTCCCACTCCCCCCTGCTTGTGTTCCCTCTCTCGCTGTGTCTCTCTCTGTCAAATAAATAAAATCTTTAAAAAATAAAAAATAAAATAAACAAAAGAAAGCCTCTCTATGTGTCGCATGTCACAGATCTGATGTGCCAAGCAAACAGGGACGTACGGACGGGCCTCATTTCCCAAGGCCTGTAACCATGCCTGAAAAGCTGAGTCCCAGACAACGGTGGCGGTCAGCTTCCAAGAAAGGAAACACGTCGGATTGCCCTGGAGGACGTACAGCGGAGAGCCGGGAGAAGGGGCAGGGAAAGGATGTGGTCCGTGTCTGGGAGATGCTCTCTGTAATGACATACCTTCTTAAGGTTTCTGAAAACCTCATTGCAGGGTCCATGCGAACTTAAAATAAAATTTTCCTTGACAACAAAACGTGCTTTGCCTTCTCGCGTGACTCGACGCAGCAAGTATGTGGGGGGTTCGCTTTGTGGCGCGACGGGGCGGGCTGCACGGTTCCGTTGGAGCAGTCCTGATCCCTCAGCCGCAGGGAGGGGGGCATAGTGCAGAGCCGGGCAAGAAATAGACCAGCCCCTCCCCTCTGATCAGGTGGGTGCATCGCCTCGGGCCTCTTCGGGGCATGTGGAAAGGTCCCTAATTCCTTTTAAAATCAGAAGGAAGGGGCGCCTGGGTGGCTCAGTGGGTTAAGCCTCTGCCTTCGGCTCGGGTCATGATCTCAGGGTCCTGGGATCGCGCCCCGTATCGGGCTCTCTGCTCAGCAGGGAGCGTGCTTCCTCCTCTCTCTCTGCCTGCCTCTCTGCCTACTTGTGATCTCTGTCAAATAAATAAATAAAATATTAAAAAAAATAAAATCAAAAGGAAGAGGATGGAGCTTGAGGATGGGTGATCTCACGCACTTATGTGCCGACACAGTCGTAAGAAAGGAATCTGGGTGTGTTTCCACATGTTTTAGGTTTGCACACAACACGTCATTATCGTAAAACGGATTTACTATGTTTTCCCTCCGCGGGCACGTCAGTCTCGAGTGGGCCCATACGTGGGGGACACACCTCTTATGCTCATGAGACATTGGCAGCTGCGAAGTCTACAGAGTCGAAAGGCCACAAGGGAGAAGGTTGATCTGTGCCGTTGGGTACCAGGACGGGATGCCCTCGGAACACGGGAGCGGCGTCAGGATAAGGCACGGCAGCGGAAAGAAGGATGGGCAAGCAGTGCAGGCACAGGGGGCGTAGGTGGGCTCCCCTGTGACCCAGCACTTCTGCACAAATGCCAACACGGGTCCAGTGTGGGCGATGTGTGGGGACTTGTAGACGCTCCCCACTGGCTCACGCCTCATCACACGGTTGTTAGCCCTCCAAGAATGTGCCGTGTGATGTCAATGCTGGCTCCCTCCAGGACACCTACAGGGGGCCCGAGTGGGGGACTCTAGGGTCCTGGCCATCCTTCGGGATCCTTGGGGTCCCGGTACCACAAACTTCCATGCCGCTAACGCTAGCTCCAGCAAACATCACTGAATACCATTGGAGCTCAGTTTACTGGGCTCCCAATAAAACAATCGTCATAATGTGCCAGAATTTAACAACATCAAATATTATGTTAAGGGACCCCTTTCAATTAAGGAAATGCCAGCCCTCCTACTTCGGGTAGTTACCAACACCTCGGACGTGACGCTCACACAAGGGAGACATCGTTCTCCTAGCAATGTATCCATTTCCTAAGAAGAAAATAGCATCTTGGAGACCCTTAGATGTTTGCCCTACAGCCCTACAGAGGTTCCATGACTCGTGAGGGTCATATGTTCTGAACGGTTTGCAGGGAAGCCCTGTTTAGCTTACGCAGCAGATACACCCCATCCTCCCAGAGGCAGACTGCACAATGCTGGGTTTGGCTTTACCTGGTGTGCAACCCTTCAACTTTCGTACCAAAGCCTGGGTTGAAAAATTGGCCTCACAGATCACGTGAGACTCTCAGGTTACAAACCCTATCGTCTACGGCGGTGTTTTCCTAAAGGCAAAATCTCCAGTGGCTGCATTTTTACAACGACGCACTTTGAGTTGACTATGAAAAGGCATGTTGTCTTAAATTGAACACAGTGTGCGAGATTAAGTACGTAAAATGCTGTATTTACAAAGACAGGCCGTGTTCCCGTCTCTGTCATTACCTCTGAGACAGAAACGCCCTCCTGGAGCGAAGGCACAGTTTTGTGTCGGTGGGTACGAGGCAGGGACGTATTTTCATCTTCCCTTATTGTCAGGTTGGGACTGTGAGATGCTCAGGCCTGGCCGGAAGGTTCCGTGCACAACCTCTTTCCTTGAGGGCACTGAAAACAGAACATCCAGGTAAGGAGTCCTCGGAGACCTAAGGAAGGAGGGTGCCGTGGTGGGGTTACAGGAGCCTGGACCCCTGAGCCTCGTCACCACCCGGGGCAGCCAGAGAGAGCTGCCTGGTTACCGACGGACCGTGAGCTGACCAAGATCCAGTCTTTTCTCTCGGAAGCCGCCGAGATTCGGAAGTTGATGGTATCCCAGCAGGTTGACTAGGAACCTTGGTTCACTGAGTCGTTTGGCCGCACTCGATCAGTCTGACGTGTTGTGATGGCTCTTTGGACGACAAACGATGTGTCTGACTTACGGGTGCTGCTTTCTGTAGGTGCTCCGTGCATTAATCCTTGGGTGACTTGTGTTCTTTTATATTTTTTTAATTTTAATTTTATTGTTGTCTCAGCACTGAAGCTGGCATCCAGCCTGTTTGGCTTTTAAGTGTGCAGCGCTACTGTTAACTTAAGACACCAGCCTGCGTAGCAGACCTCCAGGATGATTTGCAGCTCCCCGTCTTTTTTTTTTTTGCCCACATGCCCTCCACCAGCCTGCTGCTACTGCTGCTTCTCTAAGGTGGACGCTTGTAGGTCCCTCCCATCCGTGAAACGGTGCAGTGTTTGTCCTTCTGTCGCTGATGTGATTCAAGTCACCTCACGTCATTAAGGTTCATCTGTGTTGTTGCATTTTGGGGGATTCCCTTCCATTGTAAGATTGAGGGGCAGGAAACATTATTAAAAAGAAAAAGCCACAAGGATTGAAAAAGATGTAGAGAACCTTCATGCTTTGGGGAAATGCAAAATGGTACAGCTACTTTGGGAAACGGTATGGAGGGCCCTCCAAAAAATTAAAAATAGAATTACCATACGATCCAGCAATCCCACTTCTGGTGTGTATCCAAAAGAATCACAGTCTGTCGGGGCACCTGGGTGGCTCGGTCACTTAAGCATCTGCCTTTGGCTCAGGTCATGATCCTGGGGTCCTGGAATGGAGCCCCGTGTTGGGCTCCCTGTTCAGCAGGGGTCTGCTTCTCCCTCTCCCCCTCCCCCAGCTCATGCTCTTTTTCTGTAAAATAACTACCTAAAAAACTTTAAAAAAAAGAAAAATAAGATATTCTTTTAAATCCCTATAAGACTTTATGATGTTTGAAATCCTTAAACGCACACTTCCTGTGCGTACATTAAGCAGTCTGGTGACTGTGTGCTTTAGTTCTTTTTTTTTTTCTTTTTTTTAATCAGATTTTAGCCTTAGAAAAAGATCAAAAGGCAAATGTAATGTCTTCAAGCCACCTTGTTTCCACAGGCTTTGAAATGATACCATGTAACTCCCAGTTAATATTTACAATTACTGCATGTGATTCGTGCTTCTTTTGCTTTTCTTTAAAAGTCAGGGTGGAACGGGTTCAGTTACTGTCATGCATCAGGACGTTGTACGGCGAGATCTGAGTCATAGCCTCGCAGGTCGAAGGCAGCAAGCACCGTGTGAGGAGGTTGGGAGAAGTCAGGGTTTCGGATAATCCAGGAGCAGATGCATGTGGCGTTTCATCAGATGAGGCCAGTGGGCTGGGTCGGGAACTGCTGAGAGACAGACACATCAGACCAGCCATCTGTGAGCGCTTGTCTCAGGGACCCCTGGAGCAGAGATCAAGCGAGTGTCTGGAGCACCTCGCATAGCCCTGCAGGCGAGGCAGGAGCTGATCCCAGGAGCTGCCCCATTGGGAGCGGCTAGGATAGGGGCTTGTGCTCAGTTAGCTCCCTGCATCCCCGGCCTGACTCCCGAGTGCCTCTGTGCATTGATCGACTTAATCTTCACTATGCGTCTGTCTGATAGATGTTATGATGGTTTTGTTACAGAGGAGGGAAGAGGTGCAGGGAATAGGACATAAATAAGTTGCTTTAGGCTTAGATTTATTGGTTAAGAAAATAAGTAAAATGCGGGACCTGGCTGGCTCAGTCTGTAGAGCAGGGACCCTTGATCTCAGATTTGTAAGTCTGAGCCCCATGTTGGCTGTAGAGATTACTTAAAAAAAAATCCTTAATCATTTGTTGTTTGCTTTCTAAGTAGGCTCCATGTTCACCATGGACCCTAAGGCGGGACTTGAACTCACAACCCCGAGATCAAGACCTAAGCTGAGCTAAGAGTCAGGTGCTCCAACAACTGACCCACCCAGGCACCCCAAAAAATAAAATCTTGAAAAATAATAAGTGAACAGATACATTTTCAGGATCTCCATATATGACCCCACGTGCTGTGTACCACCCAACTCCAGGGGCCACATTAATACACTGCCGTGGGAACACCGCTTCTTAAATTTGTTCAGTGCACAGGCCATACCACCATACACAGCATCGGTTAGATTGTGATGTTGTATAATTAGGTGCACAGAGAAGTCAATGACAGCACTCCTTTCATTGGTTTGCCTGGCTAGAAACACAGAAGGACTGTGTGTGAGTTAAAGCCATGTGTTGAATCCATGAGCTCACATCAAGATTTGAGATTTTTCTAGATTGAAAGTAAATGCCAAGCATGCCAATCATGAAAATAGGGTTCAAATGAATCCTTGATATGCTACATTCAAAGAGAAAGGCGCTTGGTTTTGTGTTTGTGTGTTTACCATTATGTATGTCTCATCCTTGGATTGGGCACAGATGTCCCACTGGCTCCAGAGTCCAGACCTATAGTAAGTGGGTCCTTCTGGCTGCTGAAGAGCCGTGAGGAGAAATGTCCCCTGTTCCTCCAGGGTCAACGCATCAGTCCTCAGTATAAAAATGCCCCCGCACGTTCTCAACATCCCAGGTAGAGGCTACTCCCCCTGGCTGGTGTCAGAGAGCAGGTGACACCACACAGAGCCCCAGATGACCCTTGGTGACCACACAGAGTGACCACAAGATACTCCTTTGTATCTGGAGTGAGTGAGATCTGCGTGTTGTCACGACAGAACAAGCACATTCCACTCATCTTGGAGACCTTCCCTTATCACCCCATTCCTGCAAAGGAATAATCATGAAATGGGGCAAAATACTTCATTGGTATTTGTGCAAAGCAATCCCGTGGCATTTTGGACACTGGAGTAATTGAGGCTTAATCAGGCGTCTAGAAAAATGTTTTATGGAGTTGGAGGAGGGGAACGGTGAGGATGGCTTTGGGCCAGTGTAAAACGAAACAAAGAAGCAAACAGAAGTGAGTGTTTAGGTTGACTGTATCTTCAGAAATAGACACATCTGGGACACCTGGGTGACTCAGTCAGTTAGGTGTCTGCCTTCGGCTCAGGTCGTGTTCCCAGGGTCCTGGGATTGAGTCCCGCGTCAGGCTATCTGCTCGACGGGGAGCCTGCTTCCTCCTCTCTCTCTCTCTGCCTGCCTCTCTGCCTACTTGGGATCTCTGTTTGTCAAATAAATAAATAAAATCTTTTTTAAAAAAAATTAAAAAAAAAAAAGACATAGACACATCTGCTAACGTTTCCAGAGTGGGAATTAGGGAGGTAAATATCCCTTCGCACATCTTACATCACACGGAGACACAGTACCCATTCTGCAAGCTCAATTTTCTTGCTTTCACAACAACAAACCCTACATTTTCATGCCATTTTAAGTGTTGAAAATGTTTATCCCTGTTTAATTGTATGTTAAAATTTGGGGACAATGTATTTTAAGTAAAAAAGGATAATGAGACCACTACTGTTTATTTGCATCCTGCTGTTAGCTTTTCATAGCAAGTAAACCATCTTTCGACATTTTATCTTTTGAATTAAGTTTGCCCCACCTTTCTTTTCCACTCCAGTAATGTTTGGTGAATTCTGGTGCTAAAAAAAAAAAAAAAAAAAATTATACAGTGTCATTATCTTCCACGGCAATTTAAAGGAAGTCTTGCGTTAGGGAAATATTGGAAACCACATGGTGTAATTTCTGTCCCAGCAAGGCAATGTGAAAGGCTCTCCGGGACTATAAATGGTTCTTCTCATGGAGAGTTGTTTATACTCTACAAGGATGAGGATGTTCCACAACAAGGCCACGAGCTGTGTGTTGACAGTGGCAGAAGGTGGGGGTGGGAGGCTGCACAGGGACCGGTGTGCGGGACGGAAGCTGCGTCTTCCCCACTTCTGTTTGTGGCCACGTTCTCTTTCAAGATGATAAACCAGAGGTTGGGGGTCCGACGGGCCGTCGGTCGTGGTGTGGCAATTACCCAGTACGACTCCCGTCTGCCGTGATCTCCGATAATGCACGGGAGAGGGCTTGATGAATGCTCCTGTCCAAACCACTGTTTAGCTGCAGGGCTGGCGGAACAGCCAGAACTCAGGAGCCTCACCCCTCACTGTCTTGAGTGTCAAAACCACGCTGGCCTCGGGTGTCAGCTCATCACTTACCGTGCTTCGAAAAGACATATTTCTCTGCAGAAAGATGGTCTCTTGGCTTCTCTGCTTCCCACAAGTTTTCTTGAAATGCAAGAAATCCCTCTCGATGGAGGCCGGCATTCATTCTAGGAGATGACAGCGTTCTTGGATTATCTTCTGATGAGATCTGGCCGTGAGCGGTGTCCCTAACAGCTAGGTGGCATGGTGCCCTTTCTAGAAATTAATGGCAGTGACAAAAGTGTTTTAACCACAGTGTGGGCAGCTACGTAAACGCTCACTCTGCGAATTCTGTAGATAATTAACATCACCCAGCCGTTCTGAGACATTCTGTGATGGGAAGGGGCAAGCCCCGTCCTCTTCTGCCTCTTCCATACTTCTCCGGACTAACGCCTTTCGCTGACCTCCCTTTCTCCTTTTCATGACATGAGCACAGACAGCAGCACACCACGGAAGGAAAAAGATGTGACCCAGCCAGTGAATCATACCCCCAATCCCTAATTTTGAGGATTTCAAACATAAAACAGTTCAGTCTCTGTCATATGAGTAATTCTAGGGCCCGAGAAGGCAGGATGGTGAAGACGGCAGTCGCGGAAGTGTGAGGCACCGTTGTGATGAAACACGATTATTGCATAGAACACATTTTAATTATCCTCAGAAGAGGCCATTACCCAATTAGAAAATGTTTTCAGCAACACCCTAGTAAGACCCATTCTGATATCTCTTTCCCACTGTTTTAATTGCAGTTTCTAAGGAACAAATGGAACCTGAAATAGTAGTTTAAACCCTTTCCTATTTGGTCAATGAGTATTTTCCTCTGCCATGAAGTAGGGATTTGCCAATGGAGAGAATTAATCACATTGCCCTAGATTTTCTTTTATGTTGGCAGAGAAAGAGAGAGCTCTTTCCAGCATGAAACTCAGTTCTCTGATTACTCTGTGGTTCGTTTTCGCTCCCAGTACCCTAGGTGTTACAAAAGCAACACATCTTCATCAAATGCTAAAATATGACGGGACCTTCCCGGGCAGGCCTTGTGCATTTTGCATTTCTATATTACATGTGGTATTAAGAAAGACCATCTATGTATAATTTGCATGGGATTGCATTGTGTTTCTGCTGCAAGCAACGTGCTTTCCATCCACCCGTGGAAGCCTCAGCAAGTTGGAACAAAAGCCTAGAGTACAGTGATGTCATCAGTTTCATGAGAGAGGCACAGATGAAAATTTAAATTTTAAAACCCACTCTCATCTCTGCTCTTCCAAATGGGGAGACAGGATGGAAAGAGCTCTTTGCATCATTAAAAACAAAACGAAACAACGTATGGTGGGAGATGTCAAACACACACAAAAGTGGAGAGGGTAATTTGGAACCCTGCATGACCTCGTCCCCAAGCTTCAAAACGATCACCGCCATATCCGTCTTCAAACACAACTGTGTTGCCGTATTTTAAAATTGTGTGTTGTCCTCCGTGAGCAGAACAGAAACATTGTAATGTTTTGTAGCACCGATCGCCATGAAAATATTTTGTCTCCAGAGTGTATCTGTTTTCATAGCTCTCCTCCAGATGATCCAGTGATGTCTGCATTGGAAATTTTTTTTTTTATAATTTAATTTATTCATTTGACAGAGGGAGAGATCACAAGTAGGCAGAGAGGCAGGCAGAGAGAGGGGAGGAAACAGGCTCCCTGCTGAGCGGAGAGCCCGATGCGGGGCTCAATCCCAGGACCCTGAGACCATGACCTGAGCCGAAAGCAGAGGCTTTAACCCACTGAGCCACCCAGGCGCCCTGCATTGGAAAAATTCTTAATAGGTCAGGGTGCTAACATGATCTTTCAAAGGAGCACACGTTTTCGGACTGTGTGATTTCAGACTGTGTGTTTTCGGACTGGAGAGTCCTCCAGATTACCCAATAAAAACGGCTCCAACAAGTACTATTTCTGTGGGAATTCTAATGATCTCAATGTATGTGTCCCAACACATTTACTTAATTTCTCATTAACCTAAACATCTTCCCTAAATGACTGATTGTGTATCATCTGGCTCCACTTACCCCTTTAGAGGACAATTTCTCGTTTTCCTCGAGGCTCCTTTGAAATAAACTCAGCATCTCATGACATAATCCTCGAACAGCAGATTCCAAACATTATCTGGGTTCCAAATCTCCAGGGTTATTTTGGTGTATTTGGAAAGTTACATTTTTAGCAATAAAAAGAAATCAAAATGCAAACTTGGCTACCTCTAGGAATAAAAGTACCAGAGCCACAAAACAAAACAAACCAAAAAATTATTATTATTGGGGCGCCTGGGTGGCTAAGTGGGTTAAAGCCTCTGCCTTCGGCTCGGGTTATGGTCTCAGGGTCCTGGGATCAAGCCCTGCATTGGGCTCTGCTCAGCAGGGAGCCTGCTTCCCTTCCTCTCTCTCTCTGCCTCTCTGCCTACTTGTGATCTCTGTCAAATAAACAAATAAAATCTTTTCAAAAAAGTATTATTATTTTTGTGGATAATACAGACCTAAGACAGTTGTGGCGCATGTTCGAATATAATAAGAGGAAAAGGGCCCTGGACTAATTAAAATCATTCCTAACGATATATAACATAGTACAACTTTCCGTTATTTGAGCGATCACACACTTAAGGTTTGGCAATGAGAATTAAACTTTAGTCATAGAATTAAAACCTTAAAACTAGGTGTTCGGGGCGCCTGGGTGGCTCAGTAGGTTAAGCCTCTGCCTTCAGCTCAGGTCATAGTCCCAGGGTCCTGGGATCGAGCCCCACATCGGGCTCTCTGCTCAGCGGGGAGCCTGCTTCCCCCTCTCTCTCTGCCTGCCTCTCTGCCTACTTGTGATCTCTCTCTCTGTCAAATGAATAAATAAAATCTTAAAAAAAAACAAACTAGGTGTTTGGCAATGTGTTTATGTTTGCAGTACCCCATCAATCAAATGGATTGGTTAATTATTTTCTTATTGTGTGAGCTGTTCTTCCATTTGGGGGATTAAAGACATGAAACAGTTTTCCTAAGGCCTGATGTTCTGAAGAACATGTAGATTTTTCCAAGCGCAAGGTGAAATCCATCTGAGCTAATGCGCTGGTGTCAGGTCCAGAATTAAGTGAGTCACTAAACTGCGAGAAAAATCACAGAAGGACTCAAGTTTGTATAGATTGTAAATACATGAACTGTGCCGTTTGGTGACTTTAAAAAGTAAAATTTCTTAGGCATTTATGATGCACTTAGTTTGTGTAAACATTTGCATGATTTGACAATGGGGCATTCGGCAAGGCTGGTTCAGAACACGCCTGTAGTTGCACGGGATTATTTTCACTCTCTTGTCCGTGTCTTGGTTTGGGGTCTGTTTGGTAATGATCTCTAGTCTTCAGCTCTAGGGTCTCATTCCGTAGAAGTCTGTGTAGTGGAAAACCATAGTTGCAGACTTTCAGAGAAGCATATCGCTGTGACCCAGCTGTGGCGTGGAAAGTGTCATGTGTTAGTTAGCTACTTCCGCAGTGATGCTGTGTAACAAGCAAACTCAACTCAGCAGCATGGAAATAAGCATTTGTTCTTATGCTTATTGGTCTACAGCTTATCTGGTGTAGCTCTGCTGTGTGTATTGCATTTGGGACCCAGGGGCAGAGGACAGAAGCCTCCCAACGGGCAAGAAGAGAAACCTGCTGCTCTTCAGATCTATGCCTATAAATGCCATTTCTGTCCACATTTCTGTGGCCAAAGCATGTGGCATGGAAGTCTGTCCCTCCCATAGATGTTGAGGAGACATCTATGTTAGATAGTTTTCATTCCTGTGTAATGCATACTGCAAAGGTAGCAGCATGAAATAATACCCATTTAATGTCCCATAGTTCCGTGAAGCACAGTCCAGTTCCACCAAGCTGGGTTCTCACCAGGCCGAAATCAGGATGTCAGCTGGGATTCACTGCAGTCCTCACCTGGGGCTTGAGAACCTCTTCCAAGCTCAACGGTTATTCACAGAATGACTCTCCCTCTCACACTTCCTGCCTAGGTTCCTCCGTGGTTAAACCGACAACAGCGGATCAAGTCCTTCTCTGCCATTTTACTCTCTTTAGCCACTCAGTGGATTAGGAACACTCAGATTGAAAACAATCTGCTTGGCTCAGTCTACAGAGTCAGACGCTAATCTCATCCAGGAACACTCTCCTAGACACACCAGAACACGATGATTTGCTCGATATCTTGGCACCCCCTAGCCCAGTCAAGGTGACATAGAATAAAATTAACCATAATGGAGCATGCCAAGTTCATTGTTGAAACACAGAGCGGAGACGGGGCTGGGGAAAGGCAGGGACCCTGTGTAGAAAGTCTCCTCAGAGATCTTGGCCTGTATTCTAAAAATGTCAGGATCCCACTGGAGGATTTGAAGCATGGGAGAGGACTGATCACATCTGAAAGATCATTGTTAGCATGGAAGAACAGAGGAATTTGTTGGGGGCTAAGGCCTCACTATGTATATGACCACATCTGTCATCTAGACGAGAGATGATGGTGGATTGGCCATGGGTGTACCATTGTAGGATGTAGACAATGGACTCCTTCAGAAGTTTTTCCGAAGGTGAATTAGATGGGAGTTGGTGGTTGATCAGACATACAAGTTGTAGCAAAAGAAAGTATATGCTCTAGTAGGGGACCCAGGACAGTTGTAAAGATCTTACGAGAACTCTGGAATAAGGATTCCCAATTGTAGTCTATAGATTGCCAGAGTGTCTGTCTGCGCATTCTCTGTAGAAAATTTTATCTTGCATTATGATTTTACCAATAGACCAAAAACAAAAGTACCTAAATCTTCTGGGTGAGGTGGGCAGCTGCCTCATGAAGGAGCACTGCCATGTTGTTCCAGAGTCTCCACAGGAATTTCCATGGACAGTTACATTAGTGTCCTATAGGGTCCTCATTATGTCACAGTAAGCTTGGTCTTAGTTCAATAGCTTGGTCTTAGTTCAATAGCAAAGTTTTGAGGGAATGGAAGTCACCGCCAAGACTACAAAGACAGCAAATCCAGAAAATCTGTATGTCAGAAATCAACGTCAGGAGTAGGAAGGATTCTCTCTGGCAGCGAGTAATGCCGCATACACTGATACTATGTTAGAAGATACTAGCTCTCAGGACATGGCAGTAAGCTGTAGAGTATGTCTTGGAGGCTACATGACAAGGGGCAGGGCAGCTAGGAAGGAGGCACACAGCAGTAGACTTTCCAGTGGGAATGTTGCTGCCCACTGTTGGTGTCTGTGATACAAGGGACAGGTCCTAGAAGAAAACCCATCTGCTCTTTCCAGCATATGCAACACTGCTGGGAAATCAGAGCTGCCTTAGCACTCCCACAGCCCCTCCAAGGGTGTGTTATTGGTGGAACCAGGTCACTGGTTCACAAATCTGTGAATGAACAAAATAGAAGAGTGATATTGGGAAAATGCATATGCGTAGAAGGTAGCTGGGGACCCCCCCCCCATAACTATGTCCAGGGTCTAAAGGAGGGCTTCTGTGAGAAGGAGGAGTGTGGCATGTTGTATCAGCGTGGAACTGAAGATTGTAGAGAATGGGTACAAGCTCTCTTTCCCCATCTCATACAGGGGTTGGTGAAGTCCTCCATGGGGTCTCTCTTCTTTCCCAGAGATTATCGCAGAGACCATGGTTCACAGTTATGGGGACAGGGGTTCCTGGGCCACAACGGGCAGCTCTGGGGAAGCAAATTGCTGAGGGCTGCGTGGAAAGAGTAAGATGATCAAGAGACACGAAGAAACACCCTGGGAGGAAAGGATAACCCCTCTCTTAGTGTGGCTGATCTTTTGAAGGACCCAAGGTCCCCCTGGCTTCCCTTGCCTACTCTGGAGGAAGCAGGCAGAGCAGATGGGGAGCTGTTGAGTTCCAGGACAGAGTGAAGGCAGCCTGAGCCCCTGGGGCATGCTGTCAGGGAGTAGGAAAAGAGAGGGCTGGGGGGGGGGCATGGGCTCAGAGAAGAGAGACGGGTACCCTCAATGAACTTTGGCTTTTTTACCACTCACCGGAGTCATGATTGCTGTGTGTTGGGTTGGAATCAAGGGCTTTGATGACTGCAGATAGTAATTACAATCAAAGGCTTGGCACTCGTAGCAGAGACCTGCATTAAACCTGACTTACACAATTCTGAGCTGTATTTCTCTGCCCCATAAAATGTGCACTAGCGTTTGGCTGCCTTTTTTGTTCAAACTTGGTCAGGGGGTTCACGGTCCTTCCATCTTGTTCTTTTATCACCCCCGGGGTGCTGCTTTCCGAGACAATTCACTGTCGTGTGATATTACAGTCCCCAGGGAAAGCAGAAAAGGGGAAGCATGCCTATTCTGTCTAGGACTTTCTTGTAGAAGTTGGACAGTGTCCAACTCTTAGCTCTCATTGGCTAGAACAGAGTCATGTGACCAGGCCGAGCCACAGAGGAGTCTGGGAAATGTAGTCTTTCGCAGAGAGCCAGGTGCTCCGATGTTTCTGTAATTGTGAGATGCGTGCAGAATAGGTTTGGACACCGATAGCCGCCCCAACTGCCCTTCCAGATGACGCACAGCCCGTGCGTCATCACTCTTGCCTACATAGGTCATTTTATTCTCATGCTGCATCCATGAGGGAGGGAGCATTTTTCTCAGTTTCTCAGTGAGGAAGAGGAGCTTCCCTGGAGCGAGGTAGTTTCCAGTGAGTCAGGAAAGCCGCGAAGGGATGGGAGGCAGAAGGTGGAACAGGAGCTGGGGACGGAAGGGGGACGTGGTGCCCGACATTCTAGCGATTGCAAACCCATTAACGTGCTTGTGCTTGTGTGTGTGTGTGTGCATGCCTGTGTGTGTGTGTGGGTCTGAATTCCTGTGTGTGTGTGCATGCCTGCATGTGTTTGTGTGTCTGCACTCGTGTGTGTGTGCATGCCTGTGTGTGTGTGTGGGTCTGCACTCGTGTGTGTGTGTGTGCATACCTGCATGTGTTTGTGTGTCTGAATTCCTGTGCATGTGTGCTTGCCTGTGTGTGTTTGTGTGTCTGCATTCATGTGTGTGCGCATGCCTCCGTGTATGGGTCTGCACTCGTGTGCGTGTGCACATGTGTCCGTGTGTGAGTCTGCATGCGTCTGTGTTCACCATGAGGGCTGGAAGAGAGCAATGGGTGAAGAGGCAGCCTTGCCAGGCTTTAAGGGAGGGACTGAGGTGTCTCTGAGACACGCAGCGACAGCAGGTGCGTCTGCTCTGCGTCCTTGGCACCTTCAGAGAACACCTGGGTCAGGCAGCTAAAGGCCAATGGACATAAAGGTTCCAGGTTGAGTCCTTGTGGCAAGTCCGTGTCCGTGCCGTGGTCTAGACGAGAGCCTCCAGGTGTGCAACTGGAGGGGCGTGAACACCGGTCTCTGTGCCGCTTTCTCTAAAATGCACACATGCTTCCTCCTGGCTCAGCGAGTTGTGCTTGGGGCTTAGAATCTCAGTCCTGTGGGCAGAGCGTCATTTTCACAAGAGGCTCGTGTCCCCCCACCCCAGGACAAAGGAGGAAATGACCCCTGTACAGGGCTGCTCTGTACAGAGCCCTCTGTCTCCTACCACCCCCGCTGCCTCTCTCCCACCCGCTTCCCTCCACACTGCATGTTTGCAGGAGCCTGGAATGTCCCGTCACAGGCAGATTCGAGTCATGTTAGGATTGTAAATGAATTCAAGTTGTCACAGATGCATAGACCAGCTCTGTCTTCAGGTAGGACATCTATGCCGAGCTCTGTATCTTGGAGGAAAGACGGCCGCTGCCCCGTTCTCCTTATGGACTCGGAGGTGCCGCAGGAAGCGCTCCACAGGCAAACACGGCGGTGGTACAGAGAGTGACATGGCTGTAAGTCCCCCGTCTGACAGCCCGTGCTCGGTGTGTTTCAAGGGGATGAGCCTACCTTGCACTCTCTCTGCAACGAGGTCTGCCCAGAGCACCTGCTCCGAGGCCGTGCCTACCTCTAAACTAGGAAACCCCCTCTCGGCTCAGCTCGCTGTCCCCCAGACATTCACACAAGCAGCGGGGAGCAGCTGCAGAGCACATCGGGGGGCTGGTAAGAAATGGATGATCTTGTGTTGTCGCTGCGGGCGAGGACAGCCGTGGGGACAGATTTCTCACCAGGAATTTGGGTCGGTAACCGTAGAGTCAGGCACCCACCTGTGGGGCCTGCAGCCAGGACACCAACGATGAGTCTCCTTTCTGGGCAACGCTGGGAGCCACCTGCTCGTGGGAGACCTGGAGAGAAGACGGGGACTGGGAGCAGGGGGGTCATAGGCGGAGAGATGAGAACAGAGGGGTGGAGACGCAGGAAAGCTGTGTGTGAGACAGAGTGAGCAAAAGATGTGTTTTCTGCAAAAATGTGGCTCTCTGTTCAGATCCCCTGGGGGCTGGCTATCCTTGGTGGCCTTTCTCTGTGTTTCCTGAGCTTTCTCTGAATTCTTACAATAATATTCAGTGCCTTGTGAACCAGAGCTCTCTCGAGAGAATACCTAATAATTCTGTAAAAGCACAGCCTTCCCCTTTAATCAAAATTAGGTCATGATTATTGCAATATTTACAACCCATATTCTAAAACCTTTATGCACGTCCACTCTGTTATTTCCACAGGAACACGGGTGAGGTATTTTGTCCCCATTTTGCAGATGTGGACACTGAGACCTGGAGAGAGCAGCCCGTTGCCACAGGCGTGCATGTGAGGACGGGTCAGGGTTGCAGTGTGACCCAAGTGTCCCGCACGCCCTTGGCGTCTGCGTTAGCCGCCAGGCCGAACAGCTCATGGGAATGTGTTCCTTTGCACACGAAGCAGAAGGAAATATGGGTTTGATTTTTCTTTTTAAAGATTTACTTATGTAGAGACACTGCACATAGGGGGAGGGGGAAGGACAGAGAGAGAGGGGGAGAGACGGTCCCCATCCCCATCTCCCGACCCCGAGATCATGACGGGAGCTGAGACCGAGAGTCTGAGGTCCAGCGACGGAGCCGCGCCAGCGCTACAGGACATGTGGGTTTGGTACAGGGTAATATTTCATGTGTTGCTCGGTCCACGTGTGACGGAGGAGCCTGCCTTGCCCTGGGCCAGACCTTGGAGGGTCATCGCTTGGAGACACGCGTGGACGCCAAGCCAGGGCTTCCCGGCGAGCCGGCCGGTGACCACTGGTGTGTGGTGATCATGCAGCCGGCGGCCCGAGAGGACAAACTAAGAAAAAGACGGAAGGGAGCTACACGTGGACACCCAGCACGGCGTCAGGAGATGCGGGGACGAGCCGGGAAAGCTGGTCCGTCGCATGACTCTGCAGAGTGCAGCTGAGCCGTCCGTCGGGTGGTCCCGGGGACAGAATCCGCACCGGGATTGTTGTGCGAGGCTTCTCCAGGCGTCCTGCTCCCCCGGGCAAGCTCTCCCTCTCTGTTGTCTCACGCAGGTGCAGACCAAGAACGAGGGCTGGGGAGCCACCAGACCCGCCCCTCGAAGCCCTCGGTGGCCAGCTGTGTGCCCGGGCATGGGCTCCCTCCTGCGGGGCGGGTGTGCAGACCGCTGTCACTGTGGGCGGCTGTGGCGTGCGTGATGGACACACAGACTCGCACTCATGCTGGCGCGTTCGCACTCTGCAGACCGTATGGCTGCCCCTGGTTCCCCAGGACCACTCAGCGCCCCAGATACCGAGCGTCATTGGCCGTCCTCGGATGCACTTGGTGTCCTCTCTGCAGGCTCTGCCCCCTCCCCCAGAATGGCAGCTGCTGACCTGTGGTCCCAGCTCCACGTCTCTGGTCCTGTGCCCCATGCCCCCACTCTGTACTGCAGAGCTCAGCGTCCTGTGGGAGGTCCATCTTCTGTGCTGCGTCCCGTCCCCGCCACGTCTCCAGGACCCCGAGCCATCTGAAGGCTGTTTCTGGCCGCTCCTGCTTCCTGACAGATTGCCCTGCCCTCAGCCCTGTCTTCAGGACACCTCCCCTGTACACTGACACTGTATCCCACTCTTTGTGGCCATCCCAAAGCTTATTTTTCCCACCATGTCTCCCTGACTCCAAGCCCCTGTTGCCTTGCTATGCAGGGGATGGATTTTCCTGGCGCTATCACCCCTCTCTGCGTAGACTCCCTCCTGCCTGTCCTTCCTTCCTCTCAGAAGTGACGTCTGACCCCGTCAGAGCTGCAGTCTGTGTTAGGAAGTCCTCCCCACACGCTTGGAATTCAGCTCACCCCCACACGGAATGGACGAAACTCCCCTTCCCCCAGTAATGCTTAAAAAAATCCGCGTAGCCCCACTCCTTCTCTGGCATAACCGCATTCCCAGCTTCTGACTCGGGTCGCCTCGACATACCTAAGTCACCTTTTCTTCCTTGGCAAATGTTAGTTTAATTTTATCGAGTTCTGTTGATTCCATTCGAGAAGGTTGTGTTGAATTTTCACATCCGTATTGATTCCAAGGGCCACTCTCTGGCTTTGCGGTCTTGTCGTCTCTCATCCAGATGATCTCTGGTTCATCGTCTTCTGTGCTGTGGCTCCTGGTCCATTGTCGTCTGCTCTGCAGGGAAATGCTGCACCTGTCTTCCTCAACGCTCCGTCCCTAACCTGACCTTCCTGTCCGTGTTTGCTCTTGTCTTCATGTTACCGTGTTCGAGGCTCGTCACATGCCTCGCCGTTTCCTCTTGCTGCTTGTGGTGCTGTCTCTGTGCTCATGCGAGCCGACTGTACACCTTGCAGCGACTTCTCTCCGTTCTGCCCTTGGATGTCCACCTTGGGGTTCTCTTGCTGCCATAGGAAAAACACCACCGACTTAGCAGTGTAAGACATCCCACATGTATCATCTCGCAGGTGGGTGGGTCAGAAGTTGTTTGGGGGATGGTGGTCGGCTGACTTGCCTGCTCTTGGTCTCCGAACGTGGTGAGTGGCCGGAGATGTTGAGTGACACTGGAGACTGTCGGGGAGACGCAGAATGCTCAGAGACTCACGCAGATGCCTGGCAGAATTCAGTTTTGTGCAGGCTCAAACACGCATTCCCTTTCCTCCTGCTGGCCGAGCCGGTGGCCTTTCCCAGCTCCTCATGGCCACCTCCGTAGCCTGCCCTGTTGGCCCTCCGTCTTCAGACAATCAGCACGTGCGTTGAGTCCTTTAGACGTCCGATCTCTCAGACTTCTCAGGATAGTACCCTCGTGTTGTGCTTGTGAATGTCCTGCTAGTGCATTATTTTCCTTTATGTCATATTTTGTTGCACAAACTTACCAGTGTGCCGTTATAGGTCTCGTGAGCTCAGAAAATGCACCACGATCACCTTGATAATCCTGCAAGGCATCCAACACACTGAGGTGCGCTTGTCAAAGAAAATGAGTGTGTTTATAATAGTTTACTGAATACTGATGAAATAGTTGACATGTGCGAGACCCCCGTGACCCCCAGATCATGAGCCATTTGAAGGCATCGACGGATACGAAGGTAAATGCTGGGGCACCTGAGTCGGTTACGCATCGGACTCTTGATCTTGGCTCAGGTCTCCATCTCAGGGTCGTGACGTTGAGCCCCACGTCTGGCTCTCTGCTCAACAGGGATTCTCCTTGACATGCTCTTTCCATCTCCCTCTCCCCTCCCCCCCTTGTGTTTTCTCCTTCTCTCTCAAATAAACAAATAAATCTACAAAACCATGTTTTTAATTAAACACATTTACAAAGGCGAATGTACTATAGATAAATCTTCCTCAGAGCTTGTCACATCAAGACACACTCTGGCTTATGTGGAAAGAGAAATATGCCCCACACTTGGTTTTATTTTTGGCTCTTTTTAAAAGATTTTCTTTGTTTATTTGGCAGAGAGAGAAAGAGCACAAGCAAGGCGAGCAGGGAACAGAGAAGCAGGCTGCCCACTGAGCAGGGACCCTGATGTGGGACGTGATCCCCGGAATTATAACCTGAGCTGAAAGCAGACGGTTTACCTGACTGAGCCACCCAGGTGCCCCTGTGCCCCGCACTTGTTCTATCAGTTGTGTGTTGCTGCATAAGCAGGTAATACACACTCAGGGCTTAGAACAACACAGGTTCATGATCCGACACTCACTGTGGATCAGGCATGAAGGCAGACCTGAAGTAGGTCCACGGCTCTGGCTGGCTCATGTAACTGCTGTGCATGTGTTAGCCCGGGCTGAGGTCTCATCTGAAGGTCCGACTGGGGAAGGGTTCCTCTATAAGCACATGTGGTTGCTGGCAGAGTCCATACCTTGCCAGCTGTGTGCTGGAGACCTGTCTCTGTCCCTTCCCACGTGGGCAGTTCCACCCAGGTATCTCACGTCTTAGAAGAGTTCCAGCCAAGAAGGCAAGAGAGACTCGAAGCACAGTGAAGTTCTAATCTTCTGTAAGCTGATGATGGAGGTGATGTCCCACATGTTTGCTCGGAGCGGGTTTCTAGATCAGCGCCCATACCAGGGTAGGTGGTAACACGAGGGCGTGGATTTTCCAGAGGCAGGATCATTGAGGGTCAGCGAAGGGTATGCCTGCTCCATTGGTCTTTGCAGAGACAGGGACGTTGGACCATAGGAAGTCATTCAGTGGGTTGAAGAGCACGTACACTGGGAAGACAGAACCAGAGTGGGTGTTGGTAGACCCTTGTGATGGGCACTTGGAGGAAACTGACTTGGTAGAGGGAGAGATGATCAATGGAAGACTAAGAGCAGAGTTCCTGGTTTTGAAATAAGTAGGGTGTCTAATAGTTAACGACCGTGCCTGCCCACTAGCAAGCATGGAGCAGCTGCACGGAGCACCACGTTGTGTGTTGGAAGCAGGATGGGTCTAGGATAACTCTCCTCGCATGTTCTGGTCTCAGAACCCCATCTCAGTGTTAAATGTTACTGAGGACCCCACAGGGAGATGTATATGGGCGACAGCTATGGCTGTGTGCTCGAGGACAAGTGAAAACAAAGATACTTAAAAATATTTACACATTCATGTAAAAGTAACAATCACAAACTATTTCATGTGAGCATAAAATATTTATAAAGATAACTACATTTTCAGGGTGCCTGGGTGGCTCAGTCGGGAAAACGTCTGCCTTCAGCCCAGGTCATGATCTCAGGGTCCTAGGATCGAGCCCTGCTTGTGCTCTCTCTCTCTCTTTTTGTCATATAAATAAATAAACTCTTAAAAAAGAGGGTTTTTTAATAAAATAAGTAACTTTATAAAATAATTCTATATAAGTCTAATAATTCTATATACAATTATAAAATATATTTTCTAAAATAAAACAAAATGGTGAACTCTGTAGCATTACATTTTTGTGCACTTTTGCCCATCTTTTCTATGTCCCGATTTTACCAACGGACATCCAGATTGTCATCGCTGCTAACGCACTCAGTCTGTTGAAATGTGTTGTGTTGGTAGGTGTGTCCTCAGGAAATCTGGCTTCCCACAGTGATGTGGTTGGAAAAATACAGGAACATTAATAGCTGTGGATGTCTTTCTCTACTACGACAGCAAAACTGAACACCAGTAGCTTCTTAGAGGTTAAAAAGTGTCCTGTGGACCTCTATCCATACGCATTTTCTTCTCTATAACATTAAAATTCATTGTTTTATCTTGCACTTAAAGTGCACATTTTATGCATGCACAATTTTGTAACATGATCCATTAGTTCTTTCACAAAATAGCAGTTTGCTTACTTCTATGGGCCTTCTAGATCCTCACACATCTCATTATCCAACATGGGAACCTCACATATATTAGCGAGTTTATTAAAAATACAGGGTTTTTTTAGGAACGCATTTGGGAGTGTGGGGAGGCCATCCAGTGTACGGCGGCGGAGACAAGATTTGTAAAATACTGATTTTTCCAGACATCTTGAATGTGGTTATTAGCAGCAAAGACTTATCAGTTGTTTGCCATCCAGTGACAGACGTGCTTTGTTCATTTCTGAGAAAACGCCTGCTGCGAGCCGAGTCTGTAGGACCACAGTCATCTGCCAGCCATCATATCACGTAAAAGTGGTCGCAGCGGAGTCACGTCACAAGCTCACACGGTGACATCTCTTCTTCCTCTCCCGTGGAGACAACCATCCAAATGTCCTCATCCAGGAGAACAACGCTATGGGTATAGCCCCCACTTTATCATGCAGGATATCTTTTTTAAGGATTTTATTTATTTATTTGACAAACAGAGAGAGAGAAAATGTGTGAGCAGCCGAGGGAGAGGGAGAAGCAGGCTTCCCACGGAGCAGGGAGCTCACGTTGGGACTCGATCCCAGGATCCTGGGATCATGACCCGAGTGGAAGGCAGGGGCTTAATCGACTGGGCCACCCGGGCTCCCTACCACGCAGAATCTTAAAAAGATATGTATTCAGGAGATATTTGAGAAGATGACTATTGTTACAGTTGGTGCACAACATTCTTAAGTGACAGCGGCATTCTTGTCCTCAAGAGCATGGTGGCGTTGATGTTAGCACTCTTTGGGACCACTGCCTCGATCAGGCATAAGGTGACCACAACTTTGCGTACCCCTGCTTTTGCTCCCTGAGTGCAATGGTTTGCACGCTGCAAACAGCCCACGGCATTCCTGTATTATTAGGAAGACGGATGTGTTCCCAGGGACCCTGTAAAAATGGCTCCCAGACTCCCAAGGGACTAAGGTTCACACTCTGAAAGCTGTTCTCCTCGAATCTAGCAGGTGGTATCCTAGGATGAGGCTGTGGGAGGTCAGGGAAGTCAAGATCGGCTTTGCCGAGAGCTTGGGCTCGCTCTGTCCCCTGGTCTATGGCTCAGCCCCCACTGGGCATTGCCTCTTCTGCCGTCCCATTGCTGGTCACCAAAACAAAGCAGAGCTTCTCAACCGAGAAAGAAGCTCCTTAATGGCTGTTTTGACCATAGGCCCAGCCGGGTCTTTGAGCCTCCTGCGTTCTCATTGTAGTGGTCGTTCATTAATTTAATTGTTGTGCATTCCCTCGGAGCTGTTAACTCGTTGACTTGTACCATCACTCATGGGTGGACTATTGTTTCGTCTACTTGGGTTTGCACATGTCTGTCCGGCTGGATTCAGTGAGTCTCTGCAGGTACTTGGCCTCGGCTCATCTCCTACACTACCCTTTGAACGGTGGACCCCTCCAGAGATCATTGTTCAATAAAGAGAGAGAAGTGGACACCATCTCATCATACGATAAAGAAAATGAAGATACAGTTCAGCTTATCAACCCCGTGGAGAACGCAGCTGTTGTTTTGGTGATAACAAAAGAGCGGTTTCAAAAGAGAAACACACTGAAATGAGCTTTTCATTCTGTGCGGCTTAACGTGCACCTTGGAAAGCTCCCAGAAGGAACCCACACTGAAGACAGCACCAGCCATTACCCATAAAGCCAAGCTCGAGAGAGAGAAATACGAGCTAAAATGAATATTGATTGGACAATAACATACCCCTAAAAGCAAGCGATTTTTAATTGGCCTTTTATCGGTCTAGCTTGCACGAGGGAGCGATCTTGAAATTCAGTCGTGACTCTCTATGTTCTCGCCCCCGTGGCATTCGCATTGTAAGGCTCGCTGCGTTGTTCAATCGCGCTGTCACAGTCAGGATTCGTAACGTGCAACGAGTGTAATGTGCTTTCCTAAGGCCCATCGTCCGTGCTCACATAATGATTTTTCCAATCCTCTTCTTTCTGAGAAATGGCTTTTTAAAAATATTCAAAAATATTCATATTAAAATATCCAAATAAAATATTCAAAAATATCTTAAAAGTATTTAAAAATACGTTCCCCTATAACTCACATCCTATAAGACACACTCACAAGGGAGTTTCTCTTACCACTAATGATGCTAAGGGACCCCGTCTCTCTGCCACCCCTGCCTGTATCTGGACCTCATTGGCTCACATGCCTTGCGTTTCCATCTGTTATGTGGGCTTCTTGTTCTTGTAAAAAGTTTTCCTGGGAAAAGGTTCTACGTGTCTACTTTCATTTTGCTGACTTTCTGTGACCGACGGGCGTGGAACCCTCGGGAAAACAGAGACCACCCGCTCATGCGGCTGCTGTGACTGGTTCCTCTGTACCATCCATGACAGATCTCCAGCTCCAAGATACATGGCCACGGTCGGGTGACCTGTTGGGAATGTGTCTTGACTCTTCATTGCCAAGGTCACCCTCAGAAACATCCGCCCTTCCCTTTTGCAGCGCACTCAAGATGAGATAAAAGACATGGCAGGAAGACAGCTTTCGTTGGTTTCTGTAATTCTGATGCATTATTAATTTTCTCAACCAAAAAAAAAAATGTGCATGTCAAGATTGATTACAATCCTTCATGGGTAGGATTGTTCCAACATGACTTCTCCCCAGTACGGCTGATGGTGGGAAGGAATGATTCAGTGTCTGGTAGTTCTGCTAATAGTTACACATGAGTATCGCATCTAATGATCTCAGACAGGCTGCCTGGTGACTTTATGTCTACGCCGCCATTTACACTTGCTTTTCCTAATTGAAATTAATTGCAATAAATATGTGTCAAATAGTGAAACTCAGAAACCTAATTTTAATGGAATGATTGAGCTCTTTTTCATACTCATGAGCCTGCGTATATTTTCTCTCCTTACGGAGGTCTTCTTTGATGTGGCTGTTAATGACGCTGTGTTTTTCATATGCTAAGTTGTCCAATTTCTCAGAAGTAGGGTAGGGTAGCCTCCTGGATCTCTGTTGCAAATGAGAAAAGAGGTGGTCATTTCACTCGTGTCGCAAAAGTAGCTAAGGCCGTGAGAAATCCAGTCCTTCCAACTAATGGGTAAAACATCGCTATTGCGTCAAGTAATTATTCCAGAGATGCTAAGTAAATATATCGGAAATGCACAAGCGTGTTAGATTAGAATTTTATGACCTTGACATCCAGTACTGATACGGACAGAGCTGTCTACAGGCTCAGGATGTCTCGAGTACTTACTGGGTATAAAAGATTTATTCGCAGGCAAGGCTGTGTCACGGTATCATTGCAAGATCTGTAATTGGCAATGACTTTCAAAATAGCCCCTAGGTTCCCTAAGTACTGCATATTAGTCATGTCTTCTGAGTTTCCCATGCAGAAGTGGGGACACGTTCCCCGGGATAGGGCCAGATTCCGCGTCTGTGCTGGGGAACCGTCGTGAAACCAACACGTTTGCCACCAAAAGAAGTCCCGTTGCTTAATTAATTCTGAGAATATCGTGTGCATCTTGGTCGTCGTATCTTAATGGTGAGAATTATCATCATTGCTGTCTGCCATATACGTGGTTCTTCACGTGGGTTGTGTCATGTGTGGATACACACGCGGTTGATGGAGAGGAAGGTCGTGGCTTTCTAAGGTAATCCTGGTTTACGGGTGGGCACACAGGCACAGGTGGGGTGCTCAGGGCCAACGCTGCAGACACAGCCGGGCATGCTGGGAGGACCGGACTGTCCCTGAATAGGTCAGACTTCTTGCCTACCGGGGGTCAGCAGCAGGCCCCTGTCTTGCAGCCTCTGAACCATCACACGTGGGTACCACCGGACTTAAGGCTGTGGGGACTGAGCATTTGTATAAGATCGGCACAGGAATTTGCCTCGAGATCAGCTTGTGGGAAACTCCCAGGAACAGGGCAGGCAGAAGAGAGAATCCTTGCTAGAGCCCTGGGTCTGGTGTTACCGTTACCGAACGGTGTTACCGTTCTTGGTTTCTGGCTCTGGAGTCAGTCCTGTTGGGTCTATCACAAAACAACCGTCAGAAGCTACAGGAAAGCTTGCTACAGTAGCCAGACCCTCGGGATCAGGGGCAAAATGGATTGGAGTACTTTCCACTGCATTTCCCCGGCGGCGGGGTGGGGAGTAAGTGTGACCGTCTTCTTCGTGGCCTCATCTTCTGGTCAGAACTTCCACGTGCACTGGTGCTGGGGTCAGGAGAGATATTTCAGATGCTCAACTCATGATTCTGGGCAACACACTGAATTCTACTTTTATGTTTTAGGTCAGTATTCAGAATCAGGGGCGCCTGGGTGGCTCCGTGGGTTAAGCCTCTGCCTTTGGCTCAGGTCGTGATCTCAGGGTCCTGGGATCGAGCCCCGCATCGGGCTCTCTGCTCAGCGGGGAGCCTGCTTCCCCCTCTCTCTCTGCCTGCCTCTCTGCCTGCTTGTGATCTCTGTCTGTCAAATGAATAAATAAAATCTTTACAAGAATATTCAGAAGGAGACTCCCGACCAGGTCGGAAACCTCTTCCACCCACCTCAAAACCGGTCTCTCACACTTCAGTCAAGCTGGTTCCCAGGGGGCTTCCCAAGCTTCTGGGAGGTGGGAGAGGGGCGGGGGGGCGTTCTTTCTCCCTTCCTCCCTTGCTTCCTGCCCTAGTCATCTCCCTGCGGTGGGCATAGCCCAGGGTCAGGCCTCTGGATGAGAGAACTATGCTCCCAGTGGCCCCATGCATCTGCTCCCGGGGGCCCCCTCCGTGGCTGGCTCTGTGCCTCCCAGGATTCTGGCCCTTATTTCCTTTTATCCCTGGTGTGGGACATCGTCCTCTGCAGTCCTACAGGATGGAGTCCTGTTCTCCTACATCTGGAAGAGACATCTGCTCTCTTCCAGGTGGGAGGGACTGAACCCCACCTGAGCTGTGTGGGGACATGCAGAGAGCCACAGCGCCCAGGCTCTGGGCAGGTTTGTCCGGAACTGTTTCCGGGTGCTCTGCTCTGCCTTCCGCCAGCCTTAGACTCCTGCCTTCACCCTTCTCAGGGTCTGAAGCTTCCGGGGCTCAGAACCCCCACCTCTCAACTCTCTGACTTTGTTTCCTCCCTGCCTCCCCCTCAGCTCCCCCTGCCATCTGCTGAGAACCGTCTTTTCTTGTTAACCTGTGCACCTGTCCATGGACTGTTGGCAGCAAAATGCCAGTGTCGTCTTTCCACGTCTTTTGCTCTTGGTCTATCACGAAACACTTTTTGAACGTGGAAAGCTCTTTCCTTAAGCGTGAATTTCGGACAGCGTTGATGTGGGTACATGTAAAGTACGTGTCAACACATGTGCCCTGCCACCCAAGGTTGAGCGAGGCCTGCTTTGTTCTAGGTACGGGGGCCTCCTTCCGAAGGGACCCACTGTGCCGTTTCCCCGGGTGCGGTGGGCACGGCTTCCGGAGCAGCGGGGAAGGAAAGCTATTTTGGTTTAATACTCTAAGTAGACTATTAGCTTTATGCATTAATATATGTGTATTTTCCATGCAATCACGGATTCTCTGCCTCCAGCTAGTTATTGAAATAAGGCACTTTTGCATATTTATAATTAGGATAAGTAGCAATTTTCAACTCTAATATTCTAAAGGGGCGAGTGATTGCGGACAGTGAGTGGAATAGGAAGACGGGCATGGGCACATTCTTCCTCAAAGACAATGCACAAGGGTTTTTAGAGCTTGGGGCGGACTCTGGTCCTCTGGGCGGATTCCTGGGGAAACGGCACAGTGGGTCAGTTCAGAAGGAGGCCCCAGGAGCAGGGGAGGCACACGGGTGAGGGGCCGTAGAGGACGTGACATCGCCGTCTTGTAGGGCGCCCCCACCCCCAGAACCTCCAGGACTTTAGGATGGGCGCCCACCGACCCGCTCACTGTGGCTCAGGAAGGGCCCTCGTTCCCACGTGGGGCTTGGAGAAGGTCCCCGGAGAGTCACAGTGATTCACAGGCTGCCCTTCGATAAGCACAGACGTTTCGCCTCCCTCGCTGGTCTCTGTTCAAAGCTGGAGAGTTCCTGAAGGGGAATAGGGCGTAGACCTGCCAAAGGTGCGGGATGACAGGCGTGTACAGAAGAACTTGACATGTGTGGACCCGTCCGGCCACCTCCTGTCTTTAAACGCCTTTGTAATTTTGCCCACGGCCACAAAGAATGCACGGTTTCTGCCGATACAATCGTGTTTTTGCTCAGAGTCAGGAAAAAAAAAAAATGTATGTGTCCGAGTAGAACCTGGGACTTAACATTCCCAAGGTATAAGCCACCAGGTGGGTAAAGAGAAAGATTTACAGAGAACGCTTGCGGGGCCCCTGGCTGGCTCGGACGGCAGAGCCCAGCGACTCTACATCGTGGGGTGGGGAGTTCAAGCCCCACGTTGGGTGTAGAGACTGTTTAAGGATAAAATCTTAAAAGAGAGAGAGAATAACAGAAAGAGAGACAAACAGGGAAGGAGACAGAAGGGAGGGAGGAAGAGAACCGAGGTATTTTTTTTTATGAAACCATGGAAAACAAATGCATTCCGCCGGTATATGCCCAGCCTTCAGCTTTTCCTCTAACACGGCCCTGACACCAAATCCCTGCTTCGCCTAGAAGAAGACTTGATAATTTGGTTTGGGCGTTGTTTGGCGTACCTGGAGGTTTCCCACTTTCCCCAGAAGCCCAGGAAGGACTGCCGGCCCCACTGGAAACGCCCCGTGGCAGAGCCCTCGCTTGGCGAACTCTGGGTCCTTCGGATGCCGGCAGCCTCTCACGGCTTCCCGGAGGCAGCTCGTGTGCCGGCTCGCTCCACGGAGGTGTCCCTCGGGGCCCGCAGAAGCGGCTCCGTGCCACAGACTTCATGGTCTCTCCTGCCGCAGCAGCCTCTGCGCGGAAGGTGGCGTGTGGCGAGGGAGGGCGTTTGCTGGTGCTTTTCGTCTCCATCCTCGTTCCGTGAGGCTTCTAGAAAGGACAGATGCTCCCACTGAGTCGTCTCCGTAGACGGTCATCTGTGCACACACTCGCGGAGCCCTTCCCCGTGGTGTCCTGGCCCGACGCAGCAGCGGGGACCTCTCCCGGGGCATCGCAGGGCGAGCCCGGGGCTGCAGGCATGTGCGTCCACAGACCGTTCCGCGGAAGCCCTACCCCGCACGGCGGGAGCTGCATCACGTGCCTCAGAATCAGATTGTTATGGAGATGCTGGACCAGGGCACACAGGGTCCAGGGTCGGACGCCATGAACCCACTTGTCGGAGGGTCCTGCCTTGTTTGTAGCCACCCACCCATCCACTCTGGAGGCTGCAGCCGGTGCTCGGAGAGTCATGGTGTGAGCCAAGGGAAATGTGCGTCCTTACGGAGCAAAAACAGTAAAATACAGGCAGTTCACATGCTCTGAGGTTGTACACTTTGGCCTTTACCACTTGGCTTCCTGGTGGAGTCCACACCTCAGGGATGCTGGAGAGATGTAGCAGAGCGGAAAGGAGAAGCCGTTGGCCAACGTCATCTTCCTGGACCTTCTAGACCCACGTCGTTGGACCGCCAGAGGTTCAGACACGAGCGAGGCAGGGTCATCCCGTGAAGGTCCCAGCACAGGACCCGAGGCCCCTCCTGCCACGTTCCTAGGTGGCCTCACATCATCTCTTCGCTTTGTGCCCAGCCCCAAGGTGCAAGGCTCATCCAGGGCCATCATCTGTGCCTCCCCTCCTGGCTTGTCAAGTACCTGGCCACCTTACCCAGTGATTTCCAGATCGAACTCTCTTTGCTGGGTTAAGCAAAACAGTCCGTGTGTTCTTACACGGAAGGGACACAAGCGTTCGGGAATGTGCTTGGAGGGAGCTCCTCCCAACCCTCCCGCCTTGGGGAGTGCAGACGCATAGTGTTGAGGGTCCCAGTGTGTCCCCCTGTCATCCCAGAGTGGGCCTGTCTGTGTGTCCGACCCGTCCTCCCGCTTGGGGCCCTTGGGCTCCTCCAGCATCCGGCCGACAGCTGATGGGAGAGCACGCCAGGGGATGGGTCTGCCTCCAGTCCAGACGCATGGACACATGGGTTCTCTTAGTTGGAGGGTCTGTATGCAGCAGACTCGCAGCTAGCATGAACCTCAGGGCCTGGGCCCATCGCTGTACGATGGGACTGCATAGATGTCCCCACGTGAGCTCGCTGGACCCTCTCCAGATCATCGTGTCCTCCCTCGATAACACAAGCTGTCTTCTCAAGGCACACCCAGAGCTCCTTCCTACAGTCTCTTGGCTGCTCTCAACAGCCTTTTGGATCAAGACCTCGCATTTTCATGGCCTCTTGTCCACTCTCTGGAGTGTTTCTTGAACTTCTGTCCTATTGTGGAGTAGACAAGTGGCCTCCACTGGTCTTGTCTGGAAGCTCCCGGTCTTTATTCACACTCTCGTGTGATGCTCCTGGACGCCCACCACCTGGCTTGGAGCCCATGGCCAGTAAATCCTTCCAGCAATTGTCCCTGCATTTTCCAGCTCCTCTCCTGACATGCGAGATCTCCGATATACTCCCTTGAATGCACCGAGTATGAAGTTAAACTTTTATTCACTCTCGTCCCCCAAGGATAAGGCGTAATCAGTACCCTGTGGACGACCATGTCAGCTCACTTCCAGACTTGCAGACTGAGCCTGCGTCGTGCCTACGGAGTTCGCTGTGCTGAAGCATGAAAGGGATGCTACCTTGTTCATTCCGCAGCGCGTCTCCATCGTTGACATCTGTGGGCCCAGGCAGGGATTGTCTCCCCAGAGGCTTGCGTCCTGAGTAGGTCTTAGAGGACGCATGGGAGCAGGCCAGAGAGAGATGGTGGGGAGGGGGTTTGAGGCTGGGGCAAAGGCATGGAGATGTCTCCAGGGATCTGTGGACAAAGGAAGCTGGAGAGGGTCTGAGGGAGTAGGGACATCCGAGGTGTGTTGGCTTCTCATTTCCACAGAGACGTGTAGTAGGCAACTTACGCTCTCATGTCATAGAGGTCACATCAACATCTTTGATGGGACCTACCAGCCTCAGAATTTATAGCAGTGATTCTAATGGGGTGAGTCTGCCTCAGGCGGGATATTTGCACCATGTGAAGACACGGTGAGAAGACAGTATTTTGTTACTGTGGCCCTCACAAAGCAAGGCCCACGTTCATCCAGTAACTTTCTTCTGGGGTTGGAGTTTCTGCTGGTGATGCTCAGGAAGGGAGACAGTAGGCTGACCATGCGGTCATGCTGGTCTGCATGAGAGTCGTACTTGGGCCATGTTGGTGTTCTCTTGTCCATGTTTTGGTCAAGAGGATCCCCTCCGAGCTGCAGCGTGGCTGGGAGAGACCTCCCCAGTGTGCAGGGGGATGCTGACTCCAGCTCGAGCACCCATGAGAAGATGGGCTGATCTCACCGCCTGCTCTAACTACAGAAGTCCCTCCAACCCCTCACCCTCCTTTCCCAAGACTATCTTCTCAAGACACACAGCACTCTGGCTCTGTAGGTCCCATGTGGTATTTCTTTAGAAAGAAAGGGTCCAGCGTCCCATCCATCTGGGGAATGATGTTTCTTCTACATAGGTTTCTTTACTGATTTTTTCTTGGGCCTTTTTATTTTTGAAAATGTGAATAATTCAAGCAGGATGTGTATTACAAATCATTTCTGAAACATCCTTCACTAAGGAACTCGTCTTCCGTGCTCGCTGTTAGTTCCGTGTTTCTTTCTCCTGTCATCCCATTTCTTGCTTTGTACATGGCTTCCTTCCATTCTCGAACCAGACCAACCTGAGGAGTGATCTCCATCTCTTCTCTTTACTCCGTCTCAAGAAAAGTTAATCCCACCCGTCCTTGTAAATATCTCAGTTGCAGACCCAAGCATGCTGTATTGATGTCCACTGTCCATATCTCTGTCTCTTTCAGGAGAGACATTTTCTTAATCACTTTCTGGGCTGGAAAGAGGCATTATTCTAATTCAGCTTACCATCCTCTGTATCCTGCCTCTCCTCATTGGATGCCTTGCACCAGCTCATGCTAGTGTTTCTTAAAGTGGGATTTGGGATGTAATAGCTCTGGTTCCACACATGTTATGAGTCTGGGCTGCTGTCACCATGGCCAAGAGAGTCAAAGTAGTAGGCACGTTGCTTAGAATGAACACTGAGGTAGAAACAGAAGAGCAGGCTACACCTGTGGCCATCCGCGGCCCTTTTGAGGGTTCCAGGCTAGGCTAGGGTGGGGCGTAGATTCCTATCACAGCTCCCCGACCTGTCACTCCTGGGCAGGCAAGCCCCAAGACGAGCAGATGTTTGGGACGTACCCAGCATGTCCCTTTAGATCAGAGATACAGGATTCACTCTGCTTCCCAAGCAAGGGTGAGTTGGGCCCATGTGAGGGAGCGCCTGTCTTCTCTCTCTGAGACTTTGTTCTCAGGATGACGGTGGCAGAGAATTATTTCCATTGTATGGTGAACCCGGCAGGAAGGGATTCAAAGACATTTCCTAGCAAGAGCGATAGTTGATCTCAAACAAAATCAGTCAAGTGATCTTATGTTGAGCTGGATTTTTCTTGAGCATGAGTCTAGTATGGCATAGGGAGTGGCGAGGCTTGTAGGTATCCAAGGGACTACTCCTCCCATCTGCTGATAGCCTTCAGAGGTGGGACGTACAGTGAGATGGTACAAGTAAGCATTCTGTCTTACAGGGGCCCTCTGTACCTTTTTCCTAATCTCCTTAAGGCCTCTTCAATCTTGGATAATCTCAAACCCCCACCCATCGGCATTTAAAGACAACTCATGAAAAACAAGACCTTTTGACTTTTCGTCACTGCTTTTTAAAGTCCAGCCCGTAGAAATCTACATTTTCCAGCATCCTCGGAGAGTCTGGGGTGGTAGGGAGAGGGAGAAGCAGAGTGAGAAAGTACATTGTCATTGTGTTTATCAGGCTCAAGCATTACTGGCTTGTTTCCACGTTGGGAATTCAGAGCCTTTCTGAAATGAAATAAGAAAGCACTGTGTTGGGAAGCCTGGGTGACTCAGTCTAAGTTCAGCTTAGGTCATGATCCCAGCGTCCCACATCTGAACTCCCTGCTGAGAGGAGATTCTGCTTTTCCCTCTCGCTCTCCTTCTCTGTCTCAAATAAACAAATAAAATCTTAAAAAAAGAAAAAAAAAAAGAATGCACTATATTGAGAAAACCCACAGAACGTCTGTGTGAGCGCGTTGATTAAGGCCTAGGAGGAGAGGCATTGCTTGTTGTGAATAGGGGTTGTGCCTTTTGCTAACACAAAATCATGAGATGATGAAACAAGAAGGGGGAAGAAAAGGGAATGAAATCGTGCTTGGAATAATAGATCAAGGAATCCGTTTCTCTATATTTTATGTGTCTTGAGTATAATTTCTTTGCATTTAATCCTTCTATTATCTCAGGCGTGCAGAGTCGATGAAGTCTATTAGAGATACTTATTAAAGGTCTGTGTTCTAATCAATGTAAAATTCATTTTCTGTTTAAAATAGAGAAGCAATTTTTTTTTCAAGGACCTCTCCTAAGCGTCTGGTACAAGCCAACCAGGAATTTGTTTGCTCACATCTTCCCGAAGGTTTTGGATCGGCCATTCAAACATGAATGCAATTCTCAGTGGGACTTCAGCTGCCTAAAAGCTTGAGAAACGAAATGAATACAAGTGCCACTAAGAGAAAAAATATGTTTCTTACAGTGGAGAAGTATGTTTGTACTAAGAACACACACACACACACACACACACACACACACACACACACCTTGTACGCAGAAGGCATATTGGCCTTGCTCTGCCGTTATCCCAGAGTATCACAAAAATAAATGAATTCTGCACATTCCATACCATGATGGAAGTTCGGCTTGCTGGTAGGAGAAGTGGGCATGGCTCTCGGAAGAGCACTCTTCGGACACAGCCCTGATGACATGACAGTGATATTTGGCGTTCCCAATGAGGGGCTCTGCACACAGCAATTTACATAGACCATGTAAAGTTTTCCTAATAGCGTAAATTGTTGTTTTCCATATTTGTCATGTTAGAACATTTTTCAAACTAGTTTCTAGAGACAGTCTTCCAAATGAAGCCAAGAAGGTTCTATGCTAGGAGCCCATTTTTTTAGAATTATTTTAAAGATTTTTATTTATTTGGTTGAGGGAGAAAGAGTGACCAGGAATGGGGGAGCCCAACACAGGGCTCCATCCCGGGACCCTCGAGATCATGACCTGAGCTGAAGTCAGGCACTTAACAGACTGAGCCACCCAGGTTCCCCTATCATTATTTTTTTTTTTTTAAGTGAGCTTCACATCCAATATGGAACCCAATGTGGGGCTTGAACTCATGGCCCTGAGATCAAGATCTGAGCCAAGATCAGAAGTTAGATGTGTAACTGACCGAGCCACCCAGGCAACCCACAGTAATCAGTTTTATAAGACTACTAAGCAATGAATCCACTTACTTATTTGCCGATTTCTGAGTACCTAAAAGAGTGCCTGATGCATAATAGGGTTTAATACCTATGGGTTGAGTAAGTGAATGAATGAGCAACTCCTGTGTAAGAAGGTGTTGCTGGGTTATGGGGTAAACAGCTGACTGAAATAGGGAAGTGGCTCCCATTTCTGATACGGGGAGTCTGCCTTGCTTATAAATGTCAGCAATTGAAGATGTCATATGTGAAAAGGGAGTTCTCGAATGAAAATAGAACTTGCAAGTGCATACCCAGAAAGGATTAGTGGGAGAGAGGACATCTTTATTTGATCAACACATGGGGTCAAGAAGCCAAGAGTCACAAAAGGGAAAGCGAACGGATTTCAGTGTGGATAACAGTTGTCTGAGAACCCCCAAAAGAAAACCTAGAGGCACAAGATCGAGCTCTGGGGAGAAGTCACACTCTTTATGCACACACCAGAAGCATCCCCCCAGAATTCATTTGAGGAAATCTTTGAACATTGCCATTAGCATGATGAGTACACTAGATAAAATAATGACCCCCTCTCCCGACCCCAAAGATATCTATGCCCTAAGCCCTGGAGCCCGAGAATATGGGAGCTTGAATGCCAAGGGGGGATTTTGCAGCTGGGATTCAGTTAAGAACCTCCAGTTGGGTGGGTTGTCTTGGATTATGCTGGTGGGGTCCGTGTAATCACAGGCATCTTTACAAGAGGGAGACAAGGGGTTGGAGTCAGAGAAGGAGCTATGCCCACAGGAGCTGAGGTCAGTGTGACGTGACTACCCACTGAGGAAGGTGGACAGCCTCTAGCAGTTGTAGAGACCCAGGAAACACATTCTGTCCTGGAGCTGCTAGAAAACATGCTCTCCTGTATGCACCTAATTTTGTCCCTTTCACACTATTTCAGACTTAGGGCTTCAAGAGCAGTGAGATACTCCATTTGTGCGGTTTGAAGCACTTGATGGTTACAGATGCAGTGAGCTAATAAGATCTGGGACCCACCAGTCTTTCTCCCCGTCGTGTCCGCGCTTGGCCTAGAGCAACAGCCTCGGGAGCTCTTCCGCATTCAACGCCGTGTCCTGATTGACACGGCCATAGGTGTGAGCCGTGTTTCTGATGGCATGCGGCAGGTTGACCCTTGGAAGTGAATCCATGCTTGATCATTTGCGTCCTGTTGCTATGGGGCCTGGACAAAGTGGGACAAATGCTTCTTTTCTCCCAGAAGGGCAAAGCCATCAGCTCACATATTCCAAGAAAGATGTGCTGTTTGTCATCTTGATTCCAGGAACACAGATGGGCACATTATTTTTTTTTTTTTCCAGAAGTGTGTGTGTGTGTGTCAGAAAATCATTTCAATGAGCCTTCAAAATTTTGGGGAGGAAATGGTCTAAAATGCATAGTTATTTACATCGATTCTGTTAACCTCTGGCATAGGCTCATTTCTTCTTTCCTATTTTCCCAGAGCAAGTCGTGAATTGTTTGCCCCAAAATAGAAAAGACATTCACACATAGGACAGCATCTGTTTTCTTGTCTTTCTTCCATGTCCAAGATGAAAAATGATGCTTAGATCATCACCGATAATTATGACATTCTCCGAGTGGGATTAAAAACCTACCGTCACACATATAACCTTCAAGGATTTACCAGAATGTGTGGAGTACGTACTGCAATTTGTTGTTTAACGACATCTACACAGTTAGGTTCTTTGGTCAACTCTGGAAAACATCACAGACTCTTTTTTTTTAACATCTTAATTTTATCTTATTTTTTTCAGTGTAGCAAGATTCATTGTTTATGCACCACACCCAGTGCTCCCTGTGATACGTCCCCTCCTTAATACCCACCACCACAAATTCTTTGGATTTCTACGAAACTAGAGAAATCCAACTGTACTGCAAATTTCCTGGAATGGGTGAACATTTTGCCCCCCAGCCTTCAACCCTGTGTGAACCCACATAGACACAGAGATGTATTTGAGTTGGTTCTTGATTTGCAACAGGACCTCTGTTAGGACACAAACTGTGGGTACACTGATCCAGTCCAGCCTCCATGATCATGGGGCATCAATCCAACCCTGAAATTCAGACAGTCCTATCTCTCAGTCACCTTAAAGCCCAGCAGGGAGGAGTGAGTTCTGATCTAAGAGAATTCCAATTTCCCAGGATGCCTGGGTGGCTCAGTCAGTTAAGCACCTGCCTTTGACTCAGGATGATCTTGGGGTCCTGGGATCGAGCCCTGCCTTGGGCTTCCTGCTCAGCAGGAGTTTGCTTTCCCCTCTCCTCCCCACTCCTGTTCTCTTTCGCTATATCTGTCGCTATCTCTGTCAGTCTCTCTCAAATAAATAAAATAAAAAACAAAACAAACAAAAAAAGATTTCTAATTTTCCAAACCCACAGAGAAATGTGCATAGCTATGTGATTAGGAATGAATGCTAAACGTTCTGTTACTCTGCTTATTGTAATTATCTACAAAGATAGTTTAGGTGGGAAACAAGTACCTATCTAGAAAACATCAGTTTAAGTCTCCACCTGTTGTAACTCGTTTGCCTGGTTTTCAGTTGTTCAGAGGTTCTCCCAGTTAGAGTTAGATGACCAGATTTGAAGACCCAAGCCCAGCATTGTTAGAAGAACTTTCAGATAGTCATACAAAAATGTATATTTTATTATAGAATGTCTTAGTCCATTTGGGCTGCTGTCACAAAAAGCCAGAGTCTGGGAGGCTTATAAACAACAGACATTGATTTCTCACAGTTCTTGAGGCTGGAATTCTAAGATCGTGAGGCGGCAAATCCAAGTTCTTGAGGCTGGAAGTCCAAGTTCTGGAGGCTGGAAGTCCAAGATCTCAAGGCTGGAAGTCCAAGTTCTCGAGGCTGCCAGTCCAAGATCTCAAGGATGGAAGTCCAAGATCTCGAGGCTGCCAGTCCAAGTTCTCAAAGCTACAAGTCCAAGTTGTTGAGGCTAGAACTCTAAGATCTCAAGGCTGGAAGTCCAAGTTCTTGAGGCCGAAACTCTAAGACCTTGAGGCTGGAAGTCCAAGTTCTTGAGGCTGGAAGTCCAACTTCTTGAGGCTGCATGTCCAACTTCTTGAGGCTGGAAGTCCAAGTTCTCGAGGCTGGAAGTCCATGTTCTCGAGGCTGGACGTCCAAGTTCTCGAGGCTGGACGTCCAAGTTCTCGAGGCCAGCAGTGCAAGGGTCCAGAATCAAGCACGGATAGATATAGACATGTTGTCTGATGAGAATTCCCGCCTGATTCGTAGGAGGCTCTCTTATCGTGTTGACACTTGGTAGAAGGGGTGTGGAGCTCTTTTGGGATCTCCTTTACAAGGACTCTAATCCCATTATGGGGACTCCACCCTCATGACCTGATCACCTTCCAGTGGCCCCACCTCCAAATACCTTCCCACCAGCGGTCAGAATTACAACATGAACTTGGGAGGGAACAAACATTTGAACTCTAGCAAACAATTGCAGCAGGACAAAGTAGGAAAAAAATGCAAGACCTTCAAATGTGCACCAGAGCTCCAACTTGAAAGGGAAGGTGTCAAGAAGACATGTTCCTTCAGGATATGGCAAACCCTTCCAGAGGGTCCCGGATGGTTGATGCTGTGGTACCAAAGGCAAGAGTGACTCCAGGCCTCAGTGAGTGCTTGTGTTGGAGAAGACCTTGCTGTGGGTGCCAAGAACTCAAGGGCGAGAGTGTTCCCATAAAGTCCATGTGATGAAATACCGTGTTGTAGGAAAATCCCCCCAAAAATAAAGTCTCGGGGTGCCGTGTTCCAGTATGAAGATTGAACTGGTGTGTCTGTGGGTGTGTGGCTGCCTCTGGGCTGTAGTGCTTGCCATGATGCTCATGGTTGAACCATGAGTTCTGACGTATGGTGGGGAGTAGTCTCCCAGCACAGAGGGGAGCTGCGGGTTGTCCTGTGGATGCTGTCTGGTGCCAGTAGTGAGGTCTCCTCACTGCACTGAATGGTCGGTTTGCTTCTCCAGTGATGCCCCAAATACTTCTTTTTGCTTGCTGCCCTGGGAGGCTGAGCTGTGTGGACCGTATCTGGGGATTCTGTGTCTCAGGCTTGAGGATGGTCTGAACAATGGTGAATGCTGGTGGGAAAGCAGAGTGAGCAAGAGGGATGGAGGACAGGGGCACCTCTTCCTGCGTCTGTTAACACCCCATCGTCACACACACGCTACAGGTGATGGGTGCTTGGATCAAAGAAAATGCGTCTGGGAATGCCAACTTCAGGATAAAACACGCCGCGCTCACAGGATTTGGAATATACAAGCACTGCTGAAGGTTAAGGTCTGGTCGTAGGATCATTTTACTGAGCTGGGTTGCAAGGTGATCCATTTAAGTTCACACTCTGCAGGTGTGGGTTTTGAACTCAGACACTGTCCACAAGTGCTAACATTAAATGCACAGTAAACACATATTAGCAGGCCTGGTACTGTGTAAGTATGAGTAATTTTAGCATATATTCCTTTTTAATTTGCATAGATTTGTCACACTTAATTTTACCCACAATTGCAATTTGTGCTCGTAATTTCTGAGTCTGCCCACATTGACCTAGCAAATTCACTATTATTATTATTATTATTATTATTATTTTTATTTGGTACTTTGGGTCTGTAAACCTCTGGAAATTGTACTTTTAAAATTTTATACATATGGAATAAGGAAAGGGGTTCGTTAATCTCTCCTGGCAACTGTAGGGAAATTCTGCTACATGAGTTCCCTGGTTTTCAAAGACCCTTTCAACCAAAGTGTCTCTGTCCATCATGTAGGATTATAACTAGTTCTAGCCCTTCTGGTTAAGATAAAAGTTCTCTTCTTAATATTTCATGATAACCCTCGCTGCTAGACTTCGGTGGGCGTGCCGCAACAATTGGCCCGTTATTTTAGGGTGGACCGTGTGGTGAGAGAGGTGTTGCTTTCTGAATTTCAATCATTCAAATCAGAACTCAGTCCAGGCCTGCCCTCTGAAATGCCTCAGGTGGGTCCGGATAAAGCTGGACTTTGAAGGGAACTCAAATCGAAAGCTCTAATCCTTGGCCATGGGAGTGCCTCTGAAGCAGTGGGTCTCCCAGGGCATCTGTAGAACATGCTAGTTTATCCTGAATTTGCTCTGACCTAAACCCAGGGCCCTCTACCAGTATATGCATGTCCTGAAGGTCGGGGGCATTCCAAATCCAGGGGCAGCCCTGGGGCAAATCTCTTCTGACTGCAGGAACTGAATTGGCAGACGCAAGTAGGATTTGGGAACCCTGGCCATGCCGCCCAGGCTTGCCACGTCTCACAGCGGTTTACGTGATCTTTCTAGTCTTTACTAAGGCTGCTCGGGGAATGAGAAATGCTTTAGGGATTTTTAGCTTTCATGGTTTTCAGTGGTGTTTAAAAATACTGGTTTCCATATTACACATTCACCTTTAGTTTTATAGGAGAGTTTATCAGAAAATGTTAAATGTGGGGGACCTGGGTGGCTCAGTGGGTTAAGCGTCTGCCTTCAGCTCAGGTCATGATCCCAGTGTCCTGGGGTCAAGCCCCACATCCCGCTCCTTGCTCTGTGGAGAGCCTGCTTCTCCCTCTCCCTCTGCCTGCTCCTCCCCCTGCTTGTGCTCTCTCTCTGTCTCAAATAAATAAGTAAATAAATAAAATCTTTTAAAATACAAAATAGTAAATGCAGAAGACTTTGGAGGCATGAAGTCTGTGTGGGTGACCAGCTGCTTGGTTAGCTCTTCATGATGCATATGGATAAATTGCACCCAAATCCATGCTATTGATGGTTCTCTCCTTTCCTCCAAGAGGGAAATTATGACCAAAGTCTTGGTAACCAAGGCCACCATACTGTTCTAGGGTGAGGGTCATAGCCAATGCTTTAGAAGAACAGTGGGGTCTGCACACTTTCTGTTGTCATTGACGTAGCATAGACGTTTCCATGCTTAATGAAGCTATCTGTCATTCCAGCGTGAGTTTTAACCTCTGAAATTGAGTACACGTGAATTCCTTGTCCTATGACTAGTCTAGCAAGGGTTGACTTGGGGGAGTCTGATGTCTAAAGAGAAGGTGTTTGTAAAGGGACTGTGATAGTGGGTAGTGTATCAGTTATCTGTTGCTGTGTAACAAATAGCCACCAACTTAGCAGCTTCAATCAACACACATGATTATCTCCCACATTCCATGCGTTGGGAATCTGGGAACTTCACTGAGTCCTCTGCTCAGAAGGCTGTGGTCAGGATGTCTGCTGACCTGTGTTCTCATCTGGAGGCTCAATGGAGGGAGAATCTGATTTTGAGCTCCCTTAGCATGTTGGGGGAAATTCTTTCCTTGTGATTGGGGCATTCATGGCAACATGTTCCTTCAAAGTCAGCAAGAGTGGCTGGAGGAGGAGGTTTTCGCAGCTTTGTCTGGAGGTCTTCTCCCCTGATTAGGTCAGGCCCACCAAGAATATCTCCCCTTTGATGACCCCAAAGTCAATCACTGAGGTATACTTCAATTGTATCTGTGAAATCACTTCACTCCCATTGCCTCTGCCATGCTGAGAAGAAAGCCAGAAGGAAATCCAGAGCCTATGGGAAATATTAGGCAACGGACAGGACAGGCCCCCACAGCAAAGAAATAATTGGTTTAAAATGTCAAGAATGCCAATGTCAACAGAAGTTCTGTACTACATGTTGGCTTAATAAACTGTTCCTCAAGCATTGCTTTTAGAGGGGAAAAAAAAAAAGAAAGAAAGAAAGAGAGAAAGAAAGAAAGTAAGAAAGAAAGAAAGAAAGAAAGAAAGAAAGAAAGAAAGGAAGAAAAAGAAAACACATGCCCCTTTGCTATCATGGAGTTATGTTTTAGAGGTAACTATTCACTGCTGTTGGCCTCGCATTTAATCCAGTTCATTTCTATGATTCCAGCCTCTCACTTCTTTTCAAGTCTTTACGATTTTCCCTGGGGGTGTTTTGCTGTAACAAATTTGTTTGTTATTTCTCTGTGTCCTGCTGTGTCTTCTGCAGCTCTGGGATCCTTCAAAGGGGTGCGATATAAAATAAATAACAATAATGTTGATGTGTATAGTACTTATCCCCAGCAATTTTAGGGGCATCAGGAAAGCAGACACAGAGAAGCAAGTAACAACGGAGTGACTTTGCATCTTGGCGTGTTGTCTATAAATAAGCACAGACCAGCTCTTGTCTGGGGTGAAGTATACATAGATTTTTTTTCCCCCCTGCATAAGCATGCATTTGGCCTTGTATGTATTTTACCCTTGGATATATTCAATTTGTCTTCATTTTGCAGTTTATTCTGTTAATTAGAAAGGGTTATAAGATTAATAACTAGTCACTGCTAATACATCTGGTGGACTTCAGGTATAGCTTGATAAGGGCTCCCCATCTCCCTCCCCACCAACAAAGAGACATAAATGGTCAGTCCATGAGCATTGTGTCCGGCGTTTGATCAAATGCACTGTGAAGAAAGTGCTCGAGACTCCAGTGGTCTTTTAATGATTTCTAAAATTATCCAGACTTCAAAAATGGAGTTATGTCCCATGTGTGTTGTACATTGACGACCCTATGAGAGTCGAGATATCATTAATGGAGATGTTAGAAACCACGCGAGCCGATTCTAGGTGAACATCTATAATGACAGCACTAGTACCGACAGGGAAAACATCAAAACTTTATATTTGATTCAGGTTCAACGATGGCCTGAGGATTTCACATAGAAACACAGACACCCGTGAATTTTCACAGGCAGATCATGCAGATTTTCCCTCCATAGTAGTGAAAAACTGATTTTAAGATTGTGTATTCGGTGGAAACTTGGAGCTCAGCCCATTTCTACTGACTTTGGGTTTGTTTGCTTTTGTATGATAAACCATGCTAGATTTGGGTGGTGAGGGGAGGTAATATTTACAAAATACTGTAAGGTCTGGGGAGAGCGTAGTAAATCAGTACAGAGGGAAGTAGTTGCGTATGCAGAGGTGTGAGGACGCTGGTCTGACTTGTGCGCGGCCGTCTCCTCACGTGACCTCACATGGTCGAGACAGGGAGGGAAAGTGGGAGAGGAGGCATTGGGGTCTCTTCTCATGCAGACATTAATCCCTTCATGGGTACCCCCTCTTATGACCACCTCTGGCACTCATTACCCCCCAAAGCCCACCCCCCGACCGCCTTTGCAGATGCCATCATGTTGGGGGTTACGGCTTCAACGTGTGAGTTTTTGGGGGGACAGAGTTCTGTCTGCTGCCGTGTCTCTGGTTACTGATTGGGAAGCAACCGCTGCGCAGGGCAGAATTTCAGAAAACAGAGCTGGCAGACGTGCTCAGAGCTAGCGGCCAGATTTCAGGATTATTCTGGGTGATGTTTAGGGACCTCTGATTTGCCTCTCAGGGTTACCTGCCTTCATGTCCTCCCCAATCACATTCTATGTCTGTCCACCCCACAGTAACCTTATACCTACTGGACTATTAAAAATTTAGGGGTGCCTGGGTAGCTGTGTTGGTTTAATGTCTAACACTTGATCTCTGGTCTCGATCTCAGGGTGTGAGTCCAAACACTATGTTGGGCTGTGGGCTAGGTGTGGAACCTACTTAGAAAAAAAATTTGTTACCAAAAGAGACTCTTAATCTCACAAAACAAACTGAGGGTGGCCGGGGAGGCGGGGGTTAGGGAGAGGGTGGTTAGATCATGGACATTGGGGAGGGTATGGGCTATGGTGAGTGCTGTGAATTGTGTAAGCCTGTCGATGCACAGACCTGTATCCCTGGGGCTAATAATACATTATATGTTAATAAAAAGTCAACAATTAAAAAAATTTGTTTAAAGGACCCCAGGTTTTAATGGAAAGGGTACAACTTTTTGAAAGGTGGGTATGTGGCTGCTGGTAAATTTCTGATCACTGGTATAGGGCCAGGACCATTTTCACAGAGGAAATACCGCAGGGATTTTAGAAATAGTATTTTACCATTCTGACATTTTAAAAGTTTCCATTTCATAGATGATAATACCACCTTAGTTGAATGTTTCCTTTTAAAATTTTAATCACTTTATTTAAACACCTTTGTCTCCACTTTTTAAAAATCATTTATTTTTTTTTAAATTCTAGTATAATTAACACACAGTGTTATATTAGATGCAGGTGTACAATATAGGGATTCAACACTAGGATACAACACCCCTGGCTCATGGCAAGGGCCCTCCTTCATCCCCCATCACCTGTTTCATCCAACCACCCCCTGCTCTGGTGACCATCAGTTTGTCCTCTGTCGTTAAGAGTCTGTTTCATGTCTTTTGCTCATTTGCAATTGTATTGTTTGTTAGGTCTTGAATTATGTACGTTCTTTCTCTGTTAAAGGTTTAATTTTTGAGAAATGTCTACACCCAATGTAGGGCTGAACTCACAGCCCTGAGATCAAGAGTGGCGTGCCCTATAAGTCAGCCGTGTGCTTCCGCTGTATAAGTTCTTTATACCTTTGGGGACACCCCGGGGGGCTCAGTTGTAAGCTCAGGTCATTCCCAGGGTCCTGGGATGCAGCCCTGTGTCAGGCTCCCTTTCTCCCTCTCCCTCTGCTCCTTCTCCTGCTGGTCCTCTCTCGTTTTCTCTCAAATAAAATCTTAAAAAAGAAAAAAAAGTTCTTTTATATTTTTAGATAGTAGTCCCTTATCAGATATGTCCTCTGCAGGTTTCTCCCATTTGATGGGCTGTCTTTTTGTTCTGTTGACAGTCTCCCTCCCCGTGCGAGAGCTCTTTATCTTGACGAAGTCCCAATAGTATAATTTTCCTTTTGTTTCCTTCGCCTCTGGAGACACATCTAGAAGGATGTTGCTACAGCTGACGTCAAAGAGATTAGTGTGTATGTTTTCTTTGAGGAGTTTTATGGTCGCAGGCCTCACGCTTCGCTCTTTGATGTATTTTGAGTTTATTTTTGGGTGCGGTGTAAGAAAGTGGACCAGTTTCATTCATTTTCGTGTAGCTGTCCGGTTTCCCCAAAACCGTGTGTTGAAGAGACTGTCTTTCCCCATTGCATATTCGTCCCTGGCTTGTCATAGATTAGTTGACCATGAAAACATGGGTTTATTTCTAGACTCTGTATTCTGTCTCATTGATCTTTGTGTCTATTATTTGTGCCGTTACTATAGTGTTTTGATTAGTACAGCTTCGTAGCCTGTCTTGAAATCAGGGATTGTGAGACCTCCAGTTTTGTTCTAACTGAATCTTACTTTCTTCTGATTATTTCAGACTTTCTATGTCAGGGTAGGATTTAGAAACCAGGAATTGCTCTATCATTTCTTTATTAATTATTAATAAAGTCAATTAAAATTAAAACGAATGGGCCATTGGTTTAGCAAGACCAAACCAAAGTTTTTCATGGTCTCGTTATTATGGACAGGCATTGGATAGGATTCATTGGTGAGGTCACCTTGAATGATTAGAAAATACTACTGAGGGGCGCCTGGGTGGCTCAGTGGGTTAAGCCTCTGCCTTCGGCTCAGGTCATGATCTCAGAGTCTTGGGATTGAGCCCCGCATCAGGCTCTCTGCTCAGCTGGGAGCCTGCCTCCACCTCTCTCTCTGCCTGCCTCTCTGCCTCCTTGTGATCTCTGTCTGTCAAATAAATAAATAAAATCTTTAAAAAAAAAACAGAAAAGAAAAGAAAATACTACTGAGTTGTTGGTACTAAAATTGGGGAACGCAGATTTTAGTTGAGAAAAAAAATGACAGAATAAGGGGCCCCTGGCTGGCTCAGTCAGTAGAACATGTAACTCTCCATTTCAGAGTCACGAGTTCAAGTCCCAGGTTAGGATAGAGTTTAGTTTAATAAAAATTAAAAATTGGCAGGATAATACAAAACATAGGAATCTGTCATGAAAACAATGCAGGTAGATGAATGATATCTCACATTTCTGGATTTTAAATGGGAATTTTTTGAGTACAGTTCTATATGCATGACCGTTCCCCCCAGCGGTGTGACTTTGAGAAAGTCTCCTCCTCACTTTACTGTTTGTAGGATAGTGACAATAATAATACCTGTCCACGGCCAACAAATGTTGGGACTGAGTATCAAATGAAAAACAAACAAAATAACAACAACTCCCCCCCCCAAAAAAAGGCTCTGAGAAGTAAAAACCACAGAAATGAACAAAAAGGAACAGTAACCAATTTTAAAGTAACAGTCAAGCAGAATTTCAATTTTATCATGCATCTTCTCATCCAGACGGGAGAAAAATGATTGCTCGTCACTTTGGCTATTAGATCTTTATGGAATATTCGTTAACGACGTGGCAGATTTCAAAATTAGGCTAGGGAATGATTACTGTTGGAAGACAGACGATATCATCATACAAGCATAGCTCTCGGGATGTGGAAACGATTTCGTTACTTCCTATAAAGTAAGAATAAAAGTAATTCCCTCCCCCCCCATGCCCCGATACACAAGGCAGGTCTATAACTTTTGAAATAGAAGGGCTTTATCAAAATTCTGTTGCCGTCCCAATTCTGTGTATTATTCATAGTAAATAAATACTATTATTCATAGTAAATCCTGAAATACACGGTACGTTGTCCAGGATGTTGATGTAGTGTAGGGACTGTGATCCTGACTTGTATGTAAACCCTCTTCTGGAACCAAATCATTATTTCTACTTTCATTGTTAGGAGTTTAAAGATCTTTGGGGAGAGAATACTAGTAGGTTGCTAGAAATACACTGGATTTGTAAGCTTAGATTTTTGTTTTATTTTTTTTTTTTTTTTGGAGGTGTTCATTTAGTTGAGAGAGAGAGAGAGCCTAAGCAGGGAGCAGAAGGAGAGGCAGAAGCGGACTCCACACTGAACAGGGAGCCTGACATACGGGGCTGGATCCCTGGACCCTGAGATCATGACCTGAGCTGAAAGCAGACACTTAACTAGCGGACTGAGCCTCCCGGGTGCCCCCTTGTCAGCTTAGATTTTTAGAGAAACCTAGTAGCTTGAAACAACACACATTTATCATGTCACACAGTTTTTTGTTTTTTGTTTTTAAGATTTTATTTATTTATTTGACAGAGAATACAAGTAGGCAGAGAGGCAGTCAGAAAGAGGAGGAAGCAGGCTCCCTGCTGAGCAGAGAGCCCGATGTGGGGCTCGATCCCAAGACCCTTGGGATCATGACCTGAGCCAAAGGCAGAGGCTTTAACCCACTGAGCCACCCAGGTGCCCCTGTCACACAGTTTTTGTGGGTCAGGAGTCCTATCGTGGCTTTGCCGGGCCCTGACGCTTGGGATCTCTTATGAGACTACAATGACAGGGATGACTTGGGCTGTGCTCCCATCCCAGGGTTTGCCACGGGAAGACCTGCTTTTCAGGCTCACCCAGTGGTTGTTGGCAGGATCCCGTCTGTTACGAAAGCGGGAAGTCAGCCCAGTTCCTTGCCATGGGAGCAACCAACAAGGAGTTGGGTTTCTCCTTGACTAGTAGGAAGCAGGGGTCATCGTGGAAGTCTACGCTCTGCAGATGTCTGTCTCGTAACTCACTAAATCCCAAAGTGAAACACTTAAGAACAATGAGATGAGAGACTTGGCCAGTTCACAAGACTTGGCATTGATCAAGAAGGCACGGACCGCAATGCAGCCCTTCTCCTTCTCAGTGTGTCCGAGACCCCCTGACAGTCTTCCTCCTTTTCAACTATGTGGGTCCAGCCAGCATGGCCTGATTCCAGCTACGAAGCAGAAATTCATCCTTGGACTAGTCTCTTCTGGCTTCCAACGTCATGGTCACGACATGTAGAGGAAAGCACCCGGGCTGCCCCCGCGCTCAAACAGGGTTCATCTCATTTTCTGTTGGTGAAGACAGCCTATGTGCCTTCACAACCTTCCAAGCCCAGGGGCAGCTGGGATGTGAGAATTTTCTTTTAAAATACGCTTCTGTGTCAGTTTTACCAACAACAGACTGTCAGTGCCTGGAGCGATAACCTTGACATCTGAGCCACCTATCTGCAAACCTGTTCAGCTACATGGGCTGAGGGTAGTCTGAAATTACGATGCTTTTAGCTCTTTCTGGCTCTTTCTTTTTCCTGACAGTAGAACACTCTTTCTAAGATTGCTTTTAAAATCAAATAGAGCATCCTGTGTTTTGAGGATATGCCCTACTTGCTTTTCTCTAAGAGGAATATGATCCCTGTGCTTTAAAGATGATTGTTTTTAGGAGAATGGCAAGTCCCCGGGTGCCCCGTGCGCGGAGCTTTGACATGGCCATGTCCCCAGTCCTGCCGTTGTTTCATTTCACAATTTCTTTTTCGTGGGTGAGAATTCTGTCACAAGGAGGGTTTAGATCCATTTTTGTGGAAGGCTGTCCAGTAAAGCTTTAGGCCAACTGGGGATGGGTGTTGGAGTCTGTGAGCTCAATGGTGGGGGATGCCAAGAAGAAGGACATGTTGATTCAGTTGGGAATTTCACATAGTTTCACTTTTTACCCCATTTCTCTTCAAGGGAGCTCTACAGGTTGGTGGCCACTGTGTTTGGTGGCTCCTGGGTCAACTGTACTCAGATTAAAAACTTTATAGAAATAAAGCCGTCTTCTCTACACACACAGAAAGATGGCTGTGGGGTTATGACCAAGTTTTATTATCCGTTAACAGTATTTGTTGTTTTTCTTCCTGACCTGTCGCTTGACTGGCTCCCCCTGACCCTGTTGTCCAGCCTTTGGCATATCCCACTGAGTAGACACATTATCGTGTCTGGCAAAGATATGTACTAAGTACCGGGTCTGGGCTAAAGTCTGGAGATGCTAAGACAAATTAGATCTACGCTGTCCCTCAACGGGCTTAGCTGGGAGAGGGTCTGATGAGAAAACTGACAGATGAAAGGCAATTCGAGACGTTGTAGGAAAGGGGAGCTTGTTGCTGTAGGGGTGTGTTGCATTAGGTAGACAGAGAAGGGCCAGAATTCTTCCTGGCAGAGGCAACAACACTGCGCTGCGAACCGTTGTGAGATGTTTAAGGGATTCCCTGTTATTTGTTATCTGACGAACAGATAGCAGACGTGTGATGGGACACGGACGTCTCAGGGGATATCCCTGAGATCCTCAGGAAGACATTTCCTCCATGGGATGAAGGAGGTGACTACACAGAAGACTGTTGGTCAAACATAAGTGATATGGGAAGCATGGAGAGGAGGGCAGAACGCCAAAGACACGGCTGCTCAGATGGCATTCCTGGGGCCACTTGAACGCGAGTTGATGGAGACCATCTGTTGACAGCACAGGGCAGACGTGAGAACCCAGAGTCCCTAGCATCCCAGAGAAGACGTTGCTCTCTAATTCAACCTTGCATTCCAAAGCATTGGTTCCTTCTCAACATAACCATATCTTTTATTTCACATCATTGGATTCAAGTAGTCCCAAGAACACCAAACCCAAGAAAGGGTAAACCAGGGGTAGAGGGAATAGATCTCCTTCACCCTCAACGCCCGGAAGACTGCACATTGCTTTGGCGCTGAGCGTGAAGGTGGCCAAGTCTCATGTCTCATTTCCCTGAAATCTGGGGTGCATTGTTGGTCCAGTCAAATTGTCTGCGTCACCCCAGTGTGCAAATTATAAGACATGCACCCAAGAATGTTTATCGTTAACAGTGTTTAAGTAACAACATGAAAAAAAAGATACATTTGCATGGTTTAAAAAAAAAAAAGATTTTATTTATTTGAGAAAGCAAGAAAGAATTTAAGTGGGGAGAGCAGCAGAGGGAGGGGGAGAAGCAGGCACTCCACTGAGCAAGGAGCCTGATGCGGGACTCGATCCCAGGACCCTGAGATCACGACCTGAGCTGAAGGCGGATGCTAAACCCACTGAGCCACCCAGGCAGCCCCCATAGTTTTCTTTAAAAATTTGTGTTTAAGGGTAATATAGGAATCAGGCAATACTTAACCCCAGTCAGTTCGCACATGACCCACATTCAACCTTACGTTCCAAAGAACTGGGTCCTTCTCCACAAAACGTTCTCTTTCACTTCACGTCATTGGACTCAAGTAGTCCAATAAAGTTATTAATTTCCTGTTGAAATGCAAATGCTGGCAACAAAACTGTAGTCCCTGGGGGGTGGTTTGCAGGACAATGCTAATGTTTTACACCAGCACCTCGAGTCCCAGGGTAGAGCCCCATTGGTTATGACGCGTAATCATTTGTGACACGCTGCTGACGGTGTGGGCTAAAATTTTCTTTCCGTCCGTCTTTCTCTCTCTCTCCCTTTTTTTTTTTTTTTCTTTTGTTGGATCTGTTGAGGAAGATTGGCCTCTAAGTATTCTTTCTCATGCTGCTTTGTTGGAATGAAGATTATGTTAGCACCAGAAAATGATTTATTGAACCTTCCCTTCTCTGTTCTCCATAAGAGTCTGAATAAAATTTGAATTACTTGTTCTTTGAGAGCTTCATAACCGTCACTGATGAAGCTGTGCGAGCCCGGCATTTTTGTTCTGGGAGTATTTGACTAGGAATTTAATTTCCTTAAGGCATATATGACTGGAAGCTTTCTATTTATTCTCTTGGTTTTTAAATGACATCTTTTTGGGGATTTATGGCCTGAATGTTTTTCCTCTTCTCTTTAGTGACGTACGATCTTAACGAACCCCATTTTCCTCTGCAATATTGGTTATTTTACCTCTGTCTCTCCCTGCCCGTTGAATGATCAGACTTGCTAATTTGCTCATTTTATTGGACCTTTCGAAGAACCAATTTTCATTCTCATCCATGTGCCCTATTCCATATTTGCTTTCTATTTAATTAAATTCAGCTCTTCTCTTTTATGTTTCCTTCTTTCTGCCTGCTTCCTGATTATTTAACAATTTTTAACCTTTTAGGATGGTGATGACTTTGTGAGTGTTCAGTCTGTCTCCTTGGCTAATGCACACTATTTCCAGGAACACTGCTCTAGGTGCACCCAAAAGACTTGATCCGTAATTTTCAGATCATTTATTTAAAAACATTTTTCAATTTCCATTATGTTTTCTGCATTTACCGGTGGATAATGCAGCCTTTAAAAAACATTTCCCAGTACCTGGAGATGTCACAGTTAACTGCATAGTATGTGTTTTCAGCCTTTGGAAACACACTGAGACTTGTTTTCTGGTGCAACAGAGCAGTCATTTACATGGACCTTTTCTGTATGCTTGCAGAGAACTCATACTTTTTAATTTTTAGTGCAACATACATATGTCGATTAAGTGTGTTAATTGAATTATTTTATTTTATTTTTTAAGATTTTATTTATTTATTGCACAGACAGAGATCACAAGCAGGCAGAGAGGCAGGCAGAGAGAGAGGAGGAAGCAGGCTCCCCGCCGAGCAGAGAGCCCGATGCGGGGCTCGATCCCAGGACCCTGAGATCATGACATGAGCCGAAGGCAGAGGCTTAACCCACTGAGCCACCCAGGCACCCCAAAACATTTTACTTTTTAAAAGATTTTATTAATTTATTTGTCAGAGAGACAGAGCACAAGCAGGGGAGCAGCAGGCAGAGGGAGAAGCAGGAGCAAGGAGCGTGATGTGGGATTCGATCCCAGGACTCCAGGACCATGACCTAAGCCAAAGGCAGATGCCTAACTGACTGAGCCACCCAGGGCCCCTAACTGAAACATGTTAATCTCTTTGTTTACTAATGTTTGTCTGCTGGCCTTAGCAGTTTCTGTAAAAAAAAAAATGTTTAATCCCCCCCCATGATAAATACAGATTTGCTCACAACTCCTTTTAGTTCTTTCAGTCTTTCCGTTACATATTTTAAGGCTTTGTTACATTCTTTTTCACTATGTATTTTGTTTAACTAGCACTGATTCCTTCATAGAATACCTTTTGTGTGATAAGAGGGCTCTCTTTTTTGTTTATTTGGGTTTTGTTGTTGTTGTTATTTGGTTTTTAAAAGATTTAAATTCGCCCATCTGTTTGCTTCAATGTCTTTGTATATTTTTGTTTCGGTTATAAAAATACCAAAATGCATTTATTCATTCACCTGTTGATGGACTTTCCGGCTGTTTCCTCCTTTGGGGTTTTTCACACCAAACTGCTATGAATTTTCTTGTACATGTGTTTGTGTGCACATGTCCTTTCATTCCTTCTGTGTAAATATCCAGGAGCAGGCTGGCTAGGTCATGTTTAACTTTAGAAGAAATGGCCACAGCGTTCCCCAATGGGATCATTTCATACCGATCAGTGTATCGTGGTCACAGAAGAGAAATGTTTTGATTTCCAACACCACAAACTCGTCTTACAGGAAGGGAGATAGAGAGCTGATGCCAGTAGAACATCCTTACCCTCTTCCTGATAGACAAGCCCTGGGCCGGAGGACCCACAGGACGCTCAGCTCAGCGTTGTCGTCGTGAGCTCCGAGCATGGGAAGAACAGGGACATGGGGCTGAGTCATAATCAGTAGGATGATGCTCAGAGGCTTGGCGAGGTCACAAAGACATCTCTCAAATGAAGAAGGGAAGCGTCTTAATCAGTCGTGCAGCTGTAGATGAATCCAGCAATTCATACCATCACAGGCGTCCCCGTAACTACGTCTGGTTACTGACATTAGTGCTCAGAGTCTGCCTTGGGAGACATGAGGGAAGGACCCATTCCGTAGTTAACTTTTACCTTTCAAATTCATTCCCTTCTTCCTTCCTTCCTTTCTTCCTTCCTTCCTTAGTAATATTTACACCCAACATGGGATTCCCATCCCTGAGATCAAGACACAAGCCCCACTCACTGAGCCAGCAGAACTCCCCAGTTACCATATCCTTTTGGTCCATATGTGTGACTTGTCTGCAAAAAACATGCCTTTCCATTTTAATGGCTGGTGTCCAAGAGGGTTTTAAAAAGTTTGAATGTTATTAAACACATACATGTCTTTAATGAGTAGATATTCGTTGGGGGCATCTGGGCAGCTCAGTCAGTGAAGCGTCTGCCCTTGGCTCAGGTCATAATCCCAAGGTCCTCGGATCGAGTCTCACTTTGGGCTCCCTGCTTAGCGGGGAGTCTGCTTCTCCCTCTCCCTCTGCCCCTACCCCCGACTCTTGCTTTCTATGTCTTTCTGTCTCTCTGAAATAAATAAAAATTTTTTTTAAAATGGTTTTCTTTTTAAGAATCGTTTCATATTTGTAGAAAAAATGAGCAGGAAGTATAGAGTCCTCTGTCTACTGCTTTTCTTACCATTGAGGAATACAAATTTTTTTTAAGATTTTTTAATTTATTTATTTGACAGACAGAGATCACAAGTAGGCAGAGAGAGAGAGAGAGAGAGAGGAGGAGGAGGCAGGCTTCCCGCCGAGCAGAGAGCCCGATGCGGGGCTCGATCCCAGGACTGCGAGATCACGACCCAAGCTGAAGGCAGAGGCTTTAACACACTGAGCCACCCAGGCGCCCCAGAATACAAATATTTTTAAACATCATTTCACTAAGGACACCCAGAAGAAGCTATTCACTAAGTCAAGTCTAGAAATGATGCTGCAAAAAAAAAAAAAAAAAAAGAAAGAAAGAAAGAAAAGAAAAGAAAAAGAAAAATGAAATGATGCTGCAAAGAAACCTACCTGGAAAGAAAATCCCATTATCACAAAATCCTATTTTTGTTTTTAGTGTTTGAAGTCAGTGTGGCAGATTCCACGAGAAGGGTGTACTTTTGGTTACACACAGCAAAATTTCAGATACAAAACACCCTCATCTTTGAGAAGGTTACTGGAAATGGGGGAATTTACGATCTAGGGATGGGGCTTATAATGTTCGTGAAACTGATTTCATGGTGGAACAGGATTAGATTTCTCGGGCCCTTAATTTCAGGAGAGTGAGCAGCATTCACTTTGAAGGTTACCCATGACTGAACGATGGCTCGATCATGGAGCACTGGAAGAAATTGGGAGAATTTTTATGTTTGACCTGGAGAAGAAGCAAGAGTGCCTCGTGCTTTATCTGCGTTCCTTTTTTCATATCCTGTTAGGGGGATGCATTACCAGTATTTCCATACACCTGTTTTTCTGCCATAGTAATAATTTGTCTTCTGGCTTTTACTATTTCCTGAAATTTGTAATCTATGTATAAATTTATATATAATAATATAGTGTGATTTTTTATAGTTTATGGTCTTATGCAACTCAAGTATCCTTTGCATCGAAAAATTATCCTTCTGATTCCTGAATGTTGCTTTCTCTTTTACGGGGGAGAAAGATACATCTTTATCGTCATGGTTCTCAGGCACCTCTGCTCCCCACCAGAGGGCCATACAGCAATGTCTGGACGCCGTTTTGGTTGCGCTGAGTGGGAAGGGGTTGTTCCTGGCGTTCAGTGGGTAGAGTCCTGACATGGTGCCACATCCCGTAATGGGAGCAGCACCAGCCCAACGGAGCATCAGGCCGCCTTGCCCGTCAACAGTGCTGGCGTTGGAAACCTGCGGTAGAGCTGGTGCTTTCGGGCTCTTCCCGCATCCCACCGGATTTCTAAAAACAGACATTTGTCAGCTTGGCAACTCTGTATGGACGGCTCTCCGACCTACTATTCTGAAGAGCTACGTTAAGATATTAAAGAGGAATAATGGGGTTCACTCATGAAGAACCAAGTCATACACCAAGCCCATGTGTGCCAACACAGAAGAAGCAGCCAGTGTGGTCGGCAGGAAAATTCAGCAAAGCCTGTCAGTGCGTAAGGAGTATCTGTCTTCAAAAATTAAAGAAGGATTTTGGCTTGGAAAAAATAAATGAGGCCATGATACGGTTGTCTTTCAAACCCTTCAAAGGTCTCCTCTCATTAACTTGCCATTTTCCGTGCCCAAATCTCAATGAGGTTCCTCTTACCATTCTGAGACGATGCTTTTTTTTTTTTCTCTGTTTTGCCATTGCTCCGAATTTGAGGTTCTATTTGTATCCCTGTCTTAAAATTTTTAGTGATTTTTGAGAAGGGCCCCTGCGTTTCTCTTTCTCACAGCCTCATGTGCACTGGGGAGAGCTCAACCTTCGGTCTACAGACTTCACCGACAGTCCAAACGCTGTAAAGCTACGGCGTCGCATGTTTGCGTGTGACTTTTACGCTCTCCGTTCTCTTTTAATGCATCTCCGGAACTTTCTCTCAATTCCCCGTTTACTCTACCATGAAACAGAGGTGCCCCCAGTTAGGGGTCCTCATTTCAGTTGTACAGTTTATAGATGGTTATGTGAGCTGCACCTAACTCACAGTATAACCAAGAAACGGTATTTTTTAAATAGATTTGGGTGTGGTGTGCCTATCAGTAGTTAGTGACTTTTGAGATACATATTTTTTTAAACTCCTGAATCTTTTATGTAACTTTCATAGCTAATCTGCTCTTTCTTTAGAATTTCTTCTTCTGTGAACCCATTCCTTATTCTATGCTTAGACACTTTTGTATATAAAATTAATCTGCTCTCCCCCCTAATGTTTCAATATTGATGAAGACTATCCCTTCTCCACCCCTACCCCAAATATCCAAGTCAGAACCCCACAGTCACCCTGACTCATGCCTGTGTTCCTTTCTCAGACACCACAGTGGACAGAATCCCCTATAAAAATCTCTTTCATCTCCCCCTTTTGTCCGTCATCGTTGTCAGGGTCTGAGTTGGGGTTCATGCATTACAACCAGTTTTCTCTCTTAGCGTTCTCTATTGCTGCCTTGGGCCCGTACTCTGTGCTACCGTCAGAGGATCTCTATAGAACCTCAACCTTATCATGGGCCTGTTTAAAATCCAGCAGGAGTCATTTCTGATTTCCACTGAGATCCAACTCCAAGTTCTTTAACATGGCGCTGAGGCCCCTGGCGATCGTCTCCCTGTCGGTGGCTTGTGATAGACTTTCTGTACAGCTACCTAACTATGTCCGTTTTCCCTTGCTGCTCTTCCGAGAAGAGACATTTTTCCCTGTACTTATTCCTTTTTCCGTGTGCTCATTCTTCCTCATCTTTAAAGAGTCCCCCCTCCCTGACTTTTGGGGGAGCAGTGGCTCGTACGCTCTCCTGGGCTGATTTCCAGCGTCTCGTGTCCCCATGCTTTCTGGAGTTTATCGTCCTTGCCACATACTTGAGCTTGTATTGCAATTCTCTTTGTGGGCCTGTTGTATGTATGTTGTATGTTGTATGTAGAGGCCAATGTGATTTAGTCGTGCAAAAGCAATCTCTTGTTCAGCCCGGAAACTTCCTAAGTATCGCGTGGTACACATCTGGGGGGAGGGAGAGTGAAAGCATGTTTACGGGAATACCGTCTTGGTCTCTCTCAAATGTCTTTGCAGCCTGCTACCATAATCACCCCCCAATTCTTTTCATTCAGAACTGAGCTCTTTCTATTTGAAGACCAATAGAAAATCCTCTTTGTCTACATAAACATTGACAGAGAGTGTAAGGATTAAGAACCTTCCTTCCGCCGAAAATGCACGAGAATCACCCAATCTACCTTAAAAATACCAGCAAAGATTTCCCTACTGTGGTAGGTCCTTTAGAAAATACCATTCTTTACCGATGAATATGCTTCCCCACACGGAAGACGATCGAGAAGCTGTCACATTAATAATAAGTAATATATTTTCATTATTTACATCTAAATCCTTGAGTTTCAAATTAACAACACTTGAAGGAGACCTGTTCACACAAATGAAATTTGAATTGTAGATCAGGTGACACTTTGGAAGGGTTAGGTCACGTCACAGCTTTTCAACACCACCAAGATGTAATTTATGTAGTGTCATTGCAAAGACAGAAGTCTAATGGCTTTTTAATTATTCTCAACTTCAAAGAATAAATGGGAGGGAGACCCGTTGCCAGACAAAGGCAGGAGATGTTGGAAGCTGAGTAGAGATAATTATGCAGCAATGCCCTAGTAAAAGTATCCTAGGACAAGGGAGTGGAGAATGCTTTTCTGCCCATGAACCTGGGGAGTAAAACCCAAGCACACCCTTTGATCATGTCCCTACTGTCACTCCTCGCTCTCCAAGGTGGGTGGCCACGACGAATCATGGAGCATTGGTGGAAAGCTCTGGTTACCGATTTAGGGAAGCGTGTTGGGCTGTGGGTTACAAAGAAGGAGCAGAGGCATTTGTTGTGTTCATTTGTAGAACTCAGAGATAGAGTGACTTTGATACAGTAGCTTCAGAAAAACCCACCAAGAACGTTGTCCAGAATAAAACTTTGTCAGCACTGTGTGATAAGAGAAAACCATTTTTTAAGCTTCTGTCTCTTTGGGTCCATTGTGGGAAGAGAATTTTGGCCCAACATAGCTAAGTGGGATCCGATGGCCTTTCGCTCTGAAAGAGGATATTGAGTGTTTAGTTATAAAATATGAAGCTTGGATGAGAGCTCATTCCCTTAGAGAACATGGAACTTGTGTGTTCACACAGCAAATACGTGCTCTTTCTTAATCATAATGTTTATGATTTATTGAATCTTTGTAGCATGCCAGGGACTAGAGATTTACTCCCAAGGGGGCTCCTTGGAGGAGACAGTTTCATTCCAGTGAATGTAAGGAAGAAAAGAACGGATGGAGGGACAGAGAGACAGATTAAAGAAGCAATAAAAACTAAGGAAAACAGAGGTGTTGGTGCCATTCTGATGAACACAGGGCATGGGGACCGTCCGTAGCCTCTCCTCCAGTGGTCCTAGTAAAAATTTTACAAGGAGGATCTTGAGAAAATCCAGGCGTGCGTGTGTTTTCGTTAAATAAAATGATATAAACCAAGACGTAAAGTGTTCGGTTGATAGGAGAGAAAACGAGTTCCGCCAGCCACTGTGTGATGAAGTTTATTGTTTTGGTGAAGTCTTTCTGACGGCTCCTGGGTTCTTACTCAAGTGTAAAGATTCTCCTCAACACTAGCTTAGAGTGAAGTTCCACACGGTCTTTGAAGAGCCTTCCTGAACTATCTGAAAATATCGATTTTGTGACGAGAGGCATTAAGAGTTACTCTCTGCAAACTTCAGCTTCCTATCAGTGGTGTGGGGGAAGGTGTACAATTCCTCAGGTTTTAGAACTTTGAGTTATAGGCTCAAGGGAGCGGTGAACAATGCATATGGAAATACATGTTTCTAGCTAAGGGGGACACAACAGCAGATTTCATTAGCGGGTTCTTCTGTCAACGTGCAGTCGTTATTTTATGGAGAACTCTTCCAACACTTCAGAGATGTGTCTAGTTCTGTGTGTTCATAGTTTCTGTCCCAGTTTGTAAGCAGCAATTTCTTCTAGTTCCAAAGTCTAATGTCAAAAGCTTCATATCCCATAGGTAAGCCACCAAGCAGGACTCATGGACTTCAAATGCAATGAAGGAAGCTGTCCAACCTGGAAAATGTCCATATCAGTGTGGCCGTCAAGGTACACATGGAGCCCACCTTGAAAACCAAAGTTCATAGATGCTGTGTACAGAGACACCATGTGTAGATGCTGTGTTTACTGCTTCCCAACATGTTTCATGGTGAGAACATGGAAACCACACGTGGGATAAGGTTGGAAATATTTGTTTTATGGTATTTCTTGACTCCATGAGCCTTTGATCTCTTTCTGCTTGGACACCATTACGCTCCCTCGTCTCTTGCATTTTTTTTTTTTTTTTGGCAATTCCTCCCACCTCCTTTCTAAGCAACACACACCTGCCATCTGAAAGCAATGAATGACGCAGAATTGAGGAAGACCCCAGGAAGGCTACCATTTAGTAAAAGAAGCAGACATGTGCCAAATCTACCCACCCTGCCATTGTTAGGCAGGTGACAAGAGAAGCCATAAAAAGAGGTGAAAAGGCAAGAAGCCTTAGCAACTTTGAGTATAAAACTCATTCAGTGGGCCATGAAGCGAATCATCCCTAAACTCAATGAGAACAAAGTAATACCCTTCTGTATTGTAACTCACCAGGGCCAGTTGTAAACTGCATGTCGTCATAGCCACTTCACAATCTGAAAATGGGCCAATGGCATCACTTTGTAGAATACAAGAAATAGTGAGTGTGATACATTTGCAGGCCATTGGCATTGTGGGAAAATCTCTGAAGGATCCAAGAGGATGTTTCCCTCTTGCAACAAAACTTGAAAATTGACACGACACATCATTGGTTCCCTACCAAACTCCTCCTGTCACTGGAAGTTCAGAATTTGAATTTTCCATTATTTTCCTGCAAGAATTCCAAGATATTAAAGAATGAATACAGCAGAAGGGGAAATATTCCATTTTCCCCTCATTCCCTCTCCCTATTACCACCGCCATTTTGTTTCTCTAGACTTAAAGCTATCTTAGTACGTGCCATGTCTCACATAATTAGGACTTTGGAGTATATGGCTCTCTTCTGCACAACCACACGTGTTCACATTACTGAATTTTTTTCCCAAATTCCCTCTGCCCTTCATTTATTCAAAATCTAGCTACACTTTAAGGTACAAAGGCAATCATTTCTTGGCCATCCTTGTCTACTGTAATTTCTCTCCCATGTCCTAGGGAGTACTTCCTCTTTTCATGAGTGTCTTTGGCAATTATGCTGTAAGATCTTAAGATGGCTCTGTGTCTTCCTTAATTTTTTATTATCATAATCTCAACAAAATATATAATGTTGACTGAATTATAATTGTGCCCAACCATGTGGCACAGGGCTGCTTGGAAGGCCTAGAATAACACTGAAATCTGTCCATTTATTTATTCATTTTTGTCCTTTCATAGTTGCCTTCTATATTTGGAAATTACATGATAATTATACGTTTTAACAGTAGAATTGCAGTATGCGTCTTACATTAAAAGTGACATTCGTTAATAGTTGTAAGAATGTGTATCACTGGGGGGCCAGGGTGGGTCAGTCAGTTAAGTGTCCTACTCTTGATCTCAGCTCAGGGCTTTATCTCGGGGTCATGAGTTCAAGCCCTGTGTTGGGCTCTATGCCTACCACATTCACTAAAAAAAAAAAAAAAAAAAAAAAAAAAAAAAAGAGGAATGTGTATCATTTAAGATTTGAAATCATTCTAATTTCTAAAAGTTGAAAAAGTATGAATCATCTGAAAATCCTGATCACCTAAAGGATCCTGCTAGGAAACAATCTATAAAAATAATTTTAGACACTTGCAATTAAATTCCATTTTTTAAATGTACAAGGAACATGGTACCTGTTGAGTGATATACTATTTATCACCATAAACAACTTAAGTCTAAGATTCATGTTCTCCTACAGATGTAACAGACTGGAAGATATATTGCCGAGATTAAAATTCAGTCTCTTCCCTGCCTTACAAACATGAAGAAGAAATCAAACTCCATTGCACCTTGAACATTTAATAACAGATAGCAATAACAGATACTTATTTTAACCAGGCAGTAATCCATCTGTGAACACGTGTATGAACACTGATAACAATATGAATTATGGAAACAAAAGAAAACAAGACCACAGAGAGATGCATCATTTGACATGATTTATGTACACTGGCTATTCCTATAAGGTAGACAGATACTCAGACCTCACAAAGTATATCTAGGAGAAGAGCATGCGTGAGAAGCTCTCCAGACGTGCATGATTATTATCCCATCTCCAGACGTACGTGATTATCCAGCAAGATTAAGTATGCTATCGGTGGTGTTGGAAGAACCTTCAGGAAGGATCATTTTTAGGTGGTCTTTGTGATGGACAGTAAATCAGTGAGGGAGAATTCAGGATAAGATTGACTGAAAGAGTCAGCGATGGCAAGGATGCGCACATCTCCAGGAGGTAAGAGATGAGATGTCAAAACCCACAAAGAGAGAGAAGGCCTCTACATGTTCGTTGGTTATATTTTTGGTCTGAAAAACTTTCTTCCAACAGTCTGAAGGTGAGGGAGGACATTCCCAGACCTCAGGCATAAGGCCTCTTTCTTCAGCTCTGGCTTGGTATCAACCGGGGGATTATGTTGGATTTGGATTCAGTCAGGGAGGGGTGTGAATCTCTTCATTTCCAACAAGCTCCAAGGTCATGGTCATGGTGGTGGTCTGCAGAGCATGAGGACATTGTCATATAAGAGAAACCGATCACTGGAAACTGATCACTGCAACTTGGAATGGGTGAATGGAGCCAGGAGTGGCTGGCATTCTAGGCCGCCATGTTTATTGATACCAGTGTGGCATAAAGATGTGCTCATTTTCTGTATTTGCTGGGACAAGAAAAGGGTTGACATGCATGCTGTCACACCATGTTACGGGTGTGAATCTGAGAAATTTATAAGCAGAGGGAGAAACCCAGAAGGGGCAAAAATGGTGAAAAGTGGTGCCATTATAGATATTTAGAAAATCCGAGGACAGGGGAGTTCGGGACATGTTGTGCTTGTAGAACAACGTAGATGCCCGTATGGGGAGGTTCAATGGGTGTGCTGGGCAGAATTCTGGCCCCCGTGACTTCTGATCGCTGGCATAACTCCCATAGTTGTGTTCATAGCAGAAGACCTACTGATATAACTAAGGTTACTTATCCACTGATCTTATGTGGGGAGACAATGCTGGTTTATCAGGGTGGGTGTGGCATAACATGAACCGGTAAAAGCCGGGAATTTTGCTGACTTGGAGAGGAAAAGATGTGGTAGAAGGGGGAGTCCTGGGGAGCTGAAGCCTGAGAAGGACGTAATGCAGGAAGGTGAGACCGCAGTGCTCAAATCCGATGCAACGGGGAAGCCAGACGCCAGAATGCACCTAGAAGTGAGTCTTTCTCAGAGTCTCCGGATGAGAGCTCCTAGTGGCCTGCATGTTGGTTTTGGCCTGTGAGACCGGGAGCAGAAGAACCCGCTGAGCCCAGCCGCACTTGTGAACCACTCAGCTGTCTTCCACTGCTGACTTGGGTCTGGTTTGTTACAGCAGCAACAGATTACTCATACACCAGAGGTATACGATTTGTGATAAAGGGGGAGTTATCTGAACGGTTTAATAAAACACTGCAGAGACAGAAGGTCAAGGGGAGGGTATGAAGGATGGAGGGTCTGTGAAAATGGCTGTGTTTCCAGACGACCTGCAGTAGTTCCTCCCCGCTCACGTCGTCTTCATGCATGCCCATCATACTCCCTGTTGCCTCTGTGTGGATGGAAAGGTAGGGGACTCTGTCTTCCGTCCAGTTTTCTTCTCGGAAATTCCCTTCTGGGCAAGACTTTCCTGAAATACAGAAAACGGCAGTAGATGACGGCTGTCTGTGTAAAGTGCCAATCCCAGATGCGTTGATTGTCTGTTTCCTTGGCCAGGAGATTAAAGATACGAATACGTGAGGGCAGGACTTTGTCTTCTCTTCCCAATGGCTGGAACCATGCTTAGCACATGCCAGCCCTGCAGACCTATTTATTGTATAATGAATGAATATATATTGTATATGAATGAAGTAAACGTAAACATTTAAATCTACCATGAGCCATGTGTGACGATGAGTCTACAAGCTCAGGGAGGCAGAGGCTAGAAGATCTAATAAGACCATTGTCCCCATTTCCATCTGTCCGTACTCATTCCCGAACACAGACCATTGAAGGGAATGTAGTAGCTTACTTTTTTCTTCAATGCATTTTTTTAATTGTTTCCCTATTATATCTGCACAGCCACCTATGGGGCACTCACAGCCCCCTGCCATTACATACATCGAAAACCTGCATAATGAGGCTGCAAATTTATGCATGTGGGGACATTTGTGCTGCCCACCATAAATTTGTAATTCATCCATCCCAGAACACCACCTTGGACATCCGGCACCAGAAGGCACAGCAGAAGATGTTGGCCTTTTGGACAGAAGGATTTGAAGTACCTGTAGGATTAATTTAGCTGATGGAACTGCCATTGTCTGATTACATTGTCACAGTCCATGCAATGTGGCTGTGTGTGAATGTGAACATTTTCATCTCAACATATTAACATTGAGAGTGTCGTGAAACCGAACGTTGCTTAGCATCCTTAGCTAGTAAAAAAAAAAAAATGCTTTGGTAATTTTCTGGTTTTTGTTTTTCTTTGTGCTAAGATGAATGGTGTCAGGAAAGGAATATAATTGCTATTATAATTTGAAAAGTTCTGGAAACATTTCGTGCTGCCCTTTGGAAAGACAATTGTATGACATTGAGCAAAGATGGTCAAGGCCATTTATTCTTTGGAAACGGATCGTGTCATCTGTGTCCAGGGGAGGCTCCATTTTTTCCCCTGGAGGGATCTTGTCTATACGTGTATCCTGTAGGAATAATTTCCAGCCACCCCAGTAGCTAGTCGGTACATCACTGGGCAGGACAAGCATCCTGCGGGGATGGGGTTTTCCATGTGAAACAAAGCAAATTGCATGAGCTTTCCAGGTCAGTTGTGAAGGGCAAATACCGGGAAAAGAGAGGGGACCAAAACTGGAGATGGGAAAGGGTAGGGGACTAAGATAACAGCATGCTTCTAGAACCTTTTCCCTTCTCTTCTCACTTTCCTGGGGTCATCCAATCTGCTTTTCATAAGATAAATATTAGTAAATCCCGAGTGCCTCCAAGAGATTGGAAACAGACATGATAAGTCTCAAATTCTGCTGGTGTCTCCCTTATAAATTCGCTATTGTCATACCAGAGCCTGATGTCCCCCCACCCCCGAGTCCAAACACAGACATGGTTAGAGTCGTGTACTTAATGAAGTCTGTCTCAGACACATTTATGCCATTCCACAATTATTAATATGTAGAAGGGTCTAAAACAGACCATATTCAGTCATGGCACTTTTGTGTGTACATAATCACATAATCACCTAATCACAGTGCACGGCGAGTGCACTAAAGTAATTCAGACAAACGCACGGATGTTCTTCCAGAAAATGGCCTGGAGAGCTGCTGGGGAGTTGGGTTTTGCTTTGCGCCATGGTTTAAGCATGCTCAGTCCTCCTTGCCCTTGTGGTACGGCCCGTACGCTTCTCTATCCGGTCCTCCTCTAAGGCTGGACACATGGAGGAACGTCCCTGCGTTGCAGGCTCTGCACAGTGGGGTGGCACTAGCAGTGATGGGTGTCACTGGGTTGAGTTCTGGGTTGAGGCAGCTGCCTTCACTTGCCTCTCCGGGGCTCTGTCCCCTGCTGCCTGAAAGCTTGACAGCTCGCACGGATGCGGTGGCTCCATAAGATGGCAAAGCCTCCCTTGGCCAGTCTGTGAGTGCCAAGGATGAGCAGAACCTCTCCGCTCATCACACTGGGGTTGAAGAGTGGGCAAGGCATCCAGCTTTGTGTTCTACCCCGGAGAGACTTCAGAGTGGTTGGGTACGGTCCTAGAACCTGGCTTATTCCCGTTGAAAGTCTCCAGGGGGTGGGGGTAAGTAGTGAGAGCAGGCCGTACTCACTTCTGCTTGCTGTCGACGACGAGTTTGCATTCAGCATTTACATGACATGCAGAGGGGATAAGTGACCACCGCCAAAGCTCTGGCTGGTCCTACAGATTACAACCCACTAGAACGCCAATCTGGAAATATCTTCTTCCTGGGAGGTTATTATCATGAGTTCTGAAGTGGCTGGACCCTGGCCAGCGTTCTCCGCAGCTCTGACAAACTTCATTAAGTCAGACACCCCGAGAGGGTAGCTTGGAGGTCCTTGGGGTGGCACAGGGTTCCTGGTTTTGCCTGAGCAGTAGAGAACGGTAGTAAAAACATCTTGAGCATTCACAATCACTCCTAATATCACTACCGATTAATAAGAAATGGCACTCAGAAGTGCCTACCCAGAGTCAACAGACAGAAAAGTCCTCCTTGTGGAGTGGAGCTATTTCGACATGTTCAATTGCAATAATCTGAAACTCGGCTGTCATTTCAGTGTTAGGTGGTCGAGGACCACGGGAAAATTAAGATCATGGCCATGGGGAAAAATTAGAAGGTAGGCTTGACAGAAAGAGGGAGGAGCGGCTCTTAGTAGAAAATATGAATTTATGCAGAGCGTTTCCTCCAAGTCTTCCTTTTATCCCTACAGGAAGAGACAAAACTTCCACTTTTATATTTATAGATACAATTATAAATGTGGTCCACTTCTCTTTTCAACTGTAAGAAACTCGGCTGGCAAAACCTGATGACAAGCAGAATAGAATCCCACCCAGGCTACATCGTTTGGGGGGAATAAAACCCTTTTCCACAAACATCCAAAGATGGACAGAGTAAGCGTTGTCACAATTTTTTGCTGCTACGTGGGAGTAGGCTGCGTTTTCGCAATCCATTTCTGCATAAGTTCTCGTTTGGTGATAATAAAGTCTATTAACAACACTTGTTTTGCAGTAAAATGCTGTACCGATCTAATGGAATTAAAATAATAATAATTAAAAGGGGACACGAGACAAAGGGGGCGTGCAGTGAGTCAGAATTATTCATCGTGGACAACGAACCCGGCTTTCTTGTTCAAGAAATCTGATTTTGTATAAAGAGAAGTCATCAACGTCTTTGAATAGAAGTAATGGCTGGAAATGCTTGAGTCATTTGTGTCAAATTTAGAAAAAAAAAAAAGTTTCGCTGATTCAAAACTTTCATTGATGAAAATTAACTGATTGCACAGCATCGGGAAGAGTAGTAAGTTCATGAGCTTACAGAAGACAAACATTATGATGCTGGCAGATTTTCTCTTTTCTATCTCCCTCCCCTGATTGTGTTCCCCATTGTCTGTGTCCTCAACAGCCCTGGGGACCCCAAATGCTCCGTTTCTATGTCCCGCAGTCTTGCTTCTTCTCCGCTCTCTTGCCTTTCCTAGGTCCCCTCCTGCTACCTGCTGCAATTAGGATGATGTTAGAGCGAGATTAGACGCCATCGCGCTAACGAATGGTCTGCTGATTCCGGGGCCATGAGGCGTCTCCCTTGTGGAAGGGGCTGGTCTTCAGAGCTCTGAGGTCTAACAGGTTGTGGCTGGTGTCCAGGAACCTGGACCCACCTGTGTCCTCACTGCCGGGAAGTGGGTCTTGCGGGGAGGTGCTAAAATGATCGTGGAATGTCTTTTCCTTGATAGTACTTAGAAGAATGTCTCTGTTGACTTGGGCGCTGCTCTGTGGAGCTCTGAAGGTAGCGAGATGAACGAGGAAATGAGAAGTCGGAGGAGAACAGGGATAGGACGTGGATACTGAGGCTGTGCGCAAGACTAAAGGTCGTACTTTGTACCACGTTATTTTGACCTTCCAGTGCGTGATGGTGGGGGCCATGTGCGCCGAGTCACGGGAGGGTCCTGGCATGGGGTAGATGGGGTCCCTGCAAACAGAGGCATCAGGGAGCCCTGAAGCCATCGTCTTTGTCACCCATGGAGCCTTGCCTGTGCCTCGATGCTGTTGTCAAGAGCTTCACTTAGCCAATATGGGCAGAAGCCAGGCCTCATTTTGACACCAAGTTCTTTCTGATGGCCTTCCTCCTCCATCTTGCTGAGTTTGCTCAAAATACCGTTGCCTTAACGCACCTTTTTTCTTTGTGCGTTTAACGAGACAGTCTCTCTTTTCAGCATCCCGCCAGTCGGTCTTCATTTAGCCTTCATAAAGAGAGAAAACCAGTGTGTGTGGGAGATGCGGCAGTCAAGGGTATTTTGCTGGCCACGGATGGGTCTGGGGTCTGAAGTGACTTGGGCGGTTTCTGGTTTGGACAGCGGGGCAGGGCTGTCTTCTGAAGTAGCAAGCTTGCGGGCGGAAGAGCTCCCGGTGCTGGCTGGAGTCCTTGCCCACAGGCAAGACCCTGACCCTAGAAGTTCTATTTCAACACACAGCGGGCCTCGCTGAACGGACCGGGGTGTCCATGTATGTGGAATCAGGCCAGCTTGGCTCTACCCGCAGGAACCCGCTTAGAGCCCTTGTCTGGTCGGTGCCGGGCCAACAAAGCCAGCCTGGTGAGAGCTGAATGGGAAGTTCAAGACGATATCATTGTGCAGATTTGCCTGTTCTGGATAGAGACGCAGACTGTGGACCGTTGCAGCTGGGGTATGCGTTTGGATACTGGAGAGTGAATTCTCTCTCCTTACCTCTGCTCCTGGGCTTTCTCCTAAACCCTTTCAAGCTAATTGCTTTGCTTGTACTATAATCTGGCATTAGAGAATAACTCAAGTACAAATAACTTATGCACTACCATATAATCGAAACCATTTTAAGTGTTTTGAGAAGCCATTACGAAGCATTCCGTCTCCGTCTGTTTTTGTGTATTGCTCAGACGTGCTGTTCTCTCTAAGTGCCTCCCTGTGCCCTCCGCAGGAGGGAGGTGTCCATTTGCAAGAGCAAGAAGCTGAGATACCTGGGGTGCAGGTGAGAGGGGGAACAGAAGGTGAACCTCAGAGACGGCTCCATTAGTGCCCAGAGTGGCTCAGAAGCAGTCAGAAAGGAGGGTTGGGGATGGGATGGGTGACCAGGCCCTTCCCATGTGTTATGGCTAAATCGTGTGCCCCCCAAATCCATACATTGAAGGTCCAGCCCCCAAGACCTCAGAATTTGCAGACAAGGGTCTTTACAGAGGAAACCAATGGCAAACGAGGTCCTGCATGTGGTGTCCTCCTGAGAGAAGGATATTTGCATGTAGATGTTCACACAGTGATGGAAAGAAACGTGCGTCAGAAAATGAAATCCTGTTGGTTAAGGTCATTAGTGTGTGTGGTACTTGGTTATGGTAGACAGAGCAGGTGAAAGCACTCAGGAAGGACACTGTGTGTGTGTGTGTTGTGTGTGTGTGTGTGTGTGTGTGTGTGTGTGTGTGTATGCACACACAGGTGTCTGGCTGTAGCTGTCTTGCAAACATAAAGCTAGAAGTCATCTGGGTGGCCTAGTTGGTTGAACATCTGCCTCCCGTTCTGTTCCTGGTCCCAGAGTCCCAGGATCGAGGCCCACGTCATGATCCCTGCTTGGCGGGGCGTCTGCTTCTCCCTCTGCTCCTCACCGTGTTCATGCTCTCTCTTTCTTTCTTTTTTTTTTTTTTAAGATTTTATTTATTTATTTGACAGAGAGAGATCACAAGTAGACGGAGAGGCAGGCAGAGAGAGAGAGAGAGAGAGAGGGAAGCAGGCTCCCTGCTGAGCAGAGAGCCCGATGCGGGACTCGATCCCAGGACCCTGAGATCGTGACCTGAGCCGAAGGCAGCGGCTTAACCCACTGAGCCACCCAGGCGCCCCCATGCTCTCTCTTTCTGTCTCAAATCAATAAATAAAATCTTAAAGAAAGAAAGAAAGAAAAAAAGATAAATCCAGAGACCTAACTCAGTCCTGCCCTCTAGAGCAATGAGGATACACACTCCGAGGTGATCCCACAACGATCGTGTCTGGCCTGAAGATGGGCAGGATAATAGCCTCCCAGAGATTTCCATGACCCCATCCCCGGAAACTGCGAAGGGCATACGTTCCTGGCAAAAAGGGACTTTGCAGATCTGAGTAAAGTCATGGATCCTGAAACAGAGAGATGATTCTGGATTATGGGAATGGGCCCCATTTGATCGCTTGACCTGTTCAAAGTCACAGAGGGGGGCAGGGGCGCCCAGCAGAAGCAGCAGAAGCAGAGGAAGCAAGCGGCCAGGTGAGAAGGATTACGCGCATCCTTGCTGGGTCTGAGGCATGGCTGACCCCATGCAGGGATGGTAGAGTTCAGTCCAGGTGCAAAGGACAGCCCACGGCCCACGGCTGGCAGCTGGAAAGACAGCAGGGCCCTCTGCGCCCTACAGTTTCAAGGGGCTGGACTCGGCCAAGCACCTGATTGCATTTGAAAATGGATTCAAAAAAAGAAAGAAAAGAAAGAAGGAGGGAAGGAAGGAAGGAGAGGAAGGAAGGATGGATAGATGGACTTTGGACTACATGCAGACATGCTGGTTCAAAATCTGTGTTTGGACAGGATGCCCAGGTCCTGTCTTGCATCTGCCAAAGCTGCCTGTCTCCATTCAGAGATCCAATGAAAACGAGGAACTTATTTCTTATTTAGCAACATGAGGAGAGGTTTCCAAAACTTACTTCGATAAAACAAATCTCTTAGTGACACCACCAAGGAAACCATCATCTGTGCAACCTTTCTTCATCTTCTTCTGTTTGAAGCCTTGTAGAAACACGTAATTCTCGCGGTCTGTTTCACTGCTGGTGAAGCTTGTGTTAATGCGACGTTGACAGGAGCATTCCTGGGAACAGAACTGACTTCAGCCCGAATCTTGGCATTTTCAGCTCCAAAGTCGGTTTTGTGCATGAACGCTAATCCAGGCAGGACAGGGCAGCAGCTGCTGTGGAAGGCTTACGCCAAGATCAGAAGTTGGAGGGTATTAGATGTTTATAAAACCACCTTATTATCCCCCCTTTCATCACAAGCACCTTGGGGCTCCCTTAGTTGTCTCTCTGTCTACCTCCTGCCGGCTGCCGGAGTGTATTATCCTCTGAACCCAGCCACTCCATCTTCACTCCCTTGTCAACTCTTTAAACCCAGAGTGATCATTTCTGTTTGACAGCTGGTCTGGGGGAGGCGGCGGACATGCTCATAATCAACCTGTCTTCCCTCTCCTCAGGGTTATCTCATCTTTATGGGACTCTCCATCAGGCTCTGCCTCCTAGATCCTTGATCTCAGCCCTGTGTTTATCCTACACGAGACGCTCTCAGCCCAGATTTCTGCACTCTGCACTGTTGTTATCTCTGCGAACTGCCGCACTTGCCAAGCACTTTCCCTACACACCAGTCTTTCAAGCATCCTGATTGTCAAACATGAAGCTAACAGGCTACTTTGATCTAGCTTTTTAAGAGATAACGTATCCCTAATTAAGCATTCCCGGAGGCAAACCCAGATGGATGTCAGACTAAAAACAAACAGAATGTAGCTCGACATGGAAGTCTAATGACTAATACAGGTAAATTGGGGATTAATTTGTTGAGAAGAAAGTCCCTCTAAGGTATCGAGAGGGTGTTCATCGGATATGAAATTATGATTTCAAATGTTGTAAGCTGCCTGCTGACTTTTTAAAAAAATCGTCACATTTGTAAGAAATAGAAACCAAGTGTTATTACGCTCCTACTGTGATGAAGAGGACAGTCCTGTTGTGGTTAAGATTATTGTCTGGGTGTGATGGTTTAAGCACATGTACAAATAGTGAAGATACAGCTTGTGGGGAGCTGTACTGCATGCTTTCAGGAAACGCTGGGACTAAAATGTGGGCTTTGGAGCTCAGGGTGGGAGGTGTCGTCCCTGGGGAAATTTAAGTCCCGCCACAATCCAAAGTAAAGATACTGATAACTGATGTGTTCATCGAAGCACCACATTCACAGAGTGAAAATATCACGTAGGGCATTGGAGAAGGTAGTTGTGACATATACAGAGAAAAGACTAATATACTGCATAAATAAAGAACATCTTTCAATCACCACCGGATTTGCAGAAAACATAATCAAAGAGACGGGCTGAATAGGCACTTTGAGACAACACCACGTAAATAAGCAAGATGCTTATGGAAAGTTTCCCCAGTTTTGATAATCAATCAGGAGAATGGCAATTGAATGCACAGAATAGTACCACAGGATAACCTCTAGAAGTAGCCAGAATAGAAAAGATGGACAATATCAAGTGGGGGTAAAGATGGGGAGTGACTGGAACTCTTCTGGGTGTGTACCCTGTTCAGTCTATAAACCCCACAGCATGTGCCAAAGCAAGGATGTGTGCCCACCATGTGGCTCAACAGGTCTGGTCTTAGAAATCCACACATTTCTTCCCCATCCACATGGAAAAGAACGTTTTTGTTTTTTTTTTTTTTTCCGCAGCACTATTTATGATTACCTTACACAGGAAACTACTCAGACAGTCATGCGCAATAAACTGAATAGGAAAATACCAAAGAAGTCTTCACAAAGGAAGTGTCCTTTGAGCTCAGTATGAAAGAATGAGTTGATTTTATCCTGGATTTAGTCCGAGATGACTTCTGCTCGTTTTACACCATGCATATGATTTTTGTTCCGTGTATGTCTTAACACCCTGAACTCGCTTCTTTATGCTTCTGGTTATTTGTCCGTGTATTTCCCAGGCCTGACCCAGGGCCCTGCTTACATCAGTGCATGTCTCCTAGAGAAGAAAAAAATATCAGATAAAACAACTTTTCATACAGTGGAAGCATTGCCTGCTATTTTTTTTTCCTTTCAGGTTTATTCAAAGGATCATTTGCAAACTTTAAAAGGAGATTTAATTACAAGAGAGACTATCTGCTGTGTGATGCCTCTGTCACTTATGTTGGCTAATTGGGTTTGGCTGCTGAGACGGAGAAGTGGATTCTGAAGAATGGGAATTGAAACTCTCTCATCTCTCATGTTCAAAGGCATGCCTAACTGGTGGCAAGAGGCACCCCAGATAGCTAAGTCCTTGGCCGTCCTCCTTGACCTTTATTTACTTCTTCTGAGAGACACACTCTTCAGTGGAGGGCCCTTATGTCTGAAAACTTGTGTTATTCTTCACAGTCTACTAAGAAATCCAGCTCTCTGAAGAGGAGGGGATGATTCAGATCACTGGTTCTTAAATAATAATACTGTCATAATAAAGATCCTTAAGCTGTCTCCTCCAGAGATGTGGAATTCATAATCCCAACATAAAAATGCCATTAAAAAAAAAATCCTTGCAAAGAATACTCGTGTTTAATTTGAGGCATAAAAATGCCATTTTTTGGAGAAATCCTTGTGTCAAAACTTTGTGTTCAATCACTGGGTAGAACAACAAAAAAAGGGGGAATGATGATTTATGTCTCATAACAGCTGAGTCCTCTTCCCCAGACTTTTGGTCTGTCCAGGCATCTTCTCCTCTGATGTGGTCAGGAGGGGTTGCGATCCACCCCACCCTTCAGGAGGTCCCATGCAGGGAAAGACCCTTTGTCAGTCTCATGATCTGTTCTGCATGGAAAGCAGGCACAAGCTTAACCTGGAGCCCAGGTAGGGAAGTGAAGCCTGGATTCTTGCTGTTTCTGGAATTCTTGGTTTGGTTCATTATCCTAGGCAAATACATGAATTCTAATGATCTGGTTACTTCTCCTGCATAAATAAGATACTATACTAAAGGGTCTGCCTCCATTTTTGACGTTTGTCTGCTGTCAGCTTTCAAGCAGATCACCTCCTCCCTCGCTGTCCTACATGCAAACATAATGATAAGAATGCCTAGGCGTACCCTCCTTTGGCCAGGGTGGGAGGTTTAAGCCGTGCAAGCCCCAGCCTGTGCTCAGGAACCCTCAGACCATCTCCATGCCCTAACCACCATGAAAGCTTAGCTGTGTCTTTCCATGCTCTTTAGAGAGATTTTGGAGCAGTTGGAGAGCCTGCCCTATTCTCCCCCAGAAAGCTTCATTATGTGAGTAGTAAATCTTTTCAGATATATTTGATGCTTGTGCTGTTATAGATCTTGACCTCTAAACCAAACTGTGAGTGGAAGGGGGTCTAACCCACCACTGTGGAAGGACTCGAACAGATGCTAAATTTTAGCCCTGAGCACACCATGGAAGAGGACAATATACTCAACAGAACAACGAGAGCTCCACTCCTTTGAGCCAAAAATGTATTCACCCATCAATATTTGAATAACTTGCTTCTTCTGGACTTTCCAAAACTGATATATTCTATTTACTGCTCTTTCCTCGGATGCCATCTACATGGGATTGGGGGCCTAAAGTGGTTCTCTCCCCTATGAACTGCCGTAATGTTTCGCTTGTCACTTTCTTGAACAATTGATTACGGTCTCCCTTCGAGTATAGTTATGTGGGCATGCTACATTGCTTTGGGCAGTGGAGATATCTGCTCATTATGAAGCAGTGTCTTACACAGTCCATGCTCAGTGAACGTGTGAATGAGGACATCATGAACTCCAGTAACAAAGGTGTGATGGAAGTACAATGCTATTCAATTTACACTGAGCCATTTATGAGGACACATTGAAGCATTTTAGATCCATCTTCAGCCACCATAGCAAAGATGTAAGAAGGAAATGCTGTTCATTTTCCACCAAGCCTTTATGAGTACACATTTAAGAGGGTCAGACAGGCTTTTCCTTGCTGTACGACTGTCTCATCAGCCCAGTGTACAAGATCACATGTTTTCTTGTTCACTAATATGGGACAAAAGAGAGAGTGAGCCTTGAATGTGACATAACCAAGTGTCTTATGGAAATACAATACTAACTTCTTATCTGTGGAACCGTTAATAGGTGCTACCCATTTTTCTGGCCCCATTACATGTAGTAATTCAGGTGATGATGTTCACAGCACTCTAAAGTATATATCATTTTTAACCCCATTGATGAGATCTATTAAACTGAGGACCAGTGAAGGAGGCTAAGGGTTTTTCAAGGTTATATGATGGTAAGATGGGATGCCAGGCACATGAACCTAGGGGTTCTCCTGCTAGATTGCATGTACACTCTTAGCACGTGCTCCGTTCAGCCTTTTATTAGACTCCATGCTGCCTCCTAATGTTCTGAACTCCTGGAAACCACACCCTCATGAAGTTGGCTTGTCTTGTGTGTGGGAAGGACCTGAGACTTGCTTCTAACCAACAACATAGCAGAAGAGATGTGGTTCTACCTCTGTGATGATGTAACATAAGATTGTAACTTCTGTATCTCTTGGAGTCTCTCTTGTTTGCTGGCTTTGAAGAGGGAAGCTGCCATGTTGCAGATGCCCGGATGGCAGAGAGCTAAGGGCTGTGTTCAGCCAACAGGAAACTGACGCGCTTAGTCCTGTTGTTCATGAGGACCGAATTCTGCCAACAGCCGCATGAACTTGGAAGTGGAGCCTTCCACATTTGAACTTCAGATGAGACCACTGCCCTGGCCAACACCTCCAGTGAAGCCTTATGAGGGGCCCTGCCGTAGAAGACTAGTCAAACCATGCCTGGACTCCTGACCCACAGTAACCACAAGATAATAAGTGCTGGTTGGAGCCCCTGAGCTTAGAGTAATTTGTTGCACAGATGTAGATGATGCAAAAGGGTTAGTATGTTTGGAAGACACCATGATTCATTCTCAAAGCCTTTTATCACTGACAGCTTCATTGTCGATCAGCTTTCTCCTTTTTTCCCCTTCCTCTCAGCTCTGAGAGCAGTACTTTCTTTTTATTTATTTATTTTTATAAAGATTTTATTTATTTATTTATTTATTTATTTATTTGACACAGAGAGAGAGGGTGAGCACAACCAGGGTGAGCAGGGAGCTTAATGCTGGACTTGATCCCAATTTCTACCCTTTAGGACTGAGTTAATTCATTTAGGCGTCTGGAATTTTACCAAGGTGCTCCTGTATTTTTGTGCACAGACAGAGTCACAAAGCACTGTCCTAGATTCCAGCGGCCAATCTTGACTTTAGTTATATTCTGGACTCCTGTGGAGTTTGGGGCACCTTTTCTGCAGTGAAGCCTTAGTACTGGTTTTGTTTTTTGTTTTTGTTTTTGTTTTGTTTTTATAGCTGTTACCCAGGTCATTTTAATGTGTAGTCAGAGTCAAAAACTGCTGACTTAGAGCAAACTCAACCTCAGTAACTGGCCAACACTCTATCAAGTAACCACGCTAGTTTTCCAGGCGGGAAGGCATGTAGAGACAACTCAGGTTCAAGCAAATCCGTACTTCCATATAAGACCAACTCCCTCAAAGCAAGATGGTCCATTCATCCTTTAAGCCTACTTGTTAAAGAGATTGATTCTGAACTATCCCATAATGTAAGCATAACTGCCCAACTGTCTGCTAGTAAGATGTTTTTGAATATCAAATTGAAAAAAAATTAAAAAGCTGGCAATGAGAAGCCACCTGGCTGATTCTATCATAGATCACATGATCTTCTGAGCCCCAAGCTGGGTGTGGAGATGACTTTAAAAAAACAGAAGCTGCTCAGGAAGATAAGGGCAGAATTTTCTTTATAACATCTAGGTTCTTCTAGACACGTAGGTGGGATATTTAAAGAGTACGGATCCACACAGAGTCAGCTACGTAATTTGTAGAGTCCAGGAGAAACTGAAAATGTGAGGTCCCATATTCAAAGAGTAGGAAAAGCATGCTATCAAGGGAACAAGGTGTAAAGCTGTTTCCTTACTTCCATATTCTCTGTCTCTTGCCTTGCCGTGGTGTTTTGCGTTTGCTCTTTAATGTTGTTCTAAGTAAAGGAAAATTAAATTTTTAAAATTTATTAGCTTGGGTATTACCATTCATCTTTCTGTCGTGCAATGCCAGTTTTAAATGCAAATGTAAGAGCACTTAACTTACGTAGAGAACCACTGGAATGACCCCATGTATATTTCGTAGCTAGTCCATGCATATGTATTTTGGTCTCACCAGAACAGGGGAGACTCTGCCCAAAACGAAATCAGCTGTTTTTATCTTGTGTCTTCCTCTGTGCATGTTCTACCAACACTGTCCACCACTGGTTTGCTGAAGAGGAGGACGGACAGACTAGGACAGGAATTCTGGGCTGACCTAGCTTTGTCTTTCCTTCTGTGTTCATCAGTTTCAGCATGAGTGACTGGGAGGTACCACAAGCAAGGCTACGATGGGTTCTGTTGTGTTGTATTTCCCTAGAATATCACTGCCTTCCCTTCTGTTTGCATTTAAAACATGCTGGGGTTCAAATGGAAGGCATGGCCTCTCTGAGCTCCTAGCGTTCCCATGTATTCATTTATGGATGTGACATGCTCTCTTTGTCCAACTTTGAGCCTCACGGATCCCCCACATGTTGCAAGTCCCCTAGAACTCCGTGATCTTAGGATACTGCATGTGCTGTACATGAACAGAGCAGCATGCAACAAAGAACACACGTCTTACGTGCATGTCTTCTTCTCTCACGCATGCTCCATTCTCTCATTGCATTTCCCTTACAAGACACAAGTACAAAGAAAATATTATCAGGAGTTTCAGTGATGACACCGGAGCATTAAACCAGGCACGGGGTCCTGTGCAACTGATGACACAGGTCCTGTGCCATAAATATGGCCAGCCCTGAAGTTCTCTAACTATAGTGAGAACCAGAAAACAAAGGAAAGAAATGGAACCAATGGTCGGCATTGACATCAACAAGCCCACATGGCTTCTGTTGGCTTTGAGACTCCAGAAATCTGAGGAGATGGTTTTCTCCATCCTTCTTACAGATTCTCAGTAAGCCAGAGGCCACGTGTGGGACCTCTGAGAACCCTAACCTGTCAGCACGGCTTCCCCGGTCGCAATGACAAAGTGCAGCTTGAATCAGATTATTTGTGATGAAGTAGGAAGTGTTTTATATGACAGATGGAGACTAGGTGAAGGAAGCAGACTCTTCTCCAATTTTCCATGTCTGGTGACAGCTCTCAGGATCCGAATGTGGAGGGTAAGGTGTTGGGTAGAGTATGGCATAAATGACGGGCTCATGAGATCCTAAGAGGAGCCTTTTGTTTTGATTTGTCTTGCTTGCTCCTTTCGTCAAATAGTTCTGAAATCGATTCTAAAACTGGCATCTGTGGAGCCTGATACTGTTAATAATGTCAGGGCCACATTGGAGGGTGTGTATCTGTTGACATCTTCTCAGAGGTTTGGAGAAGGGGCAGACGCAAACTCTGCTCATCTCCCTTACACCCCACTCCCCCTTTCATCCTACCGGGGGTGACCCACATGCTGAGCCAAAGAATGGACTGGGTTTTTGGGTTTTTTTAAACACCATTTAATTTTTGGTTGGCGTAGTTGAAATATTTTTTCTCCCTTGTCCAGTTGGGTTTCCAAAGACAGTGTCAGCACTGAGCGTAAGTGCATTCATTTTGGAAAATGTGGGGGCATTTGGGTCAGTAACAGAAGACTTCTAAGGGAGGCATGAAGTCCCTCAGAAGCTTCTCCTTGGAGGTTCTCGTTGACCAACCAGGTGCTGTAAGAACAAACACAAAATAAAAAAAATAAGAGGCTTAATTTTCTCTGGTTAAAATAAGTGATGAGATGTTCTCTTCCTTTTCCTTGGCTTAAAATATTTACTTTTCAAAAGTTGTTCAGTTTTATTTTTCTTTCTTCGAAATATATGTCTCTACCAAAGACACGGGACGACCGCTGACTCTGTAGTTAGAGTAGAACTTGTCCCAGGACATCGAGGCCTCCATTCGCCCTTACGTGTTTCATTTGAAACAATGATTGCATTTCTGTCAGGCCTGGATTGCTTCTCACTCAGCTTTCCTGAGTATGACAGCAAGGATGCTCCTAGAATTCTTTTTTACACGGCTGTGAGAGCCGGCAGGGTCCCTCCGGCTGAACATGCGCTTGGGGAACCATGGTGATCTGCTCTCAGAGGCTCAACGAAGTGTGCACGAACATACATGTGTGTGCGCCTTTATTGCGTTCCCATGAACGCAATTTGGGTATATGGCAGATCTGACTCTCCCAGATGTTAAAGGCAAGAAGATACCTGGGAGGTGCGCCTCTGTTTGCCTCCAGAAAAAGACACAATCAGTCATCATCCTTTTCCTTCTGACCTGCCCATCCCAAGACTTCTCCTGTCTTAATGAGATTAATTTCTTAATATGCCCTTGCGTAATGCACCCTTCCGGGAGCCCTGCCTGCTTGGGGCCCTAAGAGGCTAGTTAGCTGAAACCATCCATGGTCCGTTTCTTCTGTGAGGCTGCACTTGGCAGGTGCTGCTGGGGCCCGCCCTGTCTAGGCGTGCCGCAGGAGGCTTTGAGGCTGCCAGGAGTGGGTGAGGTGTGGGGACACCGCAGTAATTATCACATTAACTCACGTCACTTTATTCAAAGACTTCCAACCTTTGAACTGCTGGATCTACGCTTCAGCACTTGTTCTCTCTCCCCCGAATCCTGATGCTTATGTAGAGTAAATTTGGTAAGGAGCAAACTCATTGTGAGGTTATTATTTGAAAGAACAGTTGACCGTCGTGCAAACTAGGATGCTATTCACACATTAACTTTCTTTGATTGCCTGCCTTTAAGAAGCCAGGCCAACGGATCCCATTAGCGATTTCCATTGTTATTTTGCACCGCTAGTAATTAGATTCAGCTCATTAACGTGGGTCCCTTAGACTTTTTTTTTTTTTTTATTTTAGACCATGAATTTTGCATTCATTGATGCACAGGAAAGAAAATGCAAACCCGAACTACTCTCATATGGGGCCCCAGGTTTAATTTTCTTTCCTGACTTCATTTGTTGGGGACGAGAAATTTCTCCTCCCGCCTCTCAGGTTCATTATGTGGGCGTGTGAGAATGAGCGTACGTGTTTGTTGAAGCGAGCACTGGCCATGCGAGAGTTAAAATAATGAAAGAAAGTTGAACAGGAGAAAAGGCACAGTGTTTATTAGTTTCTGTGTGCACAGAAGGGTAAGAAAGCACAAATGATTTCGCTCAGAGGATTATATACCTTTTTAACAAAGATTATATACCCTTTGGGTTTCAAGGGCTGATACATTGTGTGAAAGGGGCTAGGAAATGGGTGGGGGCTAAGGCAAGGTATTTTAGTAAAGTTCATTTGTGCAAAATCACTGTGGTGTCCACTCCCCTCTGTGCTGATAAGAAATGTTACTCCTGGGGTGCCTGGGTGGCTCAGTTGTTAAGTGTCTGCCTTTGGCTCAGGTCATGATCCCAGGGTTCTGGGATTGAGCCCCACATCGGGCTCTCTGCTCAGCCAGGAGCCTGCTTCTCCCTCCCCGACTCCCCCTTCTTCTGTTTCCTCCCTTGCTGTGTCTCCCTCTGTCAAATAAATAAATGAAATCTTTAAAAAAAAAAAAAAGGAAGAAAGAAAGAAAGAGAAATGCTACTCTTCTGGGTGGGCAGGTGTCTGAATGTCCATGTACACCTTGCTCTTAGCCAGACACTGAGTGGCAGGTAACTCTTCCCTAATTTGTCAATTCTCAGTTGCCAGTAGCTCAAAATGATCGTTATGCCGAAGCAGTGTGTTTTGGGATACCAAATTCTGATCCCCTTCCCATTTTGTCTGTGTAGTTGGAAGTTGTTCACTGTGTTTTTATTCTTATAATATGAATATGTAGGTTTTTAAAGTTTAATATGAATCAGGGTTTTTCCTGTGAGGATCTCCAGCTGATCCCACTCCATGTAAGACCATCTTTCCCCCACTTTAACTGCACAGTTTTGCCCTAAACTTCCCAGTTTTGCCCTAAATCAAGTGTGGGGGGACGATTGGGTGACTCAGTCAATTAAACGTCTGCCTTGGGCTCAGGTCATGATCCTGGGGTCCTGGGATCGAGCCCCACACCGGCTCTGTGCTCACTGGGGAGTGTGCTTCTCCCTCTCCCTCTGCCACCTCTCTCTGTCAAATAGATAAATAAAATCTTAAAAATAAAAAAGGATTGTTCATTTAAAAGAACAATTTAAAAGAAATGAATACATCAAGTGTAGGTCTCTTTAGGACTCTCTGTTCAGCTCTGTTCTTGAGTCATGACCATACCGTGTTAATGACTAGGTTAATATTGAGAGACCATAGATCACATGGACAATGTCCAGATCAAATACGAAAATAGAACTTGGACCAGCCCACAACCCTAACCCCTGTCCCTTCAGCAGGTGGCCTGGAATGCTCAGGACCTGGTCACTATTACTATTCTACCAGTTGCCCTAATTTTTCCCCTTCCTTACAACTCAGAACCAACCTGAGAAAGACCACCATGCCCCCCAAACCAATCCCCCAAGATGTCCTGCTTCTACCTAGCATGTCTCCGCCATCCTCACTGACTGAAGAGTTTTGACTTATTTAAAAGAGTTCTTGGGGCACCTGGGTGGCTCAGTGGGTTAAATCTTCTGCCTTCAGCTCAAGTCATGATCCCAGGGTGTGGGATCGAGCCCCACTCAGGCTCTCTGCCTGGCAGGGAGCCTGCTTCCTCCTCTCTCTCTCTGCCTGCCTCTGCCTACTTGTGATCTCTCTTTCTCTGTCAAATAAAAAAATAAAATCTTTAAAAGAGGTCTCATTTAGATGGAGAGATATCTTTGTTTATTTCCACAATTCTGAGTCCTCAAATGTGGTAGTATATGTCTTCCAACTTTGCTTTTCCCAAGAATGTCTTGACTCTGCTAGGTCCGAATTTCTTTCTTATTTATTTATTTATTTATTTATTTATTTATTTATTTCTTTGATAGAGATCACAAGTAGGCAGAGCAGCAGGCAGAGGGAGAGGGAGAAGCAGGCTTCCTGCCAACCAGGGGCCCTGATGTGGGGCTCCATCTCAGGACCCTGGGATCGTGACCCGAGTTAAAGGCAGATGCTTAACTGACTGAGCCACCCAGGTGCTCTGGTCCTTCGAATTTCTATATAAATTTTAGATCCAGCTTCTCACTTTCTATGAAAGTCTGCTTGTTTTTGTTTTAACCGAGATTCAGTTAAATTGATAAACCCGTCTGGGGACAGGACAAAGCTTGGTAACCCTAAATCTTCCCATCCATGCGAGAGGGCTTTCATTTTTGCCGACCAAAGCTTTAGACTGTGTCTTCAACACATAGATCCCTCAGGGACAGGCTCGTGGTAGCCAGTGACTGGAAGGACAGCTTTAGCGCTAGCACTTGTCCTTGCTAGCTCACCTCAGGGACTTGTCTTTCATACTACCTGATTGTCAGTCACTAGCACCAGATCTGCTTAAGACAAAAAAATAAAGTTTACATTTTATCTTCATTTTCTAGTTTCTGTACTGGATAGGGTTGCTGTAACATCCAGTCGGCTGTACAGCTGGAAATGAAGCTTCCCAGGTTTAAAAAAATGTACTTTAACTAATGTTCCTAAGTTTCCTAGTCAGTTAGGTAACAGCATACCATGTAGTTAATGGATTTCCCCCCTATTATTTCTTCTTTTTTCATTAATACTAGAGCTTTAAATGCAGAGAGCTAGTTGTACTCTAAGCTACAGAAATAGATCTATAAAACTGAAAAAAATTAATAACCAGAATTTTCTTCTCAGAGGAAGTTTGCTTGGATTTAAATTTACTGATATATATAATGAAAAGAAAGTCATTTTTTCTTACTTGTGTAACTGGAGGTAAGAAGAAAACATTTCATAAAATTTTTCATGTGGAGGGCTATGCATCTCTAACAAATTAAAATTTATAGAACCCACTGACTTTAAAATTACATTGCAAATACACAGAGATACACATAAGTTATTTTTAATTTAATGTTTTGCAAAAATTTAGCAGCAACATTCTTTATAGACAAAGATATCTTTATAGCCCACTGATTCTCTCTCTCTGTTCCAGTAATAGTGGTGATTAATCCGATAGCTCAGAACATTACCTCTTCAATGAGTAATATCGCTGTTATAAATTGTATTTTCATATTTTTATTTTCCATTCAGTAACTCTTCAAATATTTCTGGCTTAAAATAAGTTCTTTCTCTGTGTTTTTTACACAGCTTCTCTGTTAACTGTTGGCCATGGTTGGTAAGACCAAAAACCATTGGAATAGTCTATTTCACCTGTGTTGGCATTGTTAATAAGGTGTATGGTCAAGGTTTTGTGTTATTCTGTTTCCTTCCTTCTTCCCTCCTTCCTTCCTCTTTCCCTCCCTTGCTTCCATCATCAGAACATGATGGGTAGTTCTAAATTCATTGTGGTTCTGGTACCATGTTGAGTAGCATAAGGTTCCCACCCAACTTTGTCAAGGCTGGTTCATTCTGCTTCTTTTCATGGGTAAAACCTACACTGAAATCTTGTTTGGCTGTCATGACTTCTGAGTAATTGGCTGTAAATTGTTCTTTTTTTTTAAGATTTTATTTATTTATTTGACAGAGAAGGAGAGATCACAAGTAGGTAGAGAGGCAGGCAGAGGAGGGGGGAAGCAGCCTCCCCGCTGATCAGAGAGCCGGATTCGGGGCTCATCCCGGGACTCTGAGACCATGACCAGAGCCGAAGGCAGAGGCTTAACCCAGTGAGCCACCCAGGAGCCCTTGCTGTAAATTGTTCTTGTTCTATACATGCACAGTGGGCATACAGAAATCCTTGCTATGTCATGTGCCAAGGAGACTCACATATTTCAGCGAGTGTGAACATAGGGGTACATTCATGCACAGGAGCATGGTGGGTCTTGGAACAAATATCTGTGTGACATATGTCATGTCGAGTACCATGGATTTAAAGTTCTCACAGAAATAATTTTCTTCCTTCTATTTTGAGGAAGGAAGGGATGTGTCTTGATGCCTGGTGTGTCCTTGCAATGGTGACTGTAGATCTTGCAATGTCTCCTGCCTTTCCCTTAGTCCCTGCCCCCACCCGGTCCCCAAGGGACGTGGAATGCCTTGTCTGAGTTGTCAGAGTCACGCTTCTACCAGCTACATCGTTGTCCCTTTCTTCTGGGACTCAGCAGCCTATGGGACAGTCCATCTGTCCACATCCATCCCATCTGCTTTTCCATATTGGGAGTACTAAGGGAGCCAGTCTGAAGGGAAACCCAGTTCCACCCAGTGCTGGCTGGAACCAAAGGCACGAGTGTGATTTTGGGGTCAGCACTAAGATTGCTCCAGATGAAAGCAACCTTCTCCAATCTCTGCTGTATTGATGTCGATAACGTGGCCAGATTTGTCTCCGTGAATCATTTTTTTCCTAATTCCTTTAGAGCTTTGATGGGACAGAGGGATGCTATGAGTTGGTCTTCTTGACCTTCAAAGAGGTGCTCTGGATTTATGACCTTTCCTTAGAATCTTCTAGTGAGCACCCTAGAAGCAGAACAACAGTGAGGTTTTGGTCCACAAAACAATATAGCTGTGTACCCATATGATCTGTATTGTGCATGGGGACTAGGTATACGGATGTTCTGTTCCTACTGTTCCAGTGCTCACGTGATAAATGGTATCCAACTAAATGATTATTGATGCTGGGGCCAGACACAAAGCTCTCATTGATGTCACATCTGGAATGTTCTTTTTTCTTCCATGTAATATCGTCCACCAAACCGTGACTTGGAGGCTGTGTTCTTTGTTTTCATTTTCCTCCATCTATTCTGCATGAGTTCCACCTTAAAAGTTCAACAAGCCTTAGAATTAAGAGTAAATGGTATCAGCCTTCAGGAGTGACATAAATCATTGTGTGTGTCAGTCAGAATGTCGGTCTTCTAAATAGGACATGACACTCAAATTATGTGTACATAGAGGGTCATAGGCCCGTAGCTCAGAATGGAAACACAATTTCTTTAATAGATTCATCTGTGATTATGCATAAACTATAATCTGCAGCTCTGTGCTGTTTTGGTTGGAGAAAGTTTTTGGAACTGTTTAAAAATCAGACAAGTGTGAGTTCAAAAATATCAACTTGCTGTAACTCGGGGATATTTACTACCAGATGAATAATTCCATGACTGTTGATGAGATTCATAGAAATTAAACATTACAGGATTTGAATTCTCTTAATACCTGAGACTTCACTGACCTTCCTATCACAATTCCTGGAAATAATTTGCAAAGACTTTCTTCCAGAGCAGGAAGTTAATTGCTTCTTCTCTTTTGAGAGCCGCTATTCTGCATATTTCTTTCTGTGTATGTTCTTCAAGTTGTATCTACTTTAATAGAAACCTGATAGGACTTTTGTTCCTTGAAATGACCTTGTGAATCCAAACAGAAAACAAAAACTATCATATGATCCTCTCCACGCTCCATATCGTGTGTATGAAAATAAGTCCCAGAACTCGAGTTCTAAGTGAAACCCTTACGTGAGGTTCTCACGTCCACACTAATGGTGTGACGCAGAGGTCGCAAGGATTTAGAAGAAAATGCTGGCTTTGGTTTCATTGGGATTTCATTTTTAACTTTAGCATCAGAGTCAAATTTCTAGTCATGTCCACCTTAAAGGGACCTAAAGTGAATGTTTATCTACTTAGAACACATTTAACTGGACAGAAGTGGTGCAAAATGTGGGGCTGGTGGACAGTTATTGCCCGTCCATGACATAGTTAGTTTAGATACGCATCATTTGCCTTGAGAAAATAATGTGGCTTTCTTATTTTCACTAAATAAGTCATGTCTGGCATGAATTTATACATAATGACTGCTGTATGTTAGATAGCTTATCTCAGAGAATTATTGGTAACCTTATGTCAGTTCTCTGTCATCTATCTGTGTATCAATCCATTCTTCTATCCATCTATCCACACATCCATCCAATCATTCATACATCTATCTGTCCATCCACACATCCATCCGTCCATCCATCCATCCATCCATCCATTCACACATCCATCCGTCCGTCCATCCACACATCCATCCGTCCATCCATCCATCCACCATTCATCCACACATCCATCCATTTGTCCACACATCCATCCATCCATCCACCCATCCATCCATCTGTCCATCCATCCATTCATCCATCCACACATCCATCCATCCATCAACTCATCCATTCATCCACACATCCATCCATCCATCCATCCATCCACCCACCCACACCACACATCCATCCGTCCACCCATCCATCCATCTGTGCATCCATCCATCCATCTATCCACACACACATCCATACAGCCAGCCAGCCAGCCATTCATCCATGAATGTCTATCATCTTTAAAAATAGAAATTTACAGAGAGAGTTGACAGATTCTTTGTACACTTTCCCCATTCATTCCCATCCTGCCTTTCCCCCCAACCCCCAAAATCTGGATCCTCAATTTGACATATGTTTTTTGATATTTGTCTTATAATGTTGCTGTGGGTGACATCTCTTCAGAAATAATATGTTGATTTGTTTTGCAGGGTTTAAAGCTTTACATAAATGGTATCATATTGTATACATCCTTCTAATACATATGATCTGTGCTCCCCCATTTGTGTTAGAGATTTTTGGATGTTGGCGCACCTTTGGTTGTTTTATTTGATCTGCTAGACAATTCTTTTCATTGCTTGAATATCCAACATAGGACTCTGCTTCTCTATTGATGGAAAGTTTAGTTGTTTCCAGTTTTCTGCTGTCCTAGGAAATGCCTCAAGGAAGCTGTCCATGTGTGTTGTTTTGGACACAGATAGGAGTGGTTCTTTAAAATAGGTGATTAGGAATGGAATTGCTGGCCCCAAGGGCGGGTACATCTTTCTATTGTTTTACCATGTAGAGTTTGAACCAACTTCTAACAATTGGCTTTGGCAGACTTTTTAATACTGGTTGATCTTGCGAAATAACACCTCATTGGTGTCTCAGTTACATTACTGTGGTTAGTGGTGCGCTCAAATATCTTTTCGTTTACTTATTAGCCATTTGAATACCCTTTTCTGAGAATTTCCTGTTTATATTCTTTGCCCGTTTTTCTTCTTTGATTTTTGTTTTTTACTGAAGCTTAGAAATATATAGATATATGTATGTATTATCGGTACAAAAATCTTATATATATTTATATAATATGCATCCTAAAACATATCATATATATTTATGTAATATGCATCCTAATTATATATTATAGAAATAAAACTTTCATCAGTTTTTATGCACACAAAAAAAATCAGCTGTGTTTTATGTGTTTTGTTTATTGGTCCTTAAAGTTGAGGCTACAGAATTTATTGTATAATTTTGAGCTTATCAACATATCAGTCATTACCTTCTTGATTTGTATTCTTTGGACCAGTTAAGAAAACTTTTACTACTCAAAGTCATAACCGCATTTGAATATATTTTCTTGTCGAAGTTTTAAAGTGTTGTTTTTCTTCCCCACATTCAGGTACAGCGGATTACATTTCCGTTCAAAGAAGCACTCCATCACAACCATCTGGCTTCTGAAGTGTTTAATACCCATCCACTCAGATAATTAGTATGCAAGATGTGTCCTCAGAGTTGAAGAAGGGAAAATAAAACGTACATAACAGGCTCCCGCTTCATCGCTAATAAAAATTAAGATCATCGGTGTAACTCCACAAAGTATCATTAACAGCCTGAAAAGGGGTCCGTGTAGATGTGAAACAAAGTCTTATACAAGGAAAGCCTTTTGCTACCAGCCACTAGCCATTATGCGGTCAATTAGCGCTCCACACCAGTGAGCCCGGAGTGGCTGTGGTGGTTCTGACCCGAACCGTGTGCCTTGCCTTCGTGTGGCTGTTGTGCACGCCAACATGTTGTTTCATAAATTATTCTATATCATTCTGAATCAATTTAGCAGCGTCTGATCGATGCCAGGTAAATAGATAAAAATTGTATTCTGGAGCTGGTTCAGACTGTATTGATCTGAGAGCAGAGGTGGCCGTATTAATCCATGGAGGCCCTGTTCTTATTTGCTATCTCAATCACTGCGTGGAATCAGAAAGAAATGTCCTGTGCTCAAGGAACCCTTTCGTTACTCTGGGTGTCAGAACGTTCTTGGGATGCCTTGTGGGAGAGCCACATCACCCCAAACTTGAGATAGCCTGTAGCCAATTGGGGGGAACAGAGAGAATGCAAAAGACTGCAAACCTAGTTTTTCTGTGCATGCATGTTTTCTTAATTCTCTTACTGCGCAAGTTCAGTGTGTTGCCTCAAGACACTTGTGCAAGGTCGTGGTACCTGGCTAGGTGAGCAGGGGTCCGTAGTAGTCAGGGGTGAAGAAACGTTCCTGGTAACGGGCATGGTGCCCACGATAGCCCGAGACTCTGGTCAGATTCGCCCACAGCAGACCCTGCGCTAGATTCTTGGGGTCCACAGAGGGAAGGCCAGCCAAGCAGTGAGAACACAGGGCAGGAAAGAAGAGAAGTCCCCAAAGAGGGTGATTTCTGCAAAATCCCAGCCTCAGCCTGATTCCTGGAGGACCCTGGGCTGTCAACAGTGCCTCACAGGTTTTGTCTTTGTTTTGCATGAAGGTCTGGGAGCTGGGCCATCCTGTTTACCCCGTATGCAAGTGCTGGTTACAGTTTGGGCTGTGGGGGTGGATATGATAGAGATGCAAATTGAGGAGGGCATTTGGGCTCCGAGTCCCTCTTTGTTCCATTAGCCTAAAAAGGGTCGGTCCCAGGAGGCAGGTGCTGGAGGAAAACACCCCCAGAGTAAGTGCTGGGCACAGGGAACTGGCAGAAAGATGTGCTGGGAACACGTCCAAATCACAACAACATGGGCAAGAGGAGACATTCGGTATTTATTCAATCAAAAATCTGCCTTTAGAGTTTGCAGTAATTCAGTCTCTGGCCACTTGGAAGACTTCATGGGGGAACAAAAAGGAGAAAGGAGGAAAGGAAGGAAGGCAGGAGGGTGAGAGGGAAGGAAAGAAAGCAGGGAAGAAACCCATCTCCATCTCCCATATTTCTTGCCTGGAAAACACTATTACTGTTGGTGGTTTTCTCAGCAATCATCCTTGAAGAAAATTGCCTAATCACAGAGTGCCCTTTTGCAAACAGATTCCGTCAGCCGTGCGGGGCTGATGGAAGCTGGAGTTTGCAGGAGGGAAATTGGTTGATCAAAATAGACAGAGGGGACTTAATTGGGGGGAAATTATAGAGGATTCATGGAGTGGCAGACATGGTTATAACTTGGGAAACAGCCAGAAAACGCTGAATCGGAGGGATGACAATGTAATCAATGAACAGGTTGCCTGAAAATAAAACAACATTTGATGACACGTGATGCAAAAGCAGTGACAGACCTTCCGTTTGAAAGGAACTCAGAGGTGCTCTCCTTTTCCCCCCGCCGGGGAACAAGTTTTAACAAATGATTACGTCGTCCATACTTGTGTGGAGTTTTACCTTGTGTTGTTTTTTGTTGTTGTTGTTGTTGTGTTTTCTTATCCTAGAACAGGAACTCTTCCAGCAGTTAGAGACAGGTGCTGTTTTATTTTTTCAAAGTTCTGTTCCTTGTTTGTTCCTTGTCAACATTTACCCTGTAGGACAGGCCACATCCTGTCCAGCCCTTGCTTCTGTCAATAAAGTTTTATTGGAAGAGAGCCGTGGTCATCCTTAATGCTGCAAGAGTAGACATGTGTAGGGACAACAGAGACCATGTGGCTCACAAAGTGTAAAATATGTACCGTCTGGTCCTCTATAGAAGAAGTTTGCTGACCCCTGCATTAGGGGAAGGGAATTTCCCAAATACCCAGCACCCCTTTCCTTCCTCAGCTTTTGGTTTCAGTATCCCCAGGGGAGTGCAAATCTCCAAACAATGGATCTTGAGAAAAACAACACGTTCTAAAGTCTGATCTTTTGTTTAACAGTCTCCAGATTATTATTATTATTTTTAAGATTTTTATTTATTTATTTATTTGACAGATCACAAGTAGGCAGAGAGGCAGGCAGAGAGAAAGAGAGGAGGAAGCGGGCTCCCCAGTGAGCGGAGAGCCCGATGTGGGGCTCGATCCCGGGACCCTGAGATCATGACCTGAGCCAAAGGCAGAGGCTTCAACCCATGGAGCCACCCAGGCGCCCAACAGTCTCCAAATTATATGGTGAGACAGACGGACAGGAAACACAGCCAACTGTAAACAGTGGTTTACCTCTGACTACTAAAATGATAGAAGAGTTTTGTTTTATTCTTTGTACGTATCTATATTTTCTGCGTTTTAACAATAAACATGCAAGTGTATGTTCTATAAGAGAAAACACTATTTTTTTCAGGGTTTTTAACCTGAATTTCAGTACAGTGAACATGCACTGTCATATTAGTTTCACATGCAAGGAAACAAATTTCTTTTGGCAAAGCTACAGACTTGCGAAAGGTGTCAGAGAATTCTTTTCTTTCTGGTCAGGAGATGGTAGGTTTGAGTCTTGGACACAGATCCACATTTAATGAGCATTTTTCAGCGTTGGGATAATTTGACATATCCTCCATAAGCATGATGTGATATGTGATTTGTAATGAGAAATATATGTATTTGGTCTTTGTCCTGGCTTCTGGCCCAGAGCTCCTAAAACCCTCAGCATTTCCTGTAAGGAGAGCCGCAGAGGTGCCTTTTGTGATGATAATGAGGAGACTTTTGGAATGCTTCTGAGGAAGGGGGTGCTTGCCTGAGAAACAGCCTGGATGAAAAGGATAGAACTTTCAGGGTCACTTCTGAGGAGGGGAGAGGGCCTGGAGGTTGGGTCCAATGCCTCTGGCCAATGAATTAATCATTCCTGCTTGGGTAGCAAACCCTATAAGGCCTGGGTCACAGAGTTTGGGTTGGTGAGCACACAGAGATTTGGGGAGACAAGAGCACCCGGAGAGTCCAGGAAAGCGCCGTGCCCTTTCTGCCACACCCGGTCCTCCGTGTCTGTCCCAGCGGGGCTGTTCCTGAGTGACATCCTTTTGTGATAAGCCGGAGATCTAGTAAGTAACATGTTTCTCTTGAGTTCCGTGAGCTGCTCGAGCAGATGAAGGAAACCCAAGGTAGTGGGTGGCGGGGACCTTCGCTCAGAAGTACAGGGAAGAGTGTGGACTTGAATTGTGGTCTGGAGTCTGAGTGTGTGTTTGTATGTGGGAGGGGGAGGGCAGTCTTGTAGGACAGAGCACTTACCCTCGGAATCCGACTCTCTCTCCCAGCAGAGCGAGTTGAAATGTGGGGCACCCGGCTGGTGTGCGGGAGTTGGCTTGGCGTGTGGGCAGGAAAACGCCACAAAGAATAAATCATGTAGTAATTAAATGATCTTCATGACCATCTCCAACCCAAATGGTGCGTCTTCATTCATAAGTGAGTAAGGGGAGGTTTTAAATAGACATTTGATGGTGGGGCCTAATTCACAAGTGCCTAAATTAGGTCACGTGTGTTTGCCTCACGTGTGTTTGCCTCACGTGCTTAAGACGGGGTTAATAAGAATATTTTCTAGAAGAGTCATCCCAGAATTTCCTTCTGTTCAAGGCTGACTCTGGTGAGATAAAATTGGGAGTCCCCCAGCAAATGGCTAAGTATATTGGAAAATGCTGCAAATCAGATTTTTTTTTTTTTTTGTACCGCAGGACTTTTCAGAGCCTTTACCAAGTGCTTGCTTTTTGTGAATGTTCAGGAACAATTGGGGGGGATGCTGTTTGGCAAGACATTTTTGGTTGCAACAGGAGGGGAGTATAGTGTATTGTTGACCACCCAGAGGGCCCCTCCGTGTGCTGCACAATATTGTGTCCTGCCCAGGATGGCCCCTGCGGGCAAGTAGCGATCTAGCGGCAAATTCCAGTAATGCCACGGTTGAGAAATCCTGGTTTGTAGAAGCAGAGGGTCTGCAGAAGCTCTGGGTTTGTCTGACACTCCGACTGCATATCATGGTGTGGAGGCATTTCATTGCACTCCGGGACTCTGAGAAGCGCGGCCGAGGAGGGTTGGGCAGTGAGGTGTGGCCCCGAGGCCAGGCAGACCAGGAGTGTCTGGGTGTTTGTGACAAATCTCCATGAGACAGGTGTGCTTGAGAGTGGAAACACCTTGTGAGATAGCATTAGACGGCGGCCTGGGAGCAGGCATTTCTACGAACATCTGGTCAACCAGGCCAAGTGGTCCCACCGTCAGTCTGTTGGGTTGGACGACAAGACTCCTGGTGAACAGATGTGCTCCAGGTAGAGAAGGTGCCCAACAGAAGCCCTCTCACCCTATTCGTGGGGCACCATTCTGTGTGATTCGTATCCAGGAGTTGTTTTGAGGTCAAGGACACGAGGGTCAAATTTAGGAGACAGAATCTGGATGGTCTGATCTGCCCCGAGGGAAGACAGTGGAGGTTTTGAAGACTGAAGAAAGGGATGTTCAGGTTTATTGGGTATTTTTTTTCCCCGGCGCTCAGTGAGTGAAATACAAAAGGAGCATGTGGCGAGAAGAGGACATGCACTGGGGACAGAGCAAAGCAGCATTGGGATCCACTGACTGTGTTGTACACCAAGATGGAAAGCCCGTTCTCCCTCCTCCCTGCTGCTCCGGGCTGCCTAGCACCGCAAAGCCGAGACACCAGGTGTGCTCTGCCCTGTGGGCTGTTTCCTGTCCGTTCGCCTCCCGGGGGAACCGGGGGCTGGCCGTGGCCGTGCTTCCATCGGGTGTGGGTACGGCATACCGCCGGCCCGGTGCTGGCTGGAGGGGTTTGAGTTTGGGTGAGGTCGGTCGGCTTGAATTTCTAGCACGGCTGAAAAATAACTCCGATGGCAAGAGTGAACCAGCAAATTGAATTAAATCAGATGTGGACAAATAGAAGAATGAACGGCAGAGAAATAAAAGCTGAGAAGTTATAGGGCTTTGGAAAATCTTGCAGGGCTTGAGAAAGTTTTAGGGCTTTAGAAAATGTCCAAATTGCCAAGAGAGAGTAGCTTGTTTTCTGGTAGGAGAGGCTCGAGTAAAGTGCAATGTGGGTCGTAATCATTATCCTTGTGGCTGTATATGAATAATGGGAATGGTTAGTAGGAAGAATCTGCGTGCACTTCTCTTGTTGTATGGCCCCCATCCTCTGGTCTGTCCTTCCCTTCATCCCGTGTGTATTAACTGGACACCTGCTGCGTTCTGGGTGCTGTGCTTGCATTTGGGAACATATACATGAATGAAGCCCACTCTCTACCCTCCAGAGTTCACAGTGCAGAGTGAAAGACAGACGTGTGCCCTGAACGGCAGCATAATGTCATTTTGTCGCGCTGGACCCTGCCTCGATGGCCGGAGAGGTGATGGTTTTTAATAACACTGGGGGAGTGGATTGTGGGCTCGGGAGGGGTTTATCTGACAGCAGGACATTGATATAAATATCCTCTTCAAAGGACATCGAGAAAGCCCGTCCTCTCTGCACTGTAATTTCCGATAGGGAGCAAGGCCATCTTTGAGAGGGGTCTAAGTTGCTAGCAGCCACCGTTCATCGGGATCAAGCAGTCCCCTAGCTCAGAGTGCAAATCCTCTTGTCTTCCAAAGGGAGCCCACAAAGCAATGGTGGGTCTCGAGACCCCTGGGTGGTCCCTGGAGAGTCCCACAGCCCTCAGACCTTTTCATAGGTTAGTTATCCTTCTCCACATGTGAGCAAGGTCGCATCTCCCCCAACTGGAGCATGAAGAAATAAACCAGCTGAAAACAGTTTTCAAAGTGAAAAAGTCAGTGCCATCTGCGGGTAAACAGCTTAACTAAACCGCAAGATTTCAGGCTTCTGTGTAGGATTCCTGAGGTGTGTTATCTCAGCACGCACAGTGCTGGAATTTGCTAATTATTGATTTCACACTAAACAGGAAAAAAAAAATGAAGCGGTATATCCTGTGAACGTGGTGTTTTCAGAAAACCCATAGCCCATTGTGTTGTATTTATAGGGAAGTGACTGACTTTCTATATTCAGTGGGATTCAAGGGTAGGTCAAAGTTTAGGTCAAGTACACAGGGGAGAAGAGGTAAGTTTCTGTCACTTTTTTGTATCCCCAAGACACGAGGTCCGGGAGATGGTGGGAATGGTGTTCGGGATACATTGGGGAGAATAATACATCCTGAGATGGTGCCTATAATTGGGAAAAGGAAGGGAGCTTGTGTTCATGGAACTAATCCATTTGGATAGTTTGGTAAACACCAAATCAGCTTGATTCAAAAGTCAAACGGTAACCAAAGCCACTTCTTGGTATATTTGTCAGTAATTCCAGCTTCCAGGGTATGTGGACCCCGACTGACCTATTTCTTGCGACATTTGGTATCTGACATATTAGATTTTCTTTCTCAAATGCAAAAATCTCTCAACTTAAAAAAAGAAAAGTTATTTTGGGGGAAATTCTTTTAAAATCTTTGGTTCGTAGCTAAACACTACACATATTTTTTTTTTCAAATTTTGATGACATTTATGCAAGTTGCATTTAATTCACTGATCCACAAATAATTTACTTCATAGCATTTTGGGTTCTACCTAACATACTCTGGGGTTGAACCCTTAGAGTAGGGCTGTGGACATAACTTGCTCATGCGTCCGTGTACGGGCTGATAATTTTGTACCCCCCTCCACGTTTCTCCGCATGACCTGCCTTGGTTCACGGGTCCTCCCCCCTTGGAGAAGCACCTGACCCCCTGGGCAGATTTACTGTGTCTGAAGGAGTATGGGAACCAGTGTCGTCTTGCTCACTTTCTGTCTCCTTCTGGAGGTTCTCGAGTACCTTGGTTCGGGGGAGGGCTTGGCCATCTTCAAGTCTAGGGGCATCTGTGAGGAGCCCCACTGGTCTTCCTTCAGCCTCTACTAGAAAGTTTGTGGTTTTGTTCTACTGACTGATGCTGTAGGACTATTGGAACAAAGCTTACGTTATTTCCCGGGGCATTTTTTTGAAGGATCGTGATGCTTTTCCTCCTTTTCTATCCAAAAAGAACAAGGCTTATCCTCCTTCAGTGAATCAATAGTCCGTTAAAATAAGGAATTGCATGAAACGACGTATACATACTTTAGACCGTATGAATAGATCAATATGTCTGGGTTTCCAACTCCCAGTGTGGGAAAATGAAGTTTTTAAATTCTACGTTTTGTGGAGCATCTCATGAGCTACGGTCTTCACGTCATATATTTACGTATGTGTGTCTATAGTCACCGAACTTAGAGGCTGGGTAGTTTGCCCCAAGGAGGTCAGCATGCTGGCAAATCCTCCGGAACGTTTTACAGAAGGAATGGGCTCCGTGTTGATTAGTCACCAGATGATTACATCAAGGTCACTCAAGAGAACTTTATGTGACAATAAAACTAATAAGTTCTGATTTGGGTATTCTCTCCTTGAGTGGACTTCTCTTAAGTTAAGAGTTGTGGAAGAGAAGGATTTTGGGAATGAAGACCTCCCCAGCCTTTAATTAATATTCTCTTGATTTGAAGTTGTTATCCATAACACGTTTGTGGCAGGTATGAATTTAGAAGGAGACAAGCCCAGTTTTGCTCTGTTGCCATGTATCTGGTTCGACTCCAAACTTTGATCAAAAGTTTCCCAGACAGCAAGTTTCACAAATGTTGAACACACACTATTTGATATTATAGGGGAAAACTCCTGTTCCTGTCCATCTGTTCACTGACAGAAAAGACAGGAAAAAATCACTTTAAAGTGAGGATTGAGGAAGATACTTCCAACGCACAGTGCAGAAAAATACCCAGGCTTGTGCATCCTATGTTTTACGTAACCTGCCTCGAGTCCCAGCCCTGAGGTTATAGACCCACCGAATGAAACAGACCTAAATGCACAAATAGTCCCGGGACAGGAGAATCATTTCTTCGCAGCTCTCCTTGGACGTGATGCTTGGGCTCACTGAAGACAGGTTCCCTGGGCTGGATGCAAGCCAGGCATGGGAAGAAAAGTCAGGGATGCTGATGGTACGTGATCATTTCATCTAGCTAAGATTGACCCGCGGACTGCACGGAGAGTCCCATCACTGAATGGTGATAAATCATCAGATGCTTGTAATTCCAGGGACCCCTAGGAATCTGGCTCCACCAGAGTTTCCAGAAGTGATAGATACTTCATAGCTCCAAACCCTCGTGATAATTACCAGTGGACAAAATGTCACTCACAGTTTTTGCTGTGATCCCGGGGCTGCTTTAAGAAATACAAAATTAGAATTTGCTTCTCCTCCTCTGTAAGGCTAGATCAAGGGGATTGTGTCTGTCTATTATCTGTCTCTGTCTAGGGTCCTTTGAAGAACGTCCGTGGTATTTTGTTGCGTGCACTGTACTATAATCCATTTCACCAACTCTACGGATGAATAAATACTTAGAGTGTTTCTAAACTTTTTTTTTTAAACAAAAATGGGAAAAGTATGTGTGTACATGCGTTTGCACATTTCCCTGGTGATCTTTCCGGGATAAATTTCTCAGGTGGGATTGGAGAGTGGATAAGACACGCATATTGAAGATTTTGATAATGTATTTCTATACATCTGCTGACATTATTTACTGATATTGGGTAGCACTAAATATTTTTGTCTTTGTCGATCTACCTGTTGAAACAAAGACATTTTTTTCGTCCAGATGTATGAGGTAACTACTTTTTTTAAAAACTCAACTCTCTTCTTTTTTTAAGAAAGATAAAAATTAAAAATATATGTATATTTTCTTCCTTTGCCATAGTTGGACTTTTTTCTTTTTTTCTCATATTCTAATGATTTCTGCTGATCTTGTAGTTTGCTTTTATCATCATGAAACTAAGTTATTTTGTTAGGTTTTATTTGAAAAAGAAGGGTCCATAGCTAAGGAAAGGTGAATGATTTTAAGATCCGTACAACTATTTACTTGTCAGAAAACTGACTTCTGAGCTTAGGAAACTGAGCAAAATTTTTTTAAATTTTTTTTATGAATATATAATGTATTATTAGCCCCAGGGGTACGGGTCTGTGAATCGCCAGTGCAAAATTTTTAATATAGCTCAAAAGTAGAGGCATTTGTAGTCATTATCCTCTATTGAGGTCCTAATTATTATGAGAGAATACAAAAATTAGGGTGACGTAAGCATTTATCATTTTCCTAACAAAAGCTATTTCCTCTATTTTAGTCATTCGCTTTTGATCAAGCATGTGTATGAGAAAAGAATAAATCCAGCTAAATCATTCTTTGAAAGCAAAGAATTGAATTATTAGTATGAAGTTAAAAAAAAGAAAACCTCAAAGCACTATAAAGCAAAATGGAATTAATAGATGTTTAAATTTTGACATATATGTTAAAAAGAAGTTTTCTAGTCAGGAGGGGGAGAAATGGAATTTTACCCGGAACTTCTGTAGTGCTCCACATATGTGGTGGCGTCAAAACATATTTAAATAATGATCTTTTGGGAGTGCCTGGGTGGCTCAGTCCGCTAAGTGTCTGACTCTTGGTTTTAGCTCAGGTCATGATATCTGGGTTGTGAGATGGAGCCATGTGCTGGGCTCCATGCTAGGTGTGGGGCCTGCTTAAAAAATAAAACAGAATGCCTTTTTTTTTTTTTTCTTATTTAATCTGAATGAGTTTTTTGAAAAGATGCGTCCGAATGGCAGCGTCACTGGGATTTTTTGGATGTTATTAATCCACATGCGGGGTACTCTCTGGGAACCCTGGCAGCTATGAGAGCTGGTATGTAAATGCACATTTACCCCAGGTGAACTAAGGAGGAGAAATCTGTAATGGAGCCTGAAGGGGGACAGAAAACATCCATGTGCAGCCCGTGTCCTAGGAAGGAAACCCCGTAAAGTAGTGAGGTCTTCCTATAGGCCACCCCCTACAGTGGGGGTTAGAGGCCAGAAAAGATAGATGTCGTCCATCTTGATTCTGGTGCTGTGACCCTTTCCTTTGTTCCAATTACACTTACCTACGACCATTGCCGTCTTTACATTATTCACTGGTCTCAGTTTAGCCAAAACAATTCTGGAAACCCTGTCCTGGAAAAGGAAGGAAATCAGGGCTTCGGAGAGTCTCATGATCAGCAAGTTTTTACCTTTTTAAAATTTTTTTCCTGATGATATGAATATCTTATCAGAGGCACTTTTGTTTGCAAACAACAGAAAACCTTGTAGGTGCTGAATCAGATAAGCAAACGGAATTTATTACAGGGTTAGAACAACATTCTTTAGAACCCCCTGGGTGGGTGGGTTTTATTTTATTGTATTCTTGAGGAATAAAGGGGTGCACAGCAGAGATATTGGGAAACAGGTGTTGGTTCTCTCCCGCTTCTGCGTGGTTTTGTAAGAAAGAGTCATAATTCGTTGAAAAACTTGGCATTGGCTCTCATGTGCCTCTCCAGACTCGCAACCTGTTTGTGGTCTTGGAGCTGCGTTGGACTTCTTTCTTGTTCAAGACAGAGTTGGAACTGACCAACCCCCACACTCCCCAAAATAGGTTTTGCCTTGATTTACAGTTCAGTTCCTTTGCTCCGTATGACTGTATTGCCTTTCCCCCCTTTTGAACCAGCTCTAACATGTGTCTGGGGTTCTTGTTGATTAATGAGCAAAAGAAAACCTTTAATGTGTTCATTTTTCATCTGTATAAGAGTCAAGCTTCACCTTTTTTTTTTTTTTGGAAAATGATCTCTCTTCTCTTGCTTTTCCTGACTCTACACACAGCCAGGAACGTGGCTGTTTCATCCCATGCTGATTTTGCATGATTTTGGTTCAAAGGGACAACGTTTCTAATCTCAGGTACAAATTCCTGATAGAGGAGAACGTGTGTGCATGTGTTCAGCTGACATCATCGTACCCTTGGGTGGTTAGATGAGTTGAGAGGGTGAGACCTCCTAATGCCCACATGTTTAAGGGGCCCAGGATTTAGGATGTTGGGGAGGAAGTTCCCAGGAGAGAGAGAGAAAGAGAGAGAGGGAGTCTGTGCATGTGTGTGTGTGTGCGTATGCATGTGTGTCTGTGCACTCTTGGTGGTTGGAATCGTTCTTGGCCAGAGCAGATAGGCAAAGTTGACTCCTGCAGATGTCACGGCTATAAAAGTAACCCAGACATGCCTCACAGAACTGGGGATTCTTCTGTGGGGAAGGGCAGAGGACGTTAAACCGGAACGAGCAATGTCCATGCCTGCATCTCACAACACTTCATTGAATTATGTCTGTTATGCAAAGCCCCTGCGAGGGGCTCTGGCGTAGATCACGGGGTTGCAAAACAGGCATAGGACTCAGGGTAATTCAAATTAGCGTGCGATAAGTACTATTAAGAACGACAGATAAAGGTTGTTGGGAGTCTGGAAGATGTTACCATGACATCTTGGTGGAGGGAATTAAATATGGCTTTCTGCTATCCTAACAGGTCATGTGGATCCTGAAATAAGAGACCAGATTGGAACTGGTCCTTTGTGGTGTAGAGGCGTGGTGGGGTTGGGAGTGGGAAGAGGTAGAAAGATACCAGGTGTTCTGCCATAGAAATCTTGGCATATCCTAGAGCCCAGTCTTCTGGGCTGTCTGCTCCCAGCACCGTTCATTGTCGTTTAGTTACTTTGCGTCTTTGCATTGTAGCTAACGGATGGGTCTGCACACTCTGTGCACTCAGGTAGACTTTTGTCCGACCAGCAGAAAAGAAAAAGCCAGTTTGCCGCCATATGCAATTCGGGTGTATTGTTGACTTGTCCTTTCCACAAACTAACATCGTCTTTTTGGCTCCCTCTTGCAAGAGTAGAATAAAATCTTTAGGACATACTCATTTTCCATCTGTCTCATGGGCATGACTTTGTCTTCTCCTGCACATGCGTCTTTGAAAAGCCCACTTGCTAGATTCTTATTTTGTTGTGGTTTGTTTTCCTCCAGTAAGCTCCCAGGCTGATCTCTCCTATTTCAAGAAACTGTTGTTTAATCAACGACATATATATATATATATATATATTTTTTTTTTTTTTTTAAATCTGAGCTCCTACCCATAGAAGGAGGGATCTCATTGGGCCCATTTTGGCCACAATGTTTATCCCAGTTCTGGTCTGTTGGCAGGACACAGGCTCACTTCCTTGTGTGAGTTATGGAGCATGAAGACAAAGTTCATTATATGAATTTTCTGTCTCGGCTAGCAATGCCACTCTTAATGATGGAGGCACCTCAACCTAGTCATCTCTTGGTTAACCACCGTGTCTGCAAGATCTGATGTATTTGATAATGCAGGTGGGACTCTGTAAAACAGGAGCACAAGGTAAAGGCAAACAAAACTCAGTCTACAAAAAGCTAGGAATTCTCTTAATTTATGACAGTAAGTCTTTTCCAAGGGAGATTCAAACGTATGAATCTGATATCTAAAATATTTTAAAGTAGAGGTAAAAATTTTAGGAGAAACATATCTGGGACCTTTTAGGTCTCCAGTCAGTGTTTAAACGATGGGAATTTTTTTGCTTGGAGTTTGGTACGATGGAAATTCTTCCCCATTTCTCCCGGCTGCTGTATCGTCTTGGCACAACAAAACCGTTTATGTTTACTTATTCTCTAGCAATTGTGGAATTGAGGCAAGAGTGTAAAAACCTTTCTGTCCGACCTCTGAGACAATTTGATTGCCCTGTTCATACAGAGGCAACATCACATTGAATGTGGATCCTGAGGGCATAGAAAATTAGAAAGTGCCCTGGCAAAGCAAGGGCTTCTAGCAATATTTGAGGTCTTCATTGGTGAGTTGGGATGCAGCCTACTGAACTCTCGGGCACGTGGGACGTTGTCAGGAAGCTTTGGTAAGATCAACTGACAAAAGGAAAGACAATGGATTTTGAATTTAAATAATTCTTAATCCACACCTCCATGGTGTAGGAGTAAAGAGCAAGAACAGGCCAGAGTCCGAGATAATCCCCAAAACGTGATCCGTGGCTGGGGACTCACTGGGCTGGGAGTTAGAAGAGAAGCTGAAAGCGTCATCTTCGGACCATGGAAGGTGTTTATTCCAAAGTGGTTATCAGCAACTGTGACATATATGTGTTCTCCACATCTCCATTCAGTGGAAGATGTGGACCTGGAAATGGGAAGGGTTTGTGAAAATTGAGAAGACATTTCAGAATTTTTAATTTCACAGAATCCATGCTGTATTCCATCATGTTATTTTTATGTAAGTGCATGTCCCCTTCAAACACGTATTTTTTAGTGGAAGAAAATCTGTACGAGGTCAGTGTCCATATAAAAGGAGGAAACAATGAAGCAAACCAGGGGAGACTTTTTTTTGTGTCTTCTCGTTCTTTTCCTTTGGATGGTGAAACCATTAAGAAGATGACCGGGGGTGCGCCTGGGTGGCTCAGTGGGTTAAGCCGCTGCCTTCGGCTCAGGTCATGATCCCAGGTCCTGGGTTCGAGCCCCGCATCGGGCTTTCTGCTCAGCAGGGAGCCTGCTTCCTCCTCTCTCTCTGCCTGCCTCTCTGCCTACTTGTGATTTCTGTCAAATAAATAAATAAAATCTTTAAAAAAAAAAAAAAAAAAAAAGAAGATGACCGGGGTCTTAAATGACCGTAAACATACCACAGATGCATTCTGTATGTTGAATTAATTGAAGATACATTGGGGACAGAGTCTCATAAAAGTGGCAGCTGGAGATGAAAACAAATGCTATGAAAATACATTTGATTTTACTGCACTCTTGCAACCTCATATATATAAATGGGTTTGCAGAGTCTGTCAATATTTATGTATTCATCATTTGATCCATAGGTCATACCTTCTTTCAAAGATGGCAGCTCCACTCTTCATATGTTGGGTGCATACGCTTATTACCAGCTTTTATGTCCCGTTCTTTGGGAGTCACCTTTTCTGAGCTAGCAAATGCTTATACGTGTCAATATCGAATGCTCTGGAATATTTTAATTTTAACATTATTTTAAACTTACAGAGAATTTGGGAAACTAGTACACAAAATACTGTGTACGTTTCATGTAAAGTCATCCGTTGTAGGCATCTGCCTCCCATTTTATCTGACTGTTCTCTCCTGACGCTTTGAGAGCACGTTATAGGCTCCTTTACCCCCTAAATATTTCAGTATATGTTTCTTACGAAGCACAAAGACATCCTCTTACCGAAGTAGGTACGGTGGCCACAGTCAAGAAATTTGACCTTCATGCAATGCTATTAGCTAATCTACTTCTGTATTCATATTTTGTCGATGTCCCCGAGGTTACGTCTATGTCTCGGAGCAACCCACGATCGGGCATTACATTTAGTTTTACTTTTATCGGGAAGAGTTCTTTAGCTCGTTGTTTCCCAAGCAGCCCTCACGGGCATTGGGTGCCCAGCACTGAAGTGAGTGACGGAGTACATTTTGCACTCCGCTGGCGGCATTAGGTGCCAAGGATACGTAGTTATAGGGTCAACCTGAAGACGAACAAAGAGGCAGTCGTCTGGGTCCTCAGAGGGGGCCTCGAGGTTGGTAATATGTTGAATAGGAAGACCCTCTCCTGCAAGGGAGGTCTTCAGCCAGGAGGTCCAAGACTAGGTTTTGTTAATTCATCTCCTGGCTGTACGCCTGTGGCTCAAATGCTCGTGGCTATGGTGTTGGCCCCAGTAGTTTTCATATTGTAATGACTCTACAATTGGCCAATTCCTCTTTGACCCTATGATGAAAATAAAAGAACTTCCTAAGGCCCGTAGAATCTGTAGGGGAGAGGTGAGGAGGAATTCCCAGCAGTGTCCCTCCTGGGTAAGTGAATTAATTCAGCCATTATGGGACGCTGCTGTAGTCGACCGGTTAGCTGGAAAGCCGTTCGTCTGTCTAGAAAACAGTGGATAAAGGGCAGGGAGGCAAGAATGATGTGGTGGACATTAGCAGGGACTGGTTTATGAGGAGCCCTGGGGGTCCTGGTGAGGAGCAAAATTTAGTAGAAGTTCAAGGAGAATGCTTATGAAGTAAGGTCCACATACATCTGTCCCCCTGTCTGCATTTTTTATGTCTTTATCTCCCGTGTTTCTATTTTGTTCACAAAAGTGTGGAAGAAACAGATGACGGAATAAAGAGAAAGATGCACAGACAAGGGAATTACTCGGTTATGATTCAATTCCAAAACCAACATAAAAATTCATAGTGGAATATATCAGTTTTGGTAACATCAAGGACAAACAGGCCAAGGAGACAAGATGATTGAGTGCGGGGTTTTCATCTTCGCCTTGATGGAGGGAAGCCAGAGAGCAACTCGAGTTAGAAATTTCCATGTTTCTTTCCGCTCTGCAAACATCTAACCGGAGGGGTTGGCCTTAGGAAAGGCAGAATGTTTGGAGAAGGGAGGGGCGTGGGCGTGAGGAGGTGAGTCCCAGCAGGGCTGGGACTTTGCCGCACAGACGGGCAGGTGAGAGCTGAGTACCGTGATCCTGGCCAGTTGAATGTGTCTCGGGTTTCCAGGTCGGGTCAGAGAAGCTTCGTGTCGACTGCAACCATTGTGTTTCTGGTTTGTTTAAAATTGTGTGTTCGATTTCTCTTATTTCACAGCATAATTGCCACAGACCTAGCAGCACCAAACGACTTCTTTGTATCATCTCAGATTTCTGTAGGTAGGCGTCCGGGTGGGCTTGGCTGGAAGGTCTGCTTAGGGTCTCACAGATTGGAACTCAAGGTGTTAATGGGGTTGGGGTCCTTCCTGCAGGCTCTGGGGGAGGGGATTTGCTCCTAATGCCACTCAGATTACTGGTCTGAAGGTGACAGTGGGTCTTTGCTGGCATTCAGCCAGGGGTCATTACCCGCTTCTGAAGGCCACCCACACGACTTGCCTTGTGCCCCTTTCCTTTCGAAAGCTGGCAGTGCCATTACCAAATCCTTCTTACACTTTGAATTTCTCTGATTTCCTCTCTATCTCTGCTTTCAAGGGCTTATGTGATTAACATGGAAACTTCCTGGATTCCTACCAGCATGCCTACAGTGATAATCTCCCCATTTAGGGGTCAACCAATCAGAAACCTTAATTATATGTCTGCCAAGTGCCTTCTGGCGTATTCATAGCCTCTGGGATGAGGGCGTGGAAACTTCTTAGGAGTCAGGGTCTGGGCCACAGATTTCGGTCCCAGAGTTGCCTGATCGATGGCAACTCTGCGTCTCTGCTCTCCAGTGTCTTCCAAACTGAAACGAGGAAAATGGTGCCCGTGTGTCATGGGGATGTTGAGGCATGTGACATCAGTTGTATGGCAGACAGAACAGTGCTGGACGTGTGGTTAGTGCCCGCTCGGTGTCAGTTTTCATTTTGCAGAGGACACGTGAGTGCAGCCAGGATCCGATTCTAGAGAGGGATTGCTGGGAAGACAGGAGTGGGGCTCCAACACTGAGATCACTGGTTGGCCTGAAGGTCAGACTGGCTCATGGAAACCAAAGCCCGTTCCTCCTGTGGAGGGGGGTAGGGGTTGAGTTTCACTGATAAGGAAACACATGAGCATATGCGATTAGTGCAGGTACGTTTGAGTGTGAAGGAAGGAATTATACAGGAGATCCAGGGAGAATACGGTACTGAAAACGTCTGCTGCTCTTCTGATGTCCCCACCCCATGAGAGATGCAGAACCGGGTCTGATGAGGGAAGCGATGGAGAGAGCGTGCGGCCCCCGTGTTTCTGGAGGGACCACACTGGGGATGCAGACTTCTCCACATGACAGCCACACCCGGGCTCTGGCTTTCCATGCAGAAACTGACTCTCCAGGTATTTCCAAGATTACAAAGAACCGTGCGTCCCACTGATGGAAGGTTCTGAGATTTGCTAGGAAACTAGGAGACTGGAAGGAAAAGGAATTCTCCTCTACGTGCCACAGACCTTAGAAATTCACTGTGCAGTAATCCACACTGTTAATTCACTCTACCTGACTTTATGCAGATACCTGCATAATTTACATAATTTTATGATTTTAGTGGCACTTCTGTTTTCTTCTCTCCTCACTTAAACAAAAGAAATCTCTTCTTCATTTTGTCAGGAGAAGTTCTTCCTCGAGGATATAGGAATCTTTTTAAAATTGTCCAGAGATTCATTGAATGTCCTTAGAACAAGGAAGACGAATGAATTGCCTTTTTTTCTTTTTTCTTTTTTTGGTGCAGAATATCAACTCTTCTTGTTCAGATCCAGAAAGGAGAGCGCTAGGGGGTGGGGAGTCTGTGGGGGAAGGAGGTCAGTGAAAGCCACAGCAGCACATTTCTTAAGCTTCAGAGAGGATTTAAAATTTTCTGCAGTGTAGAACCACCAAACATAAAGTAAAAAGAAGACATTTTTATTAGACTTTCCCCTTCGTTTCCGTGACTCCCATTAGCATAGTGTTGCGAACAAGATACCGGTTCTGTGTACAGAGAATAATGGAACGTAAACCTCTTTCAGCTACTTTCATAAATTGTCAGACCTAACTCCTGGAGGACGATAGCGGAACAAGTCTAACTTCACGCTGAAATGCAAACATATATCGAAATATAAATTGAAATGTATAACGGTCTGTCATATATGGGTGTTACAATGTTGTAATACATTGATATATGCATACATTATAATATGTATATATGCATATGCACATATATGTATTATTTATATACATAATATATGTCATTCAATATATACATTTTTGTTCTAAATTATAATGCTATGCATAATGTTATACATTGTATAAACACACAATGTTATACATTGTATAATTGTTGTAGGACATTGTATATATGCAACAATGCTTTTTACTGTAGGGTGATCTTATATATACGTTATATAATAGGCCCTATTTTTTAAAATTTTATTTATTTATTTGAGCTAGAGACTGAGAGAGAGAGAGAGAGAGAGAGAACATGAAGGAGAGGGACAAGCAGGTTCCCCACTGAGCAGGGAGCCCCATGCAGGACTCAATCCCAGGACCTTGGCATCATGACCTGAGCTGAAGGTAGATGATTAACTGTCCACCAAGCTGCCCCATCTTTTTTTTTTCTTTTTTAAAAGATGTTTTAAATTTTTAAGTAATTTCTACATCCAACATGGGGCTTGAACTCACAGCCTTGGGATCAAAGGTCACATGCTCCACTGACCGAGCCAGCCAGGTGCCCCGTTAGACAATGCTTTCTCTGTCTCTGCATATGTGTGTACATACACATGTATGATTTGGGTATATCTATCTAGTGTTACCAAAAGCAACACATCTTCCAATTTTTGTCAACTATTTGAGATAAGCCAGGGGCTAGATGGATCCCTATTTATGTATCCAGGACTGTACATTTGTCACTAGCTTTCCAAAGAATGGACTGTTAGGGAAATTCATTTTTCCTTGTTTTGGGCTGTCTCTAGATTCTGAGTTGACGGCAAAGAGAAGAGTTCCTGAGTGTTCCCTGAATACAGATGAAGTGTCAGGCCTCGTGTGTACATAGTCACAGGCACTGACACACAGTTTACGCACTAGACGTGTCATGTACGTTAAGAAGAGTCTGAACAAGGGTCAGCTTCCTTCTCTGTCCTGACTGCGTTGTACCAATTTGCTTGTTCTGCAGGGTGCGCCTCCCTGGCAACAGCCCAGGGTCACCCTGGGTGGACCTTACCCTGGCAGACGTCCGAGTAGACCATACTCTGGCAGAGGGACAAGCAGCCTGTGTGTGGTCCTGATGTGGCATCTTGGGGAGGGGGTGGTGGACTGGCTGCGGGGCTCTCTGGGATTTGTGGTCTGGCACAGGACCCCGGCTCCTTCTGTTTCTGTCTCTGTAGGGAATCTGGGGAAGTGGCATCACCCCTTGCTCTGGGTGCCAGCTTCCAGGGATGGCTATAGCTCTGCTGGTCCTTCTTGGGGAGAAGGAGGGAGCTTCTGGCCTCTGGAACATCACAGTCCAGAAAAGAGGGAGCCTGACCATGTCGTCCCGAGGATAGTCCATTTGTCTCTACATGTGGACTTTCCTAATGAAAGGAGAGACGGTGAATATCTGCGATGGGTTCCCTTGAGAAATAGTCCTCATTCACAGTGGTAACGACCTCCCAGTTGTCTGCACAAGAGCCAGCGCCTAGCAGACTCCTTAAGGACACACAATTTCTGTCCATGGTGCAGATGGACAAGAGGAAATCTGTTTTTAATTGCATACGTGCCCATGGAAGGTCACCAAGGAAAATGCAGCCCAAGGTGGCAGCCAGATGTCTGTGGCTTATTCCCCATCTTAAGGTTAAGGGAGAAAGGGATGTGGGCTTCTCGTGAGGGAGGCAAGTTACGGGAAGGGGAGGGGGGACATCTAGGGTGAATAGTGCCGTCTTGTTAGGCAGGTAAGTCTCTCAGGTAGTTACAAATTATCTCCAGGACTGATTCTCTTTTTGGTGAAAGACATCTTTACAAACGGAAATTTCCTTTTGCAAAAGGGGAAATTTATGTACCCTCCTTTGAGATGGTTAGAGGGTGGTGAAGAGGTTTCCCTGAGTCTGCTGGTTCTGCATTGCTGTGTCCGAAAACAGCCTCTGTGACAAAGAGGTATATTGTGGGGTGCGTACTCTGGGACCCTACAACTCAGACTATTATAGGGGCTTGTAAGTAGAGGTTAGGAATTACGTGATGGGATCTGCCAAATATATGGAGAGTCGTATAGGGCTCATTCCTTCAGCCTACATTTGTGGAGCCCCGACGACAGGAGCCGAACTTTGTAGACGCACAGGACACCGAAATCCATCCCAGACCTAATAACGCTCTGTGTTTGTGGAGGATGGTCTTATTCACAGAGGGAGACGGTAATCACAAATTACTGTTTTGGGGTGTGCAGCTCTGCGCAGACCCGAGGTTCCCGGCCACGCGTGTAGACACGAGCAACAACAGCTTTGCTTTCGTGTGTTAATTTCTGCTTGTGCTTCAGAATCTGCTTCGAATCTTCTTTGTCCTCTCTTGTTTGCTTAGTTTCAAATTTCCATATCTCCCTGGGGTTAGTAAGTGGAATGTGTTCCGTGTGGAAGGGAAACGTGACTTCCTTGATGGAAAGCGGGATTAGGGAGTGTGTACTCGAACGTACCTCCAGCGTCCATAGCACACGGTGTCAGGTTCTCGTTGGTTAGCTTTCCATTACCGAGGCTCTGCGGGTTGCCTGGGACGGATACCAGGCACAACTGAGCTTCACCAGAGCAGGGTAGGTGTGATCCCAGGGCCAGAATACTCAGCCTCCGTTCCTCTGATAGGTGCTGACATACCCTTCTGTGCCCAGCATCTGTGGGCTATTGGACAGTCTGTCCGCTGGAGAGATGATGACTCCACGTCTTTGGAAAGAGTGGGCCGCTCCAAGTAAGGCTCTTGGATACTTAGTGATTCCAATGAAAGAGGAACGGACTCCTACTGCAGGGGATGGAGAAAAAAATTTCCTTCTACCCTCTTGAGTTCTTGGCTGAGACCCCGAGAGTAAGGTTAACAAGAGAAAAAACAGAAACGTAGTAACCTACATTTCCCTGTATGCGAGGGGGGACCCAGGGAAAATGAGTAACTCCCTCAAGTGGCCTATGTCAGCCGCATAACCATCTTCAGCTAAAGGTGAAAGAAAGAGGGGTATGCGTGTGTTTGGGGGTGTTATGGTGGGGTGATAGAAGGGGATGATAAACAAGGATTAGGTGTCTTCATGCAGATTGAAGGTGGTGTCTTTTCCACTGGAAAGATTCTTTTCTTTCCTTGGTGCTGAGTTGAACACACCTTTACCCATGGAGACGCCTTTATTAATGCGAATTTTCCTTTCCAAAAAGTAACTTCTCCTGTGTTTTTGGAGCTTCTCCTGCATCTGCTGTTTCTCAAAATAATCAGCTCAAAAAATTCCTTATGCCAAAGAGGGCTATTTTGGGGCGCTATCTTCTGCTTTCCTTCATCGGTCTGAGGATTACACAAAACTCTGAGGGACACTGAGCACACCTAGTGAGGTACCATGTCCCCCCGGGACAGATGTGTAAGTGATGAGTGAGACACTGGGGTTGGTTAGGTCCAGCTCCTAGGAGCACTGTTGTGGGGCGGGGGGGAATGAGGGGACACCTGTGCTGAGGGTCCCTCCAGAGCGCATGGGAGATGGGTTGGTACCTGTGCCTAAGTCCTGCCAGGGCTCACAGGCTCCCATGGTCTACACCTGATGACCTTCCGTGAGCAATGTAGATCAGAGGGAGTGTTGTTCCTTAGTGGGGAGAACACGGAGACCAGTACAGCAGCCTCGTGCCCCTTCCCTTCTCTCACCCAGAGTCCATACGTCATCACAGCTCATGGCACTAGGCTCTGGAATCCTCATGCTTACGGCACACACCTGTTCTCAGTACCTCCAGCTCCAGAAGGCACCTTTGAGCCACTCGAAGGGGTACCTACGACAGACTCTGTCATCGTGTCTGGGTGAAGAAGAGACCGTCCTCATCCAATGACTTGAATCAGGGTCTAACATGAGCCAGTGTTCCGCTAACATTCAGGCATTAACCCACCCAGTACCCCCAGTCCTTGAGGTGTTCTCCAGCTCTTAGGGTCACTCTTGTGAAGTGTCTGCCTCCGAGATGCCCCATGCTCTGGACTGTGCTGATCGCTCATAAGAAAATGCAGGTCAGGGATGTTGCCTGTCCTAACAGAGGTGAAGATGGACAGGACGAAGTCAGGCTTTCTGCTATTTCTCTTGGCATAACGAACCCATGGCCCCCATGTCTCCCCGCCATGTTTCTCACGGTCTGGGTTCAACGTCTCCGCCCCGTGCTGGTCACTGGTGTAAAGACATGCTCTGATACCTTCAGTTCTTGAAAGCTCATCCCTTTGTTTGCCTGGAACGTGCTTATTTTCGATTTCGAGGGAGGTTTCTGTGGGGCTAATGGACCAGAGGGATGTCCCCATAACGTAGTGTCTTACGCTGTTAGTGACCTGTTGGCATATTTTCCGTTAGCCTTTCGCCATCCCCGAGCGGGCTCTCAACCCGTAGATTAGTGAGGAGAGAAGCCGCTTCTGCGAGCCGGGCCCGCCTTTCCCTTCACGCTCCGGTGCCTCGTTTCCTCCCTGTAAAACGAGCGTCGTGAACCCTGACAACCTCAGAGATGTTGTGGGACACAAGAGGCAATCATCTTATTTACTCGTACTGGAAGTGAAGTCGCTCTTGGAGTTGAGGACGCAGAGAGATGCCGAGGCAGGATGTGTCCGGCTTCGTGGATTTTCATGCCGTGAACTGACGAGGGTCACCGCCACCAAGATGAGGAGGCAGAACGTTGCTTGCTCAGAAGCCCTGTCCGTGCTCGCTCGGGGTGACCGCAGGCCCTGAAACACAGCACTGAGCTGTGTCCGAGTCCATCCATTCTGCCTGTTTCCTTCCCTTCCTGTTAAACGGTCTCCTGTGCGATGAGCTCTCAGCGGGTCTCTGCCCGGTGACCTGCACTCCGCGCGGTGGTTCGGAGACCCGTGCGTGCTGAATACAGCGCACATCACCCATTTTTATTGCACTAAAGGACTTCATCGAGTATCCCTTGCGTAGTCCTGTGAATGTTTTATGTCTCCCCCTAAATGTTTGGGCAGAACATATCCTAAGAATTTGTTTTTGAAAGAAGAAGCGTGTGTGCCACAGACATTGCGAGACCTTGATTACTGAGAGACGCTCTCGTGCTCTCCAGCGGTTGGGATGTAAAATCCCGGTGCCGGGACGCCTGGCAGGCTCAGTCGGGAGCACATGAGACGCTTGATCTTGGGGTCGTGAGTTCAAGCTGCACTTTGGGCATAACACATACTTAAAAAAAAAAAACAACAACGAAAAACAAACAAACAAAAAACCCCTAGTGCAAACACATTTTCGTTCAGAACTTTGACCTCCTAGCTTTATTCCTTCAAGTCCCTAAGGATGTGATAAGACGTGTGTTTTTTGTTTTTTTTAAAGATTTTATTTATTCATTTCAGAGGAGAGAGAGAGCGAGAGCACAAACTGGTGGGGAGGGGCAGAGGCAGAGGGGGAAGCAGGCTCCCCACTGAGCAGGGAGACTGATGTGGGGCTCGATCCCAGGACGCTGGGATCATGACCTGAGCCGAAGGCAGTTGCTTCACCGATGTAGCCACCCAGGCGCCCTGAGACGTGTGTTTTTTAGAAATAACGTCACCCACCTCCTTCTCTTGACGTTTTTAGAATTTTTGCTTGTCGTCCTGTGGTTCTGGGCATTGACCAGAAGGCGGTGTGGCTGTTGTCTCATTAGGCTGCCTTAATGTTGCTCAGTCTGGAGGTATAGCCATTTCTCCTACAACTGATTAAATTATTCCATAATTTAATTTATTGCCTCTCCCTGCTCTGCGTTCCCACGTTCTGAAAATGGTCTGAGTTTATACTTCTAGCTCCTTGTTCTTCCCTCGTAAACCTCTTCCATTTCCTTGTCGTCTCTCTGTGTTTTTTGCTCTACGTTCTGGAGGGTTTGCTCAGCTTTTCCGTGTGGATCATAAATTTATTCCTCAGCCGTCTTCGTTCCGTTCTGAGATTTTCCACGGACGTTATTTCTAGTATCGATCATTCCCTGCCCCATCCTTTTGGTAACATAGTGTCATTTGCCTCATTGAACACCCTCTCGAGGGTCCCGTAAGATACTAATTAGATTTCAAGAGGATTTTCTTTCTTGTGTTCTACCTGCTTCGTATATTTTTAGTTGTTCTTTGACATCCTGGTGGTGACTTGTATGTTTGTTTTTCTACCAGCTGGTTGTAGTAGTGGATACAAGACTGTGTGCATAGGTGGAGGTAGTGGGAGTGAATGCTTCCCAACCACACGGCTCTGTTCCTAACAGACTTTCTTCACAGACGTGGAGGTGACAGGTCCTGTCCCCAGATGGGTTTTTCTGAGAATATATGTGGGGTTCACATAGGCACTCCTAGGATCTCCGTGAACTCAAAACAGAGGATGCCTTGATCCTGCAAAATGAAGACCTGAGCTTTTCATCCCTTGGCACATCTTCCTTTCATTTCATGGTCTGCGTCCAAGAATCATCTCAGATTTCCTTGCTTTTCGTCTTTCCTCTCTCTCTCTTTGCATCCACCGCTATACGAAGGACCGTTCCGTGAAAATCTCTCCCTGATTAGAAAGCAAGCGTGAGGCCTTTGGCTTGGCAGAGATTCTGCGGCTGGCCCATAAGCACACTGAGGTGAGCGGCTATCTGGTACACCGCACAGCATGCTGTGTACAGGTCACACACTTACATCATTGTCAAAGCTTCCATTATCCTTTTTATGCTCGTCTCATTTCCTTCTCAAAATGCTCTGGAGGTACCCTGTCTTCTTTCTGACCCTACCATGCCCTACCATGAAGTTGGCATTAGTCTTTCTATAACTGTAGCATCCCAGGGAGGGAGGGAGGTAGGCTAATGTGTGGCTTCAATCACCCTATTGGACTAGAAATCCCATCCCCAGGTAATTAGTTGGCGTCCAGACTGGCCACACGATGGCCTATAGCTTCTTCAAATTCCCCTTATCAATATTTATCCTAAACGAGATGATCAGACCTCATTTTTTTATGCCAGATTTACAGAGAATGTTTTGTGATTTTTACATTTTCTGTTTGGTCAAACGTGTTTGTGTTTGTTGACCCCCAAACACGTTTGACCGTGTTGGAAGATGGCCAAGCCTCTCAATGCTGTCTTTGTCTTTCGACATTTGACCTTCATCCAGTCCATTTTGAATTCTGTTTCAAAATAGATTCTTTGACCTACAATGACCATCTTTGACCAAGATGACGCTTTCAACGATTTCACGAATCTGTCTCTGTCACTACTTTTTCTCTTTCTCCTTTCCACCTCCTTTTTTCCCCCCCTCTTCTATTTTACCAGCCCAACTATGCACCCGGGGTATGTGTCATTGTTATTAGCAGCAGATCGACCTTGTCTCTATCAGGAAGCCCAAGTGTTATGTTCAGGCAGATTCTGTTTCCACTAATGAAGGCGCAGTAAACATCACTTCATTTGCAAGTTCTTACCCTTCCTCGCACTTAACAGAGAACATGGCTTTATCATGTGGAGCTATTTCTTGCAGTTGGATTTCTTAGTTTTTGAAGGAAACTTTGCAGTTGATAAAAGGGCAGGCATTTGCAGGATAAGGTGGTTTTCCTCGTACATTAATGAGGTGGCGTGAAGCTGGAAGCAAAATCATCTTTATAGAAATGCCTGAAAACCGCATCTCATTTTATGTAAATGGCCACTTAGAGCATTTCACCGAAAATAACAAAATAGAGACTATATTGAAGCTATGGTGGTTTCTTAGAAGGGGGACTATTTCACTAAGAGAAATATTTTATTAACTGTCCCATCCCTGATGAGTAATAATTAATCTAACCTAGGACATCAACACGTGATGATTTACTCAGCAGTGGTTTTCAACAGCCAAAAGTAGGTTTTGCCAATGGTTAGTGCTAGCAGAAAAGGCATTTCACCCAAATTAGGACTTTGCTTGAATTAGTTCGGTATGCCTCATCTTGCCAACAATAGTACCAGTCTACATGGAACGGTAATAGTACCATAATTTGGTGTTCAGAGCCCACAGAACAGTAATACTAAAATATTGGATGCCATATGGTGGGGAGCAAAGGTCCGCACCGAAACTTGGTGGAGAAGAGGTTCCAAAGCCTATTCTCTTGTCTAGTGGTTTTAATTACGGTGCCTCCTCTACCTACTCATAGTTTATTAAAAGACACACAAGTCGTAAGTGAACCTGGATTTCTCGTACAATTTGGATTCTCACGCGGAGTCTTCCATTCCTCATTAGAACCTCAGGCGAGGCACGATGTCTTCAGTGTCTCTCCTCATCTGTAAAATTAAGGCATTCGACATTCCAAGTGATTTTCTTTTTCCCCTTAAACTCTGAATTGAGGAAAACTTGGCTGATAGAAACACGTTTCCATGGCTAGCCCCAGGGGAGTCACGCACCACGTTTAAGACGTGTTTCAGGATGAATCTGGTGGCAGATAGACGGGACTGGTTTTGCTGTTCTAAGTGGCTCCATAAGTAGTTAAAAATCTTGTTTTAACATTTGAAATCAGTCATTCCCCATTATCCTGGTACACGGTCCACTTCTTGGTCCACGGTCTTATTTAAGCTTTTTGGAATTTTACGTTACGTCCTATTGTTAAACTTTACTGTTTAGAGGGATTTCTGAAAGTCTCCTACTGCAAATCAAGCTCCTCGGAGACTTGGGATCTCTTACCCTGTGTGCATTTGAAACTTCCCGTCTCAGGAAATCCTTCCGTGGAAACCCATGTACAAGTACTGATGAGTATCCAATTTTCAGGAACTAGAGTTGCGTGGGAGAAAAGGTAACAGTTCCTGTACTTTCCTATTAATCAACATGTAAGTTGTCCTTATAACAATGTAACAAGTAGGTGCAGTGTATTAAATGAGGGAGATCTGTGGGTTGCGTATTAAAACAGTGCTTCCCGTGCATTCTCAAGAGCGACTCGAAATAGTTGAGCATTTTAACGGGACGAGGCAAGCAAGGACTCAAAGTGTACTTCCATCAACCATGTACTCATTCAAGCAGAGGACCTACAACATAGTCCTAGGCTAGATGTCAAGATTCATGAAGTCACCAGTGGTTTTCGTGGTCATGGCCATTTTTTGGTTGCTGTTGTTGGCAAGCCTACTGTGTTGAAGAGCCTTCACCAAAACGGTTACTGAATCCTTCTGGCCACCGTGCCCGGTGAATCTGAACCACACACATCTTACAAATGAGACAATGAATGCTCACGAGGCAGGAGACGTTTGCTGGTGAGGACTTGCAAGAGCAGCAGTTGACCCAAGACCTTCTGCACATCATCTGTGACCCTTTACATGACACACCCCTTGTCAGGGAGATGTGGTTTAGCGAATATAAGTGGTGAGTGTGGACCCCAAACACCCTCGAACGTTGATGGAAGGATTTCGAAATTTGACCAAATGTTGCCAACTTATGTTACCCATGCGAATACCTCTCCTTTTTGGGGAAACACTCATTTAGCTGGTCTTTCTCAACCTCTTTTCCATGTTCCTTGTAGACATTCATGCAACCTTCATTCCTTTGTCATTCCATAAACGTGAAAATCAATCCCTCCCAGGAGCTCATTTTGCAGTGCAACTGAAACAAAGACTTCTATTAAAAACAGATTTTTCTCTGATGGCGTGCCTCCCATCCTCTGCTACTAGAATGCACTTTGAGCACGTTTAGTTGATATTAGTGTCTGAGTTCTCTAGTCAGATGCCACGTTGTTTCTGCTAGGAGGTCAGCTGTGCCTCTCGAGTGCGAAGTGTTAGCTGTCGTCCTTAGAGCTAACAAAACACGACACCAATCATGGGTGCCCTCCCCCTGCCAGCTTGTAACTCAGTTGAAATTATTTTCTTGAAACTCTGTGTTGCTTGTTTTTGAGAATTTTTGGCAGACGTGAATTTTGAAAGTGAACACATGCTCGAATCGGAAACATTTATATTTTGGAAAAGGTACGTTGCGTTGAGTGGTGGACATTCAGCGAGAGCACGGAAGGTTTTTCTCGCCACGTTACGGAACCCATTGCTGCTTTTCAGTATCTTCATGACCAGGGGCGCTCTGAGAGATCCTGGCTCACGATGTCGCAGAGGAACGAGTGCACGGAGATTGATTTTAAAGGGAGGTAGGGTCGCTGCTAATTTGGGCCGTATGATGTGGCAGAGTTCCAGAAGAGCAGACGGAGGGGTAGAAGGCAGTACGTTTGCTGGGCTGGAAGCCAGGGCTCAGAGTCATTGTACTTGTAGATGAAATAATAATTATTTGGGATCATTGGCTAATCAGCAAAACCTTGGAAGTGGCTGCTGACAAGCACTACTGAGATAATTAAGGTGAAACACCGAATTTGCATGCATTTCCACTCTGATCATTGTTTGCAAGAGTCCCTCTCTAGAAACAGACTTTACTTCTTTCAAAATGCTCACGAAATCTGAGGAAGGGGAAGAGGAAACTGTAGCACAGCGGTAATGCTTCAAACAAAGATCACAGTATCCCCTCTTAGGTAGACAATTATCTGAAGATGCTGTTCTCTTCATTTGTAAGGCAGGCTCACCTTCATTTTTGCAAATTATGAGATATAACTAATGCATATTTTGCTTTTTAACATCGTCTGTCAACCCTGAAGGTGCGGGCTTTGCAGACACATTTGCTATGCCTGTCACAATGTGTTGTTATTGACCGTAGAGTACGTCCTACTCCCTGTGCATGTGTGGAGTGGCCTGTTCTAACGGTTAATGAAGAGATGGGCATTGCCATTTTATTTTAGGAGTGAAAGAGCTTACGGGACGTGAACACAGGGCCAGATCGAATCTTTATGTACGGCCAGGACTCCCGCTTCAATAAACTTCACGTGTAGCTTTCAAATTTATTTATTTTTTAACGAGTTTAAATAAAAAGATTTTATTTATTTATTTGAGAGAGAGAGAGAGAGAGAAGCATGAGCTGGGGGGAGAGAGAGAGTCAGTCTCCCCACAGAGCACGGATCCTGACGCAGGGCTCAGTCCCAGGACCCTGGGATCACGACCTGAGCTGCAGGTAGATGCTTATCCGACTGAGCCACCCAGACACCCAAGAATTTCAAATTTAAAGTAAAGCTTAATGGCAGAGGGGGCGCCCCTGGGAACACCCTGCATGAAGATACTTGAGAGATCATGTTGTGATTTGTGCACTGAGCATGGAACACTTGGTCCAGACCATGACTTTGATGAGTTGTGTGGCCTTGGACAAATGAATCTGCTATTCTCTTCTCCAGTTTCCTTCTTTAGAAAATTAATTAGTGAGCCCCAAAGACTGCTGGGATCTCTTCCAGTGCCTACAAGCCTTGAGAAATCACGTCAATAACTTATAGTTATTATGATCATTATGAAATTCTGTGGGTTTGGGTTCACAGATGATTTGGAACTTGTACTTTCTTTAAATTCTGTTTTATTCATGTAAGTACATGTTTCGTGACTCATGAGAACTGGACTTCTTTTTTTTAAGTGGTGGGGCTTTGCAGATGAACTGGAGAGACTGGATATCCAAATGGATAGTGCATAGACCCTATGTGGCCATAGTACTCAGGCCTGTCTGTCATCTCTTCAACAATCACGTCTAGAGTCCAAACTGCACCCTTTTTGGCAGTCATGCTAGAATGGTCTGCCTCTCTTCCCATTCAGGACCAACCAGAGAAGGTGACACCTGCTCCCAAGCTGAGCCCTCAGTCGCTCGTGTGTTTCCAGCTCCCTAGGCCAATAGTGTGCAGTTACTGCATGGCTGAAGCCTGCCTTGCAGTGTGTGTCAGGCCTAAGTGATGGTGGCTGTCTCCCTGTCTATACCAGCCTCTGTTTGCTTGCATTTGAGGGAGGGGAGGGGGTCTTTGTTATCTCCACCAGCATGAGATGGTTTCTAAGATAGCTGGGTGCCATGGTGCACGCTGACCGCATCCCCATCTTTGTAGGTCACACGTTGACTTCTGTTTTGCTTGTAGATGTTTCTTTCTCTTTGATGAAAGTCAAGACTAACCAGTGCTCCCTTCTCAAAGAATACAAGAGTGACGTTGTTGGGTTTTTGTTCTTGTTGTTGTTGTTTGTTTGCTTTTTATTAATAATGAGAGCTAATGTCCCAGTAAGCCCAGTGCTGCTGTTTTTCCTCTCCCAGGTCTGAAACTTGAGTCAACGAGGCAGAGCGTAAACGTGGGTGCCCAACACTGGGAGTTGGAGAGAAGAGCGGGACGTGGGTGGTCAGTCATTTTAAGAGTTGATTTTGTGCGGAGACCAACCCCGAGAGGGATCTGTGATGGCAGAGGAGATTCAAGCAGTTGGAAGGCAATTTATCTGATGGTTTTGGAGAAAGGATGAGAGTCAGAGAACGTGGGTACAGTGGAACAGACGTGTTCTGAGCAGCGTGCCACATCTAAGTGCAGGCGATGGAAGACAACGGGTACTTAACCGTAGGAGCTCTTTGTGTGGGGTTATTTGATCTGGGTTTTTATCCTGCTGCATTCTGTGATCCTAGGCACAGACCTCTGAAGGCTTTCTCTGTATAATACGGTTTTCCTAGCTACGGGCGTCCGTGAGAAGAGGAAAAGAAGATGCAGGAACTGTGAAGCCTCTTTGGTGTTGTCTGTTCTAAGAGACGCCCTGTGGTGTCTCCAGGAATTTCGCAGGAGCAGGACATGGGTGCTTTGAAGAAGCAAGGCATTGCACAGCTTAATTCTGAGGCCATTTAAGCAAAGAGATTCGAGGATAAGTTGCGAGTTTGATCCCTTGGAAAGGAAGAGACAGACAATGTTTCTGAAAATAAATGTGTCTGAACATAAAACAGAGAAATTGCACAAAAGCAATCTTCTGTGTTTGATGGCAATTTCCATTTCTGTTTCAACCACTCTTTCAGACAAAATTACAGTGGAGCTGGCTTTCCCATTCAACCAGTCTCTGGATAGAAAGTCACCCCACATCTCACATCTTTGGCTATTGACTTTGAAACACTGCTTAACGAAAAGGTACCTCTGAGACACACTAATCGTGTGTTTCTTCATAAGAAGAAATCCCAGTAGGACATGAGGTCCATACCCGTGTAACTAAAACCATCTTAGCGTTTCACAGGAGAAGTAGAAGGACACTGCTCAACCTCTCACGAAAGCTCATTGGGACATTTTTGGTAAAATTTGTTGGGAAACAAGGATTTGAAGTTGAGGGCATTTTAGCTACTGATTCCCACATCCTTTGGGTGGAGGATGATCCCCGGGGTGTTAACATCCCAGCAGGAACCCCAGAGGTCTTCAGAACAGGGAGATCATGGAGCTGCCTAGGGATGTTGGTGGGTTGTGGAGCTGTCTAGTACCGTGGTGCTGAAATGAGGAGAGACAGGAAGACACGACGTCTGTCCCCATGAGCGACAAGGCTCATTGGGTTCATGCGGTCCGTGAGGTGCATATATCGTGTGTTTGAGAAAGTCATGAAAAAGGGCATTAAGGCACAGTACACTCATAAGGGAATTGCATACTGGGGTTGTCCATCAGGATGCCTGATGGTAAAAACCAAGACAGGAGATGAGAACGTTGAGTCTGTGGTGGGCCTGGATTTCAGAGTCCCAAGGTCTGGACTTTATAGACAAAGAGGCATCAGATAAGGGAATTCTGTACTATAAGAGAACAAGCATTATCCTAATTGTCAGCATGAAGAATTAGCCACAACTGTGTCACTCTTGTGCTGGGTAATTGTTGGCATTCTAGGCAGGGAGAAGGGCAGAACAGAATTCAACGAGTGGAGAAAGAAGGCTGCTCTGTTGGAGGAAGTTCGTTTTAGGGCAGACTCAACGGTTGGAGAGCAAGATGGGCCTTAATGAAAACCTTGAAAGTAATGAGTTTTAAAACCCAAATGCGAAGTGAACTTATTTCCACAGGGTTAGATAATTCCATAAGTAACTTTGTGAGAGAGAGGAAAAAAAAAAGTGCTGGTTTTTAGTTATTCGCTGATAAAAAATTCATGAACCCCACTTACTTCCTGGATCAAAGGCATTTTCTACTAACTCAGCCCTTTGGTCTTTCCCAGGATGGCAGGATCGAGAACCCCTGGCCAGGACACTTTTCCAGTCCTTTTGGTACCACGGACATTTTCACGTTCTGTTTACTGGAGTGATCGTCCTATTAAAATTGTCATTAATTAAGCACACAGGGTGAGAAGTCCAAGTCAGCTGTAACACGGAAGCTACGAAATCATTAGTCAGTGTCTCTCCCGGGGGAATTACACGTTGACCGAGGTATGTCGTCCTGAAGGCATTTCCACCAAGAAACCCAGAAATGGGATCAACACATTGCAGTGCTTATCCATACCATAGCTCAGAGGAAAATTCCAACTTTTGAGAGGATAGTCCTTGTGACAGAAGATAATGCTTCTATCCTCGCTGTTTGTATCACGCGTTACAAGATTTGTCTGTTAGCGGACTACAGCTTAATTTGCCTTTTATGTGAAATCACTTATTTAGTTCATATGTTGGGTTTTTTGGTCTCTGTCAGTTTAACGCCGTACGTATCTTAAATTCTCTTTGTTCACTCGTGAATTTTTTTGCCTCTTTTCTGTTATTTACTGACGTAGCCTGCTCCCCACATTACACGGACCATTAAAGAGGAAAGCACCGCCTGGAGCATAGCCCACGTTCATGAGTGCTTAGACGTCTCCAAGGGTCCGTTAAGTGTTGGATCACCGTCAAGTGTCAACACCGTCTTCCGTATTGATTTCCACTTGATGTGGTTGTTTCCGCAGTGCAGGAAGGCGTTCTGGCTCTCCATGTGCACTTCTTTGTCATGAGATTGTCATTCGCAATGTGTCAGTCGGAGGGTCGGCACTTCTGGACCCGGTATCTGTGCTTCTCCAGCATTCTCAACAAGGGTCCATGGTAGCCTCACGGGGCTGTTTCATGGTGGGTGGTCTCCGCAACTCTCTGCTGGTTCATTAACTCTGTGTGGGCATCAAGCATAGGGTCTTTGTTCTTCCATCATCTTGTCCATCTGTCTCTCCTAAGCTCCCATGCACACATCCACATATCGACCGCGTCTCTTGGCTAGTAGAAGACACCCAGAAACCACTGGACAATGTCACTGACCCAGGGTGTAGCCCTTCCTCTGGATGTTGGGTCTCTTGTTTGGTGGAAGAGTTAGAGACAGTAATGTGTCCAGTCAGGTGTATGACTTTGCCTTATCTCTTGTTCAGTCTGGACAGGCAGTGGAAAAGATGCAGAGAAGAGGAGTTATCTGTGACGTAACTCCTTAGCTGGAAGGTAAATGCCTTGTCATTCTGTTGTAGGGTATAGACTGTGGTTTTCGTCTTGAATCTCCTGTTGCCCTTATCAGAATGCTTGCTTTGGAAGAAATGCCAAATGCCCTTGAATGTACCAAGTTAATAATGTGTAGACCCCAGACTGTGTGGCCCACGTAGATGGTCAGGGTTGATACACAATTTCCCCCAAAAGGACCAGACTTGGAAATTAGCCAGTTACATAACTCTGTCCCCAGCCATATACCCCAGAGCGAATTTCTGTTCAAGGGATCCTTGGACCCTCCAGAGTTTATCCATGATGTCAAGCTAAGAATCCCTACATAAGGGCTATCAGACTGATGTTTGACGGGACTTCCTTTAAATATCCCTTTCCCCTGAACTCTGATATTCCAATCAAGCCTCTGGCTCAGGACTTGATGACACCGAGTCTTTTTCTTTTCACTAATCCCTTCTAATGGGAACCTTGACTTTTCATTTCCATTGTGCGTTCCTTGATAGCGTGCCATGCCGTGGATTGGGAGGGCCTGGCAGAGCCCTGGATGCGTGGCAGTTTTTCAATAAACAGTTGTCGACCCATAGCCCTTAGGGTGTGAATTATGAGTTCTAACAAAAGGCACGGTTCCATTTGCATAATTATGAGCTGAAGACTGGCAGGGAAAATGAGATGCCGACTGACTTGAGACTTGCTTTGGCTGCTACTTCTGCTTAAAGGATAGTCCGCATTAAGAACATTGAGTCTTCCAAGTTGAAATTTCCAGAAGCCAAAGGAGACGTGTTGTCGTGTAAGGAGTTACGAGGAACATCCTTACACACTCAGGGAAGGCTGCAGAATTCCAGCGTCGTCAATTAAGAATGATTTTCCATGAACGATGCTCGGAAAACGTTCTAGGGACATTGAACTTTGGAATAAACATTAGTCTGATAGCCCTAATGTAGGGATTCTTAGCTTGACATCATGGATAAAGTCTGGAGGGTCTTAGAGTCTCTTGATAGAACATCAGATTAGGTACATGTGGTGTGCATTTAAAATTCTGGAAGGAATTTGTTTCTTTGGAAGGGAGGACCCGTCGCTATTCTGATGAGATCCTTTTTCCCGAGTGGGTTCTAGAGGTAGAGAATGCCGCCATAGCTTGGTTAGCAGAAGGGGCTCCCAAAAGCACGTGTGGTTTCATGCCTGTTGGGATGGGGAGGTACGAAATGTTCTTTTGAAGACATTTGCCACTAGCAAATATCCGCACTGTCCAAGTCGTTCATTGGGTGCTCTGACCTGTTCTCTCACGAAAAGGTGATGATGCAAGTTATTAGCTTTGCATTTTTCTCTTTTCCGAACCTCCTCTGCGTTGCCTTTTGGATTCCTGTAAGAACTCTGTTCTAAGAGTTCTCCGGGCACCACCCGCCTCCCCGCAGACATCTAGTGATGGATTGGCATGAACCCTGCCTCTTCATTCTGTGCTTTTCCTGAGCCCAACTTAATTCCGTTTCTGCAGGCAAGCAATTTTTCTACCTCGTACCTCCTCTAGATCAATCATTTTGTTATAATTCATGACTCAACGATTCGTGAGAGCTTAGCACCGTTCACTCTGGGGATTGGAAGATGATTACGCATTGCAACAGGTTTGCAACTCTGTTACTTTTTCCAAGATTCTTCCTGGCCTCAAGGGTTTGTTCCACGTTTTGCAAATACAGATGCTTCGTACATGGGAGGAGACCAGGCATAGCTCAAGATAGCTTTGCACACCTCCGTCGTGGACCTTTAAAAATGTGTCCAATCAAGAACGATTATCTGATAAGAATGTAAAAGAAAAAAAAATGCTTTGTTATATAGACTAAAAAAATATTGGTGGGAACCAATGACCCTTAAGAATCTAAACTGTGGTTTCCGTGAAGTCTGATCTGCAGAGCCCTCGTACCTTAGCGCAAGTCAATGCTGTGATACGAAACAGTGTGAATTGTCACTTTGTTCTTCCCTGCTGTACGTTGCTAGTGTATGACAACACTGTTTCACTTAAGAATGCCCTTCCCGAAGCAGGGAACAGTGTTGATGCCATCAAGTCTCAACACGGGGGTATAAATCTTATCAATATTCACTGTGACAAGATGGGGAATGTGTGTATTACGCTGGTAATAATGTCACGGCTTTTGTGGGGGAAAGTGCTCGTCTCGTTTTTTGGGTCTTGTGCTCAGTGGGTCACTTTTCTTGTGGGATGTCATTTCCTCTTGAAAGAATGAGTGCTCGGTACCCTTCGGACTGGATAACTTGGAAGACGTCGTTTTTGAAAGTGATGACAGGGAAACAGTCACTCCAAAAACAACAAGTGACAGTGATCTTTGACAGCTCCCCACGGCTTAAAGGCCGTTCTGAGGATGCCAGGGGCGATTTTAACAACTGAGGTTTTTAGTACTTTTTAGTAGTACAATGTCCAAATATTTAGAGGATCTGCAAAACATACAGAAGCATTATTTTGTACATGACTAATGCATCATGTTATGGAATCATGCATGGCAAAAATATCCTTTTGAAACGCAGGGTATACCCACAGATTTCACTATAACAGCATATGAAACTTTTATGGATACTGAGTATAGATTCCACATTTCAGTTAATTGTTCAGAAACTACTCCTAATAGAATGTGGATGGAACATCAAGGAAGAATGTCCGTAGTTATCTGGAGAAGGTATTAAAATACTCCTGTTTTCCAACCACATAGCTAGACAAGAGTCGGTTTTTTGTTTTTGTTTTTGTTTTTCTGTTTTTCCAGCAGATAGTAGAATCCAGTCCCTTACAAAGCCAGGCATTACAGAGATTTTCAAGAGTATAAAAACAATGACACCCTTCTGCGTTTTCGTTTTGCAAAATATGCTGATTTCCTACAAATCTGTTATTGATGTTCTCACATAGCATCACCAAGTAAATATTCTGGAACTGTCTCCATTTTCATTTCCGTGGTGGAAACCAATAAAGGGATTCACTCTCGGAATCCTCAGCGGTCTCTAAGAGTGAAGGAATGCTCAGAACATTAGTTTGAGAATTGTCACTGGGAGGTATTCCTGAAACATAGATTTTTATGAAAATCCGCTGGGGGTGGGATTGACCCGATGGACTGAGAATTCTAATTCTGGGCCATGGTCCTCGCTCCTGAATTGTCCCTGAGTTCAGTGGGGCCAGTGTGATAAATTCTGCAGATAAAATCAGAATCACATGCCGTACCCTGCGTTTGTTACAACCTCAAAGGAAGCAACCATGTGTTTTCTACCCGTTTGGGTTTTTCGATCGACTGGTGGAAGTAGGCATGGTTGTCTTTGGGGAACCTGTACGTGACTGATCACTCCCTGCTCAGGTGTGGGGCTTGGTTGCTAAGTCATGCGTTCAACGGGAGAAATCCGTCTTTTCTCTGACCTCCTATGTGTTCTGTGGGCTTGCAGTCCTGTGGCTTGGATGGGCTCAGAATATAACATACTTTGATTTTCTATTCTCTCTCTCTCTCTCTCTCTCTCTCTTTTTTTTTTTTTTTTGCTTTGGTCTTAGCTCCATTCATTCAGTCAGGCGTGAAACACAAATGTTCTTATTTACCAACCTAGTTGCAACTCAACAGGAACAGCTTGTTAAAAACTGCCATTTCAGTTAAAGAAAACACGCGATACAGTTTAAAAGACGTAATTTCTTCATAATTCCTATGTCATTTGTGTTTAATGCTCAACTGTAAAAACTGAGGAGGGACCTTGTACAGACAATCTGTTTTATCATCTAGAGAAAGGCTATAAAATAATAGTGAACTGTGATATGGTGAGAAGTTGGTGACAGGATTTACATAGAATTCCAGAGGAAAGTTTTTTTTTTTTTTTAAGATTTCATTTATTTATTTGGCAGACCGAGATCACAAGTAGGCAGAGAGGCAGGCAGAGAGAGAGGAGGAAGCAGGCTCCCCGCCGAGCAGAGAGCCCGATGCGGGGCTCGATCCCAGGGATTATGACCTGAACCGAAGGCAGAGGCTTAACCGACTGAGACACCCAGGCACCCAGAGGAAAGGTTTATAATGATGGATCTTTGAAAAACAAAAACACATCCTAAAGAAAAAAAAAAATCCACCAATATTCAGTTTGATTTTTAAAATGTTGAGCTATGGCACAACTATGACAAAAAGATGTATATTATATGGTTTTCTCCTTTCTTCAAGAATTTCAGGTTTACGATCAGAGAGCTGGACAGAGTCACACACAGTTGGAAGTGTCCTGTAAAATGTTGATCATAAATAGCATGGTCTTCTGGAAATGAGGATAAAGGGTCCTACACAGAGAGCAGTTAATAGTAGAATAGTAGTTAATAGTAGAAACAGTAACAATAGAAGTTATTAGTAGAAATAATATTGTTGCAATAGTTGTAACAAGGGCAGTTAATAGTAGAAACAGTATGAGAAGTAAAAATTGGGGGTCATAACACCTTAAGATATTTGGTAACCAAACAGAATAGGACAAGTAACATCATTTTAGCCATGATTTGGGGGATTTTAGGTCTGAATGGGGGAAGCAGGTGGGTCAAGTTGGCGTTGTAATTTTTTTAAAAGGATTTATTTATTTTAGAGAGAGAAGGGAGGTAGGGGAAGAGGGGCAGAGGGAGAGAGAGAAATCCTCAAGCAGACCACCGTCTGAGCACAGAGCCTGATGCAGGACTCGATCCCACAACCTTGAGATCATGACCTTTGCCAGAATCAAGTCGGGCACTCAACAGACTGAGCCACCCAGGTGCCCGGGCTTGTAATTTTTTTTTAAAGACAACAGTTGGCATTGAACCAAAAGCCATCTTGGCGACATCTCTGTAGAGGCAGACACAAAAGCTGCAGACATCTTGGGTCTCGGAGCGGACTCTGGAGGCGTAGTTTATCGATCTTTAAAGCTGCAGGGTGAGAATCATCCAGCGTTCCCTGAACCCATACGTTCCATACCATTTGGACCATCCCTACCATTTGGACCATCACCCGTTGGAAGCAAGCAAAGCCGTTACCGTAGCCTGGTTACTTTTTGTGCACTGATCAGGAAACACATTTGCAGGTAGATGTTCGCGTGGGTGCGGTGGATGGATGTGAATACGCCAGAGTCTTCTCAAAATGCACCTTGCGAGAGGCATTATGTGTTTATGGAGACCTCCTCCTGGAAACCATCGACATAGCCCCTTGACACATTTTACCGTAGAAGAGTACGTTGTTCCACAGCCCAGAGTGGGGATTGCTGGTAAGAGCCACAAAAACAACCGTATCCAGTTTTAACCTGGAGGAATTGAATGGAATACCGTTCCTCATGAGGAGGCTTCCTACAAAGGGTGGAAAATCCACTGTTGTTGGGTTCACTGGTGAATTTCAGAGTCTGAGCAGACGTCTCTCCCGGGCCACCACGGTCCAACTCTCAGCAGACATTTTTAGGTGCTGAGCTCAGCCGATGGAGGGCCTGCAAAGACGAGTTTCCTGGCTCAGGGCGTGCAGGATTCCTAGCGTCCTGTCATAGTATCTAGATGTGGGATTGCACACTGGACCCTTGTAGCACAGAATTCACACCATAGTTTTGTGGTTATGGTGTGCTGGTGTTTATGTAATCTATTTCTATGTATCCTGTGGTTCTTGGGACAGAAAACATGCTTTGTGGAAATAACAGATTCCCTTTTTACTCGTTAACTGTCAGAAATGTCTTTCCCCAGCTGCTGGATTTGGTATATATCCAGATAATAATAATATCTCTAGTAAGAAGTGATTTAATTGATGGGGAAATACAGCCTTTCATCATTGGAAAAGTCAAGATGAAACCAAATGAACCTCCGCAAATTTTCTTTGAACTGTCCAAAGTAGTGCAGACCTTCTAAACTATTTGGAAAGTTATGGAAATGCAGAGATGGGCCTTGATTCAAGAAAATGTGACCTGTCTAAGGGAGGAGTTATAGGAGAATATGATGTGCCACTTACTGGATAATTCAGGGGAAGTACATGATTCCTGAGAAAATATAACCTTTCAGAATTGACATGGAGAATGTAGGAAAGTTTAAGCTTTAAAAACAAAACAAAACAAAAAAAAACAAAAACAATCTGGGTCGTTCAGTCAGTTAAGTGTCTGCCTTTGGCTCAGGTCATGATCCCAGGGTCCTGGGATGGAGCCCCACGTCGGGCTCCCTGCTCCATGGGGAGTCTGCTTCTCCCTCTCCCTCTGCTGCTCCCCCTGCTGTGCTCTCTCTCCCTCTCCCATAAACAAACAAAATCTTTTTAAAAATATGCTACTAAAATGCCTAATTGAGTAGATGGTTTAATGGCTGGTTTCTATGTGCTTATTTAAGAATTCCAACGTCATTTATGGCATTTCTAAGAGTGGGGATGGGCCAACCCTGTGGGCACTACCTGGCAGCTTGTTTGAAACAGAAATCGTCAGGACCCCCATCGGTCTCCCCGAATGGAGTACATTTGCTGCAGGGATGAGGCCCAGAGGAATCTGTCATATAAGAAGCTTTCCAGGTGGTCCCCAATGCAAGCTCGAGTTTGAGAAGCTCCCGTTTAAAATATTGGAGACTGCAGTGTGGGGGAGGAAACGTGATTGTCTCTCTGCCTACCGCTGGGTCGTCTTGGCTCACACCCAGTCACAAAAGGGAGATTAACAAGAGGAAAACAAAAAAGTGTATTAACACGCACAGCTCCTAGACACACACACACACACACACACACACACACACACGGGAGATAGGCAGGGAAAATGACTTCCCCCAGGTGACTTAGAGTTTCAGCTCTACAGCATCTCCAACAAAGAACAGGATACTGGGGAGAAATGGCAAAGGGAAACCGGGTAGGGTATCACCAGCGAAATTTGTCCTGTAGATGCCCCTGGTGCCGTCTCCAGGCCAGTGGGGTCTGACGTCCTCCACAGGGACTCACCTGTGTCCTTCCAGGGGAAGGGGATGGGGGGAGACACCTTTGCAAATTCATGTCCCACTTTTTGGCAAATAGGGGATCACCAGCAGCTTTTTTGGGGTTGCATACATGCTATCTTCCAATAGAAAATATGCCAATGGTCAATTCATTTTATACATGAGTTGAATCACAGTAATTAAAAGATGGGTTGATAAAATTTAAAAGGACATAGAATACTTTTCTTTATGAATACAGGTGAAACATCTGTCTAAAATGTTGGCAGGTATTACAGAGGTACAGCTACAAAGAATGATATAATCAACTAAAATTTCTTAAATGAACAAAGTTTCAACTTCAGGAATTATATCAGTGTAATTATTGACAATAAAAATGAGATGTGAGTCGTATTTATGTGATTACGTCTGTGGATGCCATGTAGACATTTGATAAGTACAGCAGCCCTTACCAACAAAAAATCTAGGGGTGCCTGGGCGGCTCGGTTGAGTAAGCATCTCACTCTTGATCTCCGCTCACGTCTTGAGGTGGTGAGTTCAAGCCCCACGTTGTACTTCATGCTGGGCGTGAGGTACTTAAAGAAAAAGGCAAAAAAAAAAAAATCTAAGTGAAACAAAGAAAGAAACTGCTTATAAATGATAAATATTATTGACCCCAAAGAATAATCAAGTCTGATAGTGATTCTGGAAGATGTCTGTTCTGTTTGATGCAAGATCGTGACCTCAGTTTTCATCGCTATTATTAAACTCTTTTTGTTTACTTTACATAATGAAACACGAAAGTAGATGATTAAAAAATCCTTTTATTATTATTTTTTTACAAAGATATTGTTTATTTATTTGTCAGAAAGCACAAGCAGGGGGAGCAGTAGACAAAGGGAGAAGCAGGCTCCCCACTGAGCAAGGAGCCCCATGTGTCACTTGATCCCGGGACTCGGGGATCCTGACCTGAGCCACAGGCAGACGCTTAACCAACTGAGCCACCCAGGCGTCCCTGATAAAATTTCTTTTCATATGAGAATATGAGACAGAATTACTTTGCTCTTCAGTCTACTTGAAGAGAAGTAAAGGCAAAATGAAATTAAGTCCATCTTAAGCTAAAACAACATCAATACAAGTTAATACACAAATCAATATTTCTGCTTCTCTGCAACAGTCATAATTTCACAGAAAACAATGCAGAAAATTACCAACTCCTAATAATGCTGATAATGATTACTTCACAGAAATAAACTGAGTAAGAAAGATTGAGAACGTATTTGCAGAAATCTGTGAAATCCCAAGGAAAAAATATCAAGCCCAAGCATTTGTAGAGATAACCCATTGTCCTGGATTTGAATATTTAATTTTATAAAAGGCACAAATATGCAAATTGAAGGCAACCCAGTAAAATCCCATCGAGTGGGAAGAGTGGAGGAAAAGGATTAAATATTCTTCATAATAATCTTTTGTGAGGAAGGACAGTGTTTGTGCAGTGATGTCTGTGTGTACGTTACCAGATACCAAAACTTTCCATAAAGTTCCTATTAAAGTAGATCATATCTTAATTATTATTAAAGCAGATACAACATAATATTTTTAATCATTAAAATAGATAATGTTTTAACACTAGTACAGCTGAAAAAGTAGACAGATTTATTAAACAAGATACTACTGACAGATGTATGAGTATGTGAATTCATATATGCATGCCAGTATTAACTATGTAACAAATAATACAGAATAAATATATATGGCATCGAGCCAACAGTGCAGTTCCGTGGGGAAAACATAAGATTAATTTGTTTGGTAACTGATTCTGTCATCATTGGCTCTCTATTTGGAATAAGTTTAAAAAAAAAAAAAACCTTACATTCAACCATATTTATAAGCAAATTGCACACGAGCTTAGTAATTAATGAAACATATATACTGTTAGAGGAAAATTGAGCAGACAAGTGTATCCCGGAGTTAACCTCATTACTAGACTTTCAGTTATATGCGCGAATACATTTGCATTATTTTTAAGTAATTTTGGGGCCCTCCACTGTAAATGTGTCTAGTGCTACATTAGACTAGAGGAAACATGTACCAAGTGTAATGCCTGCGTTCCAGAGTCAACGAGCTGTAAATTATATCTGAAGAGGGAACCCGTTATTCTTATAAAATCGCAGGTGTACACATTTCAGGATAAGAAGGACAGACAGGACTTCGGGGTCAGGTGATACACAGAAACCTCAGTGAAAAGACCACTCAGCGCCTCTTGCTCTCTGAAACGGTGTGGGCCATGCGATCTGGGCCTTTAGCATGAAGTTTCCAGACTATCCCCCATGGGGCTGAGCTCTGTGCTGGTAAAGAACACGGAGTGACTCGTTGCATAGACGCGTGTATTGGGTATTTGGGGCAGAGCAGACGTTCTAGGTGCAGAATTCCATCCTCAAGAGGAACCGATTCTAATGCTCACGTTCATGTAAAAGCAGTCGATTTTAGCGCATCTGGGGCACCGTTCAAACCGAGACAAACACAGGGAAGGGATCAAGGACACATTGCTCTTGTAGGGTTCATGGCGAAGGACCGTGCCTTCTTGCTGCCGACCTGAGAATGCTGGGTTTCAGGGTTTGAACACGAGGCAGCACGACTGTCCTGTTGGCGTCAGGGCAAGAGGAGAGAAAACACTGGGCTGGCTCCCGCTGGGGGTCAAGGCAGTTTGCACATCTCAGCAGAGGAGGAAACTGAAGAGCTGTGCTTGCGGCTGACCTGAAGTCTGGAGTTCGCAGAGGGTGAGCTCCAAGGGTGAGCAGCGGAGCTTTGTAGGATTTTCCCTACAGTCCTGGATAGGAAGGGAAAAGCAGTGAGGGAGCTCCTGACCTGACGCAGGGTCTAGGGGAAATAGTTGGGGACAGAGTTAGGTAACGGGAGTATTACTATGTCTGTGGGACACGGCGTCATGTGTGGGGGGTTCTGCGTGGCTGTACACTGTGGGATCCCTTCCCATTGGTCTCTACCCCATGGCGACGTCTCCGCGACACTGTGCGGCTGTGCACCTGCTCGATCCCGTCCGCTCGGACTCTACCTCTGGACGACGACCCCGCGGAACTGTGGCTGTGCACCTGCTTGGTCCCGTCCGCTCGGTCTCTACCCCACGGGGACGTCCCCACGGACACTGTGCAGCTGTGCACCTGCGCGATCTCGTCCGCTCGGTCTCTACCCCCGGACGACGTCCCCTTGGACACTGTGCGGCTGTGCACCTGCGGGATCCCGTCCGCTCGGTCTCTACCCCCGGACGACGACCCCGCGGACACTGTGGCTGTGCACCTACGCAATCCCGTCCGCTCGGTCTCTACCCCCAGATGACGTCCCCTTGGACACTGCGGCTGTGCACCTGCGCGATCCCGTCCGCTCGATCTCTACCCCCGGACAACGACCCCGCGGACACTGTGCGGCTGTGCACCTGCGGATCCCGTCCGCTCGATCTCTACCCCCGGACGACGTCCCCTTGGACACTGCGGCTGTACACCTGCGCGATCCCGTCCGCTCGATCTCTACCCCCGGACGACGACCCCGCGGACACTGTGCGGCTGTGCACCTGCGGATCCCGTCCGCTCGATCTCTACCCCCGGACGACGTCCCCTTGGACACTGCGGCTGTGCACCTGCGGATCCCGTCCGCTCGGTCTCTACCCCCGGACGACGACCCCGCGGACACTGTGCGGCTGTGCACCTGCGGATCCCGTCCGCTCGGTCTCTACCCCCGGACGACGTCCCCTTGGACACTGTGCGGCTGTGCACCTGCGGATCCCGTCCGCTCGGTCTCTACCTCACGGGGACGTCCCCGCGGACACTGCGGCTGTGCACCTGCGGGATCCCGTCCGCTCGGTCTCTACCCCCCGGACAACGACCCCGCGGACACTGTGCGGCTGTGCACCTGCGGGATCCCGTCCGCTCGGTCGCTACCCCCGGACGACGTCCCCTTGGACACTGCGGCTGTACACCTGCGCGATCCCGTCCGCTCGATCTCTACCCCCGGACGACGACCCCCGCGGACACTGTGCGGCTGTGCACCTGCGGGATCCCGTCCGCTCGGTCGCTACCCCCCGGACGACGTCCCCTTGGACACTGCGGCTGTACACCTGCGCGATCCCGTCCGCTCGATCTCTACCCCCGGACGACGACCCCGCGGACACTGTGCGGCTGTGCACCTGCGGGATCCCGTCCGCTCGGTCTCTACCTCCGGACGACGTCCCCTTGGACACTGCGGCTGTGCACCTGCGGGATCCCGTCCGCTCGGTCTCTACCTCACGGGGACGTCCCCTTGGACACTGCGGCTGTGCACCTGCGGGATCCCGTCCGCTCGGTCTCTACCCCCGGACGACGTCCCCTTGGACACTGCGGCTGTGCACCTGCGGATCCCGTCCGCTCGGTCTCTACCCCCGGACGACGACCCCGCGGACACTGTGCGGCTGTGCACCTGCGGATCCCGTCCGCTCGGTCTCTACCCCCGGACGACGTCCCCTTGGACACTGTGCGGCTGTGCACCTGCGGATCCCGTCCGCTCAGTCTCTACCTCACGGGGACGTCCCCGCGGACACTGCGGCTGTGCACCTGCGGGATCCCGTCCGCTCGGTCTCTACCCCCGGACAACGACCCCGCGGACACTGTGCGGCTGTGCACCTGCGGGATCCCGTCCGCTCGGTCGCTACCCCCGGACGACGTCCCCTTGGACACTGCGGCTGTACACCTGCGCGATCCCGTCCGCTCGATCTCTACCCCCGGATGACGACCCCGCGGACACTGTGCGGCTGTGCACCTGCGGGATCCCGTCCGCTCGGTCTCTACCTCCGGACGACGTCCCCTTGGACACTGCGGCTGTGCACCTGCGCGATCCCGTCCGCTCGATCTCTACCCCCGGACGACGACCCCGCGGACACTGTGCGGCTGTGCACCTGCGGATCCCGTCCGCTCGATCTCTACCCCCGGACGACGTCCCCTTGGACACTGCGGCTGTGCACCTGCGGGATCCCGTCCGCTCGGTCTCTACCTCACGGGGACGTCCCCTTGGACACTGCGGCTGTGCACCTGCGGGATCCCGTCCGCTCGGTCTCTACCCCCGGACGACGTCCCCTTGGACACTGCGGCTGTGCACCTGCGGGATCCCGTCCGCTCGGTCTCTACCCCCGAACAACGACCCCTTGGACACTGCGGCTGTGCACCTGCGGGATCCCGTCCGCTCGGTCTCTACCTCACGGGGACGTCCCCTTGGACACTGCGGCTGTGCACCTGCGGGATCCCGTCCGCTCGGTCTCTACCCCCGGACGACGTCCCCTTGGACACTGCGGCTGTGCACCTGCGGGATCCCGTCCGCTCGGTCTCTACCTCACGGGGACGTCCCCTTGGACACTGCGGCTGTGCACCTGCGGGATCCCGTCCGCTCGGTCTCTACCCCCGGACGACGTCCCCTTGGACACTGCGGCTGTGCACCTGCGGGATCCCGTGTCACAACCCGCTGTTCTCTGTCGCAGGGCGGGTGACTATGTGCTAACTTGGCTCCGGCGGGCGTAGATGTTCGGCTGCGGCGGGTGTAGATAGTGGAAGGTCTGGAGTCTCCGCCTCTGGCTCTTCTCCGCTCCTTGTGGGGTTTGGGCTCCACAGGTGTCAGCTCTGCGTCCTCCGTGCCGGTGTCCCCGCAGCTCCTGCATCCGAGTCCGCGATCCGTTCCCTCGACCGATGTCGTGCGGAACAGGTGTTTCCTCTGCGGTGACTCGGCCTGGCCTTCGCTGGTTTTCCTGGAGCCAGGGCGGATCGTGTCATCAGGGATCGATTGTTTCCCCTGGCCCAGCTCGTCCCGAGTGTGTGCTCGACTGACTCGGTGATCTGCTGCTCTTCCTGTGCTCCCTGGCGCCGCGCGGGGCTCCGGCCTTTCCTGTGCGGGTGGACGGATCCCCTCCTGCGCTGTCATCACACTGTTCCCTCGTGATGAGGGAGCCGCTTCCGCTGTCCCTGGGCTGAGGGGTCTGTCCGCTCGGCACTCGGTTCTGCCTGGACGGACGCCGTCCCTCCGCCTGATGCAGGGGTCCTCCTCTCTGTTCCCGGGAATGTCGCTGCCCCTGGTCGTGCTGGGTGGACGGAAGCTCGGCTCGTGCTCCTTGCGGTGCTTCTGGAATGACGGGCTGGTTTTCCGTTGCCCCTCCAGAGAGGATTTTCGTGTTATTTGGTTATTCAGCGGAATGGATCTGTTATCAGCTCTGTTGCATGGAGTGACTCGGTCATCGACTATTTCTCCTCGTCTGATTCAGTCAACGACCATGTCTCCTGCTGCTTGGTCATCCACTATGTCTGCGGCGCCTGCTCGGTCATCGACTAGGTCTCCTGTGCCTGCTCGGTCATCGACTAGGTCTCCTGTGCCTGCTCTGTCATCAACTAGGTCTCCTGTCCCTGCTCGGTCATTGACTATGTGTCCTGCTACTGCTCGGTCATCGGCTAGGTCTCCTGCGCTGGCTTGGTCATCAGCTTTTCCGTCTGAAATAACTTGGTCCTCCACTGTTTTTGCTGAACGCGCTGGTCATTAGCCATCTCCCCCAGGGTAATCAATGACGTCATTCTCTATTTCTCCAGGACTGACTCAGTTATGCACTATGTCCCCTGTGCTGGCACAGTCGTTGGCTCATTACTGATTCCTTGAACTAGCTCGGTCATCGACTCTTTTCCCTTGAATTACTCTTTCCCCTGGGGCAGCTCAGTCCTCCTTTATCTGCGGTGTCCCCTGCGTGACGTCATCGATTCTCTCTCTTGGACTTGGTCATCGACTGTATCCCCTGGGATGATTGGTCATTGACTCTTTTCCCTGCCCGAATCAGTCATGGATTGTGTCCCCTGGACTGGCTTTGGGTCATAAACTGCTTTCCTTGCAGTGGGTCAGTGGCTCTTCCCCATGACTTACGGACTCATTCAGTCACTTGCTTTCCAGACCGCGGGGTCTCTCACTGCCGTGTCTTCATCAGTTGCCTCTGGCAGCGTTCTGCCCACAGGCTGGTTTCTCTGGGCTGAGACTCACTGCTGGCCCTTTGAGATCTTCTCCGTGGACTGTTGCAGTCACTGACGGTTTCTCCTGGAATAACTTGGTCATCAGCCTTTTCCCCTCGGCTGATTTGGTTCGCAGCTTTTTTTCCTAAAATAAATGGGCTATTGACTCTTTTCCCTGGAGTGACTCGGTCATTGACTCATTTCCCTGGAATGAGTCAGTCATCGACTAATTTCCCTGGAATGCTTTGGTCATCAATTGGTTTCTCTGAAATGACTCGGTCATCGACTCATTTCCCTGGAATGAGTGGTCATTGACTGATTTTCCTGGAATAACTTGGTGCTCGACTGATTTCCCTGGAATGACTTGGTCATCGACTCATTTCCCTGGAATGACTCAGTCATTGACTCATTTCCCTGGAGTGACTCAGTCATTGACTGATTGGCCTGGAATGACTAGGGCATCTGCTGCATTCCCTAGATTAACTTGGTCATTGACTGGTTTCCCTGGAATGACTCGGTCATCGACTGTTTACCCTAGAATGACTCGGTCATCTATTCTTTTCCCTGGAGGTCTTTGACTCTTTCCTTGAGTGCCTGATTCCTGGAAGGATTGTGTCCTTGGCTGTTTCCCCTGAACGACTCCTTCACTCACACTTTCCCTGACTTGGTCCCTGACTGTTGTCCTTCGAATAACCTGGTCATCCTGTTTCCAGCCTCAGATGATCGCTCCCTGCCTGCCGTGACGTCATTTGCTGATTTCTTTGGAGCGATTTGCTCACACTCTAGGTTTCCTTTTTGGGGGTGTTTTAGTCATTTTATCCAACTCTTTTACGTCAGCTGAGTCATCAGCTCTCTTTCCTGCTCCGACGCAGACTCCCCTGCTTGCTCTGTGACGTCTCCAGCGTTGCTTTATGTGGGAATGACTCGGTCATTGATTATTTTTCCTGAAATGACTCGGTCGGTCATTGATTAATTTTCCTGAATGAGTCAGTCATCCCCTGGTCTTCCTAAATGAGTTGCTCATGAACTGCTCCGGAAGGCCTTGGTCCTCCACTGCATTTCCTAGAAATGACTCGGTTTTAAGTCCTGGAATGGCTTCATCATAGGCTGTTCTTCCTACATTGAAACAGTGATCAATTGTTTTTCCTGGATGACTCTGTCATTGACTAGTTTTCCTAGAATGAGTAGGTCTCCACTATTTTCTGTGGAATGGCTGGGTCATCGACTGGAGTGACTCTGTCTATCCACTGCTTTTCCTTGAATGACTCTGTCATTGACTGTTTTTCCTAGAATGAATCAGTCATCGACTATTTTTCCTAGAATGAGTAGGTCATCGACTCCTTTTCCTAGAATGAGTAGGTCATTGACTATTTTTCCTGGAATGACTCTGGCACTGACTGGTTTTCCTGGAATGACTTGGTTACGCAATGTGGCTTGTGGCATGACTCTGTCATCCACTATGTATGCTGTGGTCACTATGTCCTTTACTGCATTTTCTGGGATGAGTCAGTGGGTGTCCTGGGCTAGTTCTGCCATCCACTGTGTGTCCTGAGCTGGCCCTTTCATGCACCGGATGTACTGGATTGACTCGGTCATCCACTCTGTATCCTGTATAGACTCGGTCATCCACTGTGTGTCCTAGATTGACTCGGTCATCCACTATGTGTCCTGGATTGACTCGGTCATCCACTGTGTGTCCTGGATTGACTCGGTCACCCACTCTGTGTCCAGGGTAGACTCTGGCATCCACTGATTTTCCTGGACTGACTCTGACGTCGACTGGTTTTCCTGGCCAGAGGAAGATGGCTTCTCCCTGTTTGGGTTGCAGGTGCTAAAGGCCTGTTTCCTGGGGGACTGAGCGTGCGCATTCATCCTCCTGGGGGGGCACACGCATGCACATGCACGCACACATGCACACACTCACACCTTTCCACCTGTACTGCGGTCTGCACCACTGAGAACCCCACGAAGGGCCCTCGCAAGGTGAGACTAGTGCAGAAGGTGCGTGTCCCCCGGCTTGCTCAGTGCGCAACGCTGTCCGCTGTACGTGCTGTTCGGCTCGTGCGGACCCTCGGGTTTCGGGGCTCCTTCTCCATCAGCTGAGGAAGGAGCGGCCCCTGCAGGTGCGTGGAAGGTGCCTGTGCTCAGGCGCCGCATTCGTCTGAGGTTGCCCTTGGGTAGGAAACACAAGACTCTCCGGCGACTGTCGTGCAGACGCCTTCCCCTGCGCACCGGGCACGGATGTCTCACAAATAGGGGCACCGCGGAGCTCAGTGAATTAAGCCTCTCACTCCCGGTTTCGGGTGAGGCCGGGATCCTGCTGCGGTGAAGGCATCCAGCCCCGCATCAGGCCTCGCGGTCAGCGCGGGTCTGCGTGACTCCCTGCGTCAGCCGGTGCGCCCCAGTCGGAAACTGCTCCATGTGTAAAAACAACATAAAACACCCCAGAAATCCGTCCTTGCCTGGGCTTTGGTCCCACGCGAACTTCAACGTCCTTTCATCTAAGTTCCGACAGTCGTTTGTGATTGTTTCTCTATTGAGATCCCAGGAATTCTAGAAGTTAAGACGTAACGTGGAGATCATGGTAATTCTGGAAATTAAGTCACTGAAGGGCACAACTTTATGATTTTGAATCTTCCTGTTGGAGCGTGTTTGTCCATTTCTTCAGTTTACTTTTCAGAGGTCTGTAAACTCTTTCATTTACGGATTTCTTTCTGCACATCTCTTTTTTAAGGTTATTTGTGTGTGTGTTTTTAAAGATTTTATTTATTTGACAGACAGAGATCCCAAGTAGGCAGAGAGGCAGAGAGAGAGAGAGAGGGGGAAGCAGGCTCCCCGCTGAGGAGGGAGCCCAAAGTGGGGTTCGATCTCAGGACCCTGGGATCATGACCCCAGCCGAAGGCAGAGGCTTTAACCCACTGAGCTAACCAGGTGCCCCTTTTAATGTTATTCTTAAGTTTATTACCTTTCTTGGGGTTTTTTGTGCATAGAGTTTACTCCTACATCAAAGTTGGGATATATTGATTACTTCTGTACGTTACTTCTTAGACGGGATTATTCTATATTGTACGTTACTGGGATCATTGGTTCTCTGTTTCCCAGCTATCATTTCCAAAACAACTTGGGTTGGTTTCTTTCTTTCTTTCTTTTTCTTTTTTCCTAATCCTTATGCCTCTAATTGTCTTATTCCTTTCTCTGTGCATGAGCAAACACCTCTGACATGATGGTGAATATCCGCACAGATATTACGGGTCCTTGCATGTGTTGGTTGAATCCTTCTTGGTCATGACACGTTTTTCAACACGGTCGTAGATTGTTTCATGATATTTTATTTACTATTTAAACAGGAGTGTTTGTAACTGATAAGAGTCTGACACTTTTTCATTAGAAACTGACACACATTTTGAGTTAGAATGTGGACTCTTTCATTACGAATTTCAGTATTGGAAAATGACATAGCTTTCAGTTGTGTGTAAAGTTGACATATTAACGTAAAAATCTTTTATTGCTCTTATAAATGTTTTCAATTGCATTTCGGTGTCAGAGGCTGACAACGATTATCCTTTTAAAAGTATATAAGTAAACACTTCAACAACTGAAAAATGTACATTATTATGTTTTCTTCCTTGCATGAGTATTTATATTTCATCTGGGCCAAGAATCTTATCCTCAACATAAGAGGTTTTTCTGAAAATATTGATCGTATCGGTATCCTTCTCTATGACCACATTTGTGGATAAACTGAAAGGTGACTTTTATTCCTAATTTCTGAAACGGTAGTTACTTGTATCTTAGCCCCTTTTTCCGAGTTACTATATTTTTATTACAATGTATCGAAACATAAATATGTACCATATTTTATAACGTGCGTTTTTATGAGGGATACGTGGGGATGATAAAATAATAGGTCAGCAGGAATAGGTTCCAATATTCTCCCGGCTCCGTCATCGCACTTTGAACTAATCATTTAGAAACCAAACAATGCTACCAGTCCTAAATAAATGCTAACACCCCAGCCAATCATCTGACCCAAAACGTTGACCAGTGATCTTTAATCTGGGGTAATCAGTACCCAGTGTGAACAAACCACACTCAGGAGGGGTATGGTTTCAATTCTTTTGTTAAAGCCTGGATGACAGGCCTCTCACGCTTACCTCAGTCCTGTCTGACATTCAATCGTAGACTCATGGTTTTTACCTGATTACATTATGGTTGGGTTTTGCTATCTTGGATAAGTATACATATAACTAAACTAACTATAACATATAACTAAACTATCTATCTTTATATATATATAAACTATATATATATAATATACTACTTACTATATATATTATAGAAACTATATATAAGTTATATGTGTAAACTATGTATATATGATATATATATAACATATAACTAAACTATTACACAAATGTAGATTATTAGAATGACCTTTAGAAGGTACTATGTGTTTTATTCATGTGTGTATGTGTCTGTGCCCATGATACCGATTGAAGTTTAGAGTGTAAAGCTGAAATAATGGAAATATTCTAGATGGTCATTATTATTGTTATAGAAAAGAGTTTATAAGGCAAATATGATTAACAGAGACAAAGGACACTGAATAACACAAAACAAAATATTCAACAAGAAAATACTCAAAAGTCTAAACTTGGGGCGCCTGGGTGGCTCAGTGGGTTAAAGCCTCTGCCTTCTGCTCGGTCATGATCCCAGGCTGCTGGGATCGAGCCCCGCATCAGGCTCTCTGCTCAGCGGGGACCCTGCTTCCCTCTCTCTCTGCCTGCCTCTCTGCCTATTTGTGATCTCTGTCTGTCAAATAAAGAAATAAATTCTTAAAAAAAAAAGTCTAAACTTGTATGCAACGAACAATTTTACCAAAAACAAGAAAATTGGGGCCCCCAGGTGGCTTAGTCAGTGAGCTGTCTGCCTTCAGCTTGGGTCATGATCTCCAGGTCCTGGCATCGAGCCCCAGATCAGCCTTCCTGCTCAGCGGGAAACCTGCTTCTCTCTGTCCTTTTGCCCGTCCCCATTGCTCATTTTCTTTCTTTTTCTCTCAAACAAGACTAAAAAAAAAATAAATACAAGAAAATCAAAGCTACAGGGAGATAATGACAGTGCCACAGTAACTAAAAGGACAAGAAAAAGGCAAAAAAATTGAAAAAAAAAAAAGAGCAAGGGAGAATAAAGCAAAATATATTGATAATTTAAACAGCACAATTAACAGATGGCAAAATAGCTACATAATAAAACTTTTCCCCATTGATAGGTGAGTACATAGAATAATCAATTAAGAAACATGGATGAAAGTATCCCCGCGCCATGATGTGTCTCAATACAATAAGCATATGCCATCCTCTTCTCTGAACATGATGAAATTAAATTTGAAATCAAGTTAAAATACAACTGGAATCCCATATTGTTCACAATTAAAATGTAATTCTTTTTAAAAATTTATCTTGGGGCACCCGGGTGGCTCAGTGGGTTGGGCGCCTGCCTTAGGGCTCAGATCATGGTCCCAGGATCCTGGGATTGAGGCCCTGGTTGGGCTCTTGGCTTGGTGGGCGCCTGCTTCTCCCTCTCCCTGCCACTCCCCTGGCTTATACTCTCTTTCTCTCCCTGTCTGATAAATAAATAAAATCTTTAAAAAATTAAAATCTTTAAAAAAATAAAGATTTATCTTGTTTATTTGAGTGAGTAAGTACGAGTTGGGGGAGGGACAGAGAAGAGCGAAATCTCAGACTTTGCACTGAACGTGGAAATGGACTTGATACTTGGTCTCACAACCCCAAGTCATGACCTGAGCCCAAAACCAAGAGTCACATGCTTAGCCAACCATGCCACCCAGCACCCCTAAAATGTAATTCCAAATATTAATACTTTAGGAAAGAAAGGTTATGTGAAAATGAGAAAATAGGACTAAACCAGTGTGTTAGGTATGAAAATCCATGAAATACTACTAAAATGAGATCAAAGGGAGATTAATAGCCCAAAATATTTACATAGGGGACAGGGTAGAGAAGTTTAAAGTTAAGGAAGTAGTCTTCCAGTGTAAGAATACAGAAAATGAAAAAAAAAAAAAAAAAAACAAGAGAAAATGACAAAAGGACATTGGGGCACGAATCTTTTATGCGTACTCTACACAACTGTGTCTTCTGTTCTTTGTCATTGTAGGAACTAAGTGGATGGTAGACAGTAAGCGTAGAACCCAAGGCACTTTGTGTCTTTCATCTGCATACGGTGAATTACTCATCCGTCGTTGGCTGAGTCCACAACAGTTTGGAAAATGGGATGGAGGTTCTGTTTTTCTTCAAATTCTCAATTCCTTAAGGTTTCCTTACTTCCCACCCATGATTTTAGGTGCCCAGAAGCTTGGTCCAGGCAGCAGGACATTTGCTGAGTGGCAGTGTGTTTAGCTTGTAAAAATAGCTGGGGACACCAGATGACCCAGCCTTGCACATACTTTGGCAAAGCCAGAAGAACAAGCAAGTCATGCTTTCTTCCATGCAGTGGTGACATGGGTGAGTTTCAATGGAATGATCCTCTGTGCATAGGCACAGGCTGGAGATGAAAACAAGAGTTGGTGGCTGGACGGTCACACCGCTGTGTGCCCTAGCTGGGTCATCCCAAAGAGCCCATTTTTCAAGCCTACCAAGGGGCCATCCTCAATGACTGAGGAGTCGGTGTGAAGGTGAATGTGTGTAGGTGACATCAGAGCAGAGCCCATAGTGGGCTGGAGAAGCTCTGTGGCGTGTGATCTGTTGATGAGAAGTCTGTGCCCTCTCAGCAGTGAGCTCTTAGTGGTTCCTATCATGGGACACTTTGGAAAGCCATGTGGCGAGACTGAAGGAAGCCTGTGATCGCCGGCAGTCCTACTCCTGGTGCAGAGGAAATTTCATGTGGGTGCAGACAAAGACATTAGGGTATTTTGTCCCAGATAGGTTGCCAGGTGGGACATTTTGAACAACTAACTACTCGAGAGATCAAAGTGAAAGGAAGGAAATTACACATTGTAGTGAAAGGAAGCAGGAGCTCTCTGTGGGCAGAGACAGACCAGGGAACCCGAACTGAGCAGTAAATCTGACAAAAATCTCTGGAACCAAGAACCACCACCAGCATAAGTGTCTCTTTTCTCTGTGCTCATAATTTCTATCATTGCACAGACTTGCAGGATGTATCGAAAGGGGACTGAACGTCCCAGTCATAGATCAGGGGAAGATGACATCATTCCAGGCCAGAGCTCATTTTCCAGATCAGCTCAGAATTGTGGTCATATTTAATCAACTAAAAGATGGTGGAATACATTATTAAACCTGGTAGAAGCCGTGGGACATTCCACATAACGTGTTTACTAAGCTGGAAGAGGGGAAGAGACTCCTGAAAATCAAATGTGCAACTTCCCTTACTATATATTTTCCGGTGAGGAAGTCTTGATAGCTTAGAATTTGGATATTACACATGATTCATGAGATTTTGTGTTTTTTTTCCTTCTCATCTATAATATGTGACTCTATATTTTTCTCATCCTGAGAATCATGCCCAGAAAGTCAATCTGTTGTTTTATATTCCTTTCAGCTGCCAAGAAAAAGAAAAATTCACTTTTACCTTCTGTTAAAAATCTGTAGAATTTTCACACACAGTGGATTTTTTTTTAATTCCTCCCAATTCGATAGTTCCTACGAGAACGATGTATTCATTAACCAGGATGACAGAGAACAGAAATGTTGTTGATGGTTTTTAATTAACATGGTTTTTAATTTTATATCCTGGGTTTCTCAATGTTTGTTTTCAAAGATTTCATTTCTAAAGAATGTCTTCTCCCGACATAGGGCTCAAACTCACAGTTCCAAGATCAAGAGTGGTACATACCTCTGAGTGAGCCAGCAGGGTGCCCCCTGGGTTTCTCAGTTTGAAAGTAAATGGAAATGTTTAAAGATCATACCCTAATATTGCAGTAAACACTTGGCTAACAGTTTATTTTCAAATCAGGGTAAGTTGGCTACGAATGTGTTTAATTATGAAGTTGCTAAGGTAGTATTCAAGATTTTCTATTAAGTCAGTGACTATAAGGAGATCTACGGCATTAAAAGTGTTGTAGACAGTTACTCAGTGCAGCAAGTAGCCTGAGTCCATCCATAATGGCTGTACCCAGTTCTGACATCATGTTGTGGGTAAATGTGCACTAGAAAATAAACCAAAGAACCACAATATATCTTATACTTTTGTGAACTGTGTTTTGTGGATAACTTCAGTTTTCCCAAAAGGCTGATATATTTCAATAATTGACTACATCAGTGTTAATTCTGAGTTGGCAGAGGTAGCCTAACCAACTATGTTTTGGTACTAAGCGATATACCTTTCAATAAAGTCATTGAAATGCAAAAAAAAAAAAACTAATGGTAGAATCAAGGTCTACATATATGAAAATATATCGTGATTATACCCTGTAGACGATAAAAATAAGACATGATTGTGTAAGAGGAGTGACTTTTACTAATCCTAATAAGAGCAGGGGAGATCCATTCGTACTACATGGAGAGAAAACATGAAATCTAGGACTTATGACCCACATGATCTTGGTTAGCTTTGGGGCCGACAACTTGGGAAATCTCAACGTTGGCGACATTGACAAAAACATTGACAACACACGGGGCAACCCAAGAGCTCTGTTAAGTGTTCGTTGCCCTAATTTTGTCAATTATGAAATGTTAAAATAGTTTGTAAGACGACTAGAGTCTGCCTCGTCAACAGGATTATTCTCAGACGAAAGTTCTCCCATCTGGGTGTGTACCTTACATCCTCCGCAGACATCTGGGCATAAAGCCCACTTTCATGAGTAGTACTTCAAGTGCCTACTCCAGGCAGATCCTTGTAAAAAAACATTCTTTAGATTTTAATGTCACAGATTTTGATTTAAACTCTAAATTTTTTTTTTGGACTGTGGAATGATAGAAGCCACTCAAGCTTTTTAGAGAATACCCAAATCAAACTCATTTGATGATAGTTTGCCAAGCATTTACTCTGATAATAAAATAATTATGTTAATTAAAGCTACTGTTCATTCCACATACATATATGTAACACTCTGAGGGGCCAGGCACTTATACTGGGTGATAAAAATAAGCATAGTAGGAAAAATATATATACCTTCACTTGCCTTCTGTATGTGTTTGTGTGCCAGGCCCAGTGGAGGTAAAGACCAAGATTACAAAGGTGAGGAGAAAACCAGTCAGCAACTTGCTCTCTGGAAGAAGACAGTCTATGGGGATAGGTTGGTTGGACAGTTCCTCCAGCAGAGGAAATTGCATGTGCAAAGGCCCTGGGCAAGAAATTCCAGACCCAGGCGAGGCAGCAGTATGGATTTCTATGTCTATCCCAGAACTTAGAAGTTACTAGAGGCTCTTACGTGGGAATTGGACTTACATCAGATTTTCTAACTGAGGACAGGCTAGGATGGATTTGAGAGACAGTCAAAGACCAGAATGGGATGGATTTGAGGGACAGTCAAAGACCAGGATGGGATGGATTTGAGGGACAGTCAAAGACCAGGATGGGATGGATTTGAGAGACAGTCAAAGATGAGGATGGGATGGATTTGAGGGACAGTCAAAGACCAGGATGGGATGGATTTGAGAGACAGTCAAAGACCAGGATGGGATGGATTTGAGGGACAGTCAAAGACCAGGATGGGATGGATTTGAGGGATAAAGACCAGGATGGGATGGATTTGAGGGACAGTCAAAGACCAGGATGGGATGGATTTGAGGGACAGTCAAAGACCAGGATGGGATGGATTTGAGGGACAGTCAAAGACCAGGATGGGATGGATTTGAGGGACAGTCAAAGACCAGGATGGGATGGATTTGAGGGACAGTCAAAGACCAGGATGGGATGGATTTGAGGGACAGTCAAAGACCAGGATGGGATGGATTTGAGGGACGGTCAAAGACCAGGATGGGATGGATTTGAGGGACAAAGACCAGGATGGGATGGTTTTGAGGGACAGTCAAAGACCAGCATGGGATGGATTGAGGGACAGTCAAAGACCAGGATGGGATGGATTTGAGGGATAGTCAAAGACCAGGATGGGATGGATTTGAGGGATAGTCAAAGACCAGGATGGGATGGTTTGAGGGACAGTCAAAGACCAGGATGGGATGGATTGAGGGACGGTCAAAGACCAGGATTGGATGGATTTGAGGGACGGTCAAAGACCAGGATGGGATGGATTTGAGGGACAGTCAAAGACCAGGATGGGATGGATTTGAGAGACAGTCGAAGATGAGGATGGGATGGATTTGAGGGACAGTCAAAGACTAGGAAAGAATGGATTTGAGGGACAGTCAGAGACCAGTCAACTTGGTGGTTCTCATAGGTCTGTAGAACTAGGAGATGCAGAGCACACACGTAAACTTATACCCTTGGGGACTGCAGCCAGCACCCTTTAATGCACTTAAATGAGGTCTTTTCTGATCATGAAATCTTGCTTTGGGTTGAGCCACAAAAACCAATGGCGACAATAGAAACCATTGTCCATTGCTTGGTGTCTGTTTCTGAGGCACTATTCAAGTCTGTTGCTACTGTTCTTCAGTTCCTTTTTCAAGATAATTATCTCTTTCTGTACCTCCAAACCAGCCCAGAACTCACCCACTCATGTTATCAGGGTACCTATAATTTAGCCTGTAATGGAGAGGTACAAGGGGAAGCGTGGGCTCTGCACGCTCGCATCTGTAAATCTCTCTCGAGCAAGAATATAGACCTATTCTCCCCATTAAATATGAGTAACAAGTAAATTGTATGGTGCTGGCAAGAACACTAATGATGTATATAAACAAGAGAGCACTACTTCTGAGGACATTCGTAGAACCCTGGAATCTGTACATTGACACAAAATGAATACCTATTTAGGGGTGCCTGAGTGGCTCCATCTTCAGCATCCAACTCTTGGTTTGAGCTCAGGTCGTGATCTCAGGGTCGTGGGATGGAGCCCCACATGGGGCTCCCTGCTCAGTGCAGAGTCTGAGATTTTCTCTCCCTCTCCCCCTTCTCCTCCTGTGTGTGCGTGTGCTCTCTGTCTCAAATAAAGAAATAAATCTTTTTTTTTAAGAATATCAATCTAAAAGCACAGACGTGTTTTTAAAAAGAATTCTAATAATTAGGGAAAAGATTTCATACTGTTTCTGAAAGACTTCTGTTGGGTGGGTAGAAGCAATGACTGATTTCTAACTAGAATTTGATTCTCTTCGCAGCCCTTTATGGAATGTTATGGTTTTTGCTTGTTAGGAATTTGAAGACTCTTTGAATGTTGATTTTCTTTCTTGTTCGTCTTGGCTTCTTCTTCTTCTTCTTTTTTTTTTAAGATTTTACTTTTTTGACAGAGAGATCACAAGTAGGCAGAGAGAGAGAGAGAGAGAGAGGAAGAAGCAGGCTCCCCGCCCAGCAGAGAGCCCCATGTGGGACTCGATCCAAGGACCCCGAGATCATGACCCAAGCCAAAGGCTCAGGCTTAACCCACTGAGCCACCCAGGCGCCCCTCATCTTGGCTTCTGATAGAGCACAGGCATAAGGAATGTTCGGTACATAGATCGACTTGTTGTATTTTTATCATTGCTTCTCGTTGGTGGCAGAACCCCTGGTTAGCTCAAGGAATTGTACAGCATGCCAGTGCCTAACTCGGAGACCTAGTTCTACGGAGGTGCATGTGTTGCTTTAATAATTCACAGAGGGGACGGATATAGACACACAGACCTGCGTTTGGTCTTGTCTGTCATTCTCAAGCTGACTAATTTATTGAACACGTCTCTGGTTAAGTTCTCTTATCTGTAAAATGGTGAAAATAGTACCAGCCATACTAGGGAGTTGTTCTCAGGAGAAAGACCTGAGAAATATAAAAAGCCTAGCTCATTATAAGTAGACCCTACATGGTAGAGTTGTTACTGACCTCTTTGCAAGCAGAGAAATGGCACAACTAAGTTATTGCTTATGATCTTACAATATGCACACGATTTTCCGGTATAATGCCTAAAAAGAGGCATTCATAGGTTTATCCTAGGTTACCACAACAATCTCAGTTTGATTGGAGGTAGTATTTTGAGTGACCCATCCTTCGGAAATATTTCAAATTTCTTAAATAATGTGATAGACGGATACCCTTCAGTGTCTGTTTTCCATCCACGTGGATCAATTGAAGGTACTGGATTCAAGAGGAGAATTGGCCATGGTCTTTGAAGGGAGGGACTCTATGTACTGACTGGGATATCCCAAATTCCTTCCTAGCACAATGCCTGGCTGACGGTGGGAATAGCGAAATGCCACACCCTCCCCTTCTCTTCCCTTCCTTTTTCTTCTTTTCTTGCATCCTCCTCCATGATTATAACTACCCCAAAGGAGAGGCAGCAAGAGGCCACAAAGACCCTGCCTTACATATCGTAATGGCAGTGTTCATCCAATGCAATGAATAGCATTCTTTAAAAACAAACAAACAAACAGGTGTTGATAACCTGTATTAGCAGTGAAGTTCTGAAAAGAAACACAAGCCATCTATAAAGACTCAAAGAGAACAAAAATGGCCAAACTTCTTCTCTAGACGGATCAAAGTAAACAGATGAGGTCTGCATTTTCCATCCCACGGGAACAGATTTTTCCAGCAAGCACTGAAGACATCAGCCCTGATGGTCCTGGTGAATAGTGTGCTGTATTCCACAGCGTGTGGTCAGTAAAAGTGAACGGATGGAGGGCATTGGGTGGCTTCATTGGTTAGACATCCACCTCTTGATTTCGACTCATGTTATGATCTTCGGGTTGTGGGACTGAGCCCAACATTAGGCTCCATGCTCGATATGGAGTCTGCTTGGGGTTTGCTCCCTCTACCCCCTTCCCCCCACATACTCTTGCTCTCTCTCTCAAATAAATAAAAAAATCTTCTTTAAAAAAGTGAACACATGATTGAGATTGCAAAAGAATGTTCTGAAGTCCTAGGTTGTCATTGAAGGTTGAAGGTTCAAGGTAGGAGAGGGACCCATTTGTCTAGAATACCTTTGCTCCTTTGGCTAGGGGACCACATATTTATTTTTATTTGGTTCATTTTTAGATTTTCTTTAGCTACAATGTCTGTAGCCACCTCGTCTCTCCGCAGCAGCTGGAGGAACGTGCCTGGATCCATGCCTGTGATAATGACCGAAAGGTGTTGTGGGAGGTGGAAAAAGACAGGTACCTGAGGAACAGAAATGGTAGCTCAAAATAGGTTCAAAGGTAGAACTGTCCAGAGCAGGGACGGTGATGGAGAGTTTGACGGCCTTAAATGCCAGGCTGGCCATTTCAAATGAAAACTGACCTATGGGTTTAGACGAGATTGGGTGCATTCAGGATGGTATGGCCGTAGACGACCTATGGGCTTAGATACAACTTCTTTTGGCTTCCCGGTAAAATAAGGAAAGCAAAGAAAAGGGACTGACCCCACAGACTCTGCACTGTCTGTCTGTGATCACCCTGGGTCTCACACAGATCCCGATATCTGATTGCTACTCAATAAATACTTTTGAAACCATGAGCACATTCAGCTGGAGATACCAGGTTGAGCCAGCAGTGAGTAGGCAGTAGAGGGAAGTTAGTGGTGGGTTCTCTGGGTACCCGTTATGTGCGTGACCATTGTACAGACGTTCTCTGTGTTTCTAATGCTCGTTCTACGCTTAGTGACATTATCTTTGTATCTTAATCTCTTTACTTGGAATACTTGACGTCCCCTTCTCAGAGGGCTGTGGAGCTGCTGTCCCATCCTGTGGCCATAACTTGGAGAAGACAACTGAACCCACTTGTATCCTCCCTAGGATAATACATCCAAGAGAGAATTCACCTTCTGTCTTGGAGAATACCAGCTTTGTGCATGTGTGTGCGCGCGCACGCGCGCACGTGCTTGTGTGTGTACACGCGTGCGCACGTGAGTGTGTGCGCGTGTGTGTTTGCTTTCTTAAATCTTCACATTAGACTGTATCCTTGCAAGGAAATGTAAACAATTCAGCCATGAGCGTCAGTGAAATAATTTGCAACAACATGAAGGGATGGTGGGTGTTTTGTTTAATTGTTCTTGGATATGTAGGCCAAACCCCAGATTCTGGTACAAAGAACAGCGTTCCCCTGGGTTCGAGGGGGTGTGTCTTGAGAAGAACTATCTCCAGTGCGGATGAGAAAATCGGGGAAGTTCTTCCAGTCCTGACTTTAGAAAATCTAGTTTAACATAATCACACTGGATTTGTCTGTGTTTGTTAGGATAAAAGCCCTACACAGACCTATAATTTATCACTCGTTACTTTGCTAGCTGCTGGAGTATTCCAGGGGGGAATTCCGGGGGCGGGGGTATGGAAAGAAATCCAGTCAAAGTAGGAGAATTCCGGGGGGGCGGGGATGGAATGAAATCCAGTCAAAGTAGGAAAGCTCTGGAACGTAGCAAGAATGACAATGTTGGGTTGCGGTGGGCTCTCATGATCACCTCCTTCCATTGGTCTCCTGGTCCAGTCCTTTGGGAAAGGCACAGCATGGTGAACATGGCCAAACACACTGAGCCTTGATGAGTGGGAGCAAAGAAATGGGTGTGTTTGTTCAGGCAAAGAATGATCAAAAGCAGAGTGAGGCTCTCAGAACCCCTAGGAGTGCTGGCTTTGCATGTACGCCTGTAAGGCTTAGACATAACCAAGGAGACTCTTGTCCCCCTCCCAAATATGTCTTGTTTCTTACTAGCAGTGCATGAAGTTGGTCCATCCTGCAACCCACTGTCAATACTTCCAATAAAATAGATATCTCCCATCATGTTGAATGACAAGGGGAAGCTAGTCTTAAACAATGATTTCAGAGGACAATGACTTGGTTTCCAAACAGCTTGCAAATGTTCTCATAAGACGGGCAGGACAATGAGTTATTCACTGCTGGAATTCCCCGGGGCATCATGCATTGTGTGGAGTAATTCTTTTAGGAGAGCTACGACTGAAGTCTTTGAAAAAGGAAAAACAAGGTTCTCTGACAAATTCTGGCCAGTCCCACCTTCCCTCTGGATGCAGCCCGAACAAAATTTATCCTTTCCGATGGCTGTTTCGCAGGGGCCGGCCCATAGCTGTGTGTTTTGTCAGATCATCATTTCCTGCCAAGACCTCGAAGGAAGACGTGTCCTTACAGAACCAAAGGCATCTAGCATTGGCACAACTGTTTTTTTTTTAAATTTAAATGCATTAGTGAGGGGCGCCTGGGTGGCTCAGTGGGTTAAGCCTCTGCCTTCAGCTCAGGTCATGATCCCAGGGTCCTGGGATCGAGCCCCACATCGGGCTCTCTGCTCAGCACAGAGCCTGCTTACTCCTCTCTCTGACTGCCTCTCTGCCTCCTTGTCATCTCTGTCTGTCAGATAAATTAAATAAAATCTTTAAAAAAATGCATTAGTGATTTACGCATCCTAACGCCTAATATGGCATGCTGTTCACAGCAACCTTCAAAATTTGGTTGCCTGTTGAGAAATTTGTCACAGTCATTTTGGGAAAAAAAAAATAGTACGTCATCTTCTACTGTGGATATAACTTCTGATTTTCGTAGCGAGTCCAATCTTCCTTTAAAAAAAAGCATAAAAATGAAATTAGACATTTGTTGAATGTGGGAGATAATTTTCACAGACGGAAATGGTGTGAATGACATGGAAGCAGATGGTAAGACGGTATGGCTGCTTGCCTGCTCTGTCGATGGCACAGAAGTCATGTCAAGGTGAATGAGGTAGTGAAAATAGGAATGTCCCCATCCTCCTTCTGCCAGAAAAGCCAACTGACTCCTCTGACTCTTGTCTTCATCAGTTTGAAGGGAAAGTTTCCCGGGGATGAGTTTACACTTTGTAACGATGTTGAAATCCAAAACAAAACAAATAAAACCTATTCCTTCTTCTCTGTTTTCCAATATAAGAGAGGAACACCAAGATGAAGTATTTTCTCGTTGAGTGGACATCTAGAAAGCGGATCCTGAAGTGCAGGAGAGCAATGTTGTTTGTATTGTTTGGCAATCCCTGGAGACCTTTCTGGTCGCTCCAAGTTGCAAGGGGAGGGGCAGGGTGTGACTTGCCTCTCATGGTCAGAGGTCGGGGACGCTGCTGAGACCCTAAAGAGCACAGGTAGCTCCACTCCCCCCCCAGCACAGCACAGACAAAGATTCAGCCCAGAGGTACTCTGGTTTGCAGAACAGAGAGGAAGAGGTCTTGCTATAGAACCTTCAGAGTCACAAACCAGGTGCCTGCCGCTTCCTGCCACGTCCTGCCAATGGACACTAAGTGCTGGGTGTAGGGACATGACTGGCGCTGGAGACTGAGGTCCGTTCCCCCTTTAGCCGAGAAACACTGAAGAAACAAACATCCTAATCCCACGGTATTGTAGAGCAAATCGGGAAGGTGCCAGGTTTCATAACTGATTTCTAGCAAATGCGTGCTTTATCTGTATACGGAAACAAGGAAGTTGCTTCCTTTATGTCGGGGGAAAAAAGTAGCTTATATAATCAAAACGGATTGTTCTCTTTTAAAAAAAAATTAGCTCTCTATTGTTGTTAATGAAAGAAGCTGCCTCTGCCTTTTCTCCCTTCTCATTTTTCTTCTCATTCCTTTGTCTCCGTCTCTGTGGTATGATGGCTGTGGTCACCCCCGTTTAGTTTATTTATGTGAGCAACGCAAACATCTTTAATTCCTCTCTGTCTTGTAAAGTCGTCTGAGTTTCCGAGGATAGCTTAATTGCCCGAGTAGCAATTAAGATTTTAGCTATCAATCTGGCCGTTTTTCTCTCAAGGGCAAATACCAAAAGCTAAATTCCCAAACTTCCCTGTGACATGTAATTTATCTCAGAAGCATACCAATAGGGATCATCCGTCATGATTATCCCAGCCAATCGCTTCTCTTTGGAGGTTCCCAAAGGGAAAACACAGCCATTGTTTGTCTTTAAACCTACCACCGGCAAATTAGTGGCCATGAGAGGTGGGTTGTTAATCTGTAGTATTAACACAAGTGCCACTCGTGGTTGCTCACAACCCTGGAAGCATCGTCTCTTCCTTTTTTGCATCCCCGTTGTAAATTCCGACTCCGTGCCGGTAGACGTTGATAAGCAAATGATACAAAGGAAACCCACTTGTAGCCTCTCCCACGACTGACGTGCAGACTTGGTTTTCTGTGGACCACCGTGATGGCTGCCAAAAGCTATTTCCTGATGACACCATGGAGTTCCTCCTACATCTGGCTGCTTCTTTGTTGTTGTTCTGGGAGTTTCTGTTGGAAATACATCTAGGGGTCTACGTTTAGGTCCCTTCCAGAGTCTAAGCTATGTGGCTCTCCCACAACATTCTTTTTGTTTCCATTTCCTCAAGTCGATTGCGTTCCTGGAAAGTAAGTGTCTTCTCCAACTAGAGCTAGAATGATGTGTACGGTAGCAATGATAGAAAAAGGAAGGCCTACTAAACGCTTATGATGATGTTAATAACCTGAGTCTTACCTCTTGTATGTTAACCTTGCTGTTTGGGCTCTGGGACTCCGTTACAGGAGTCAAACCGTTTCGGGGTTGGAAGTGCCTTATAGGTTTGAGCCTGGCTGCGTGTACTGCCTAGTGCCCTACAGACCCCATGAGATGCTCCTCCAAGGCCCAGAGTATATGCCAGTAGTACAGATGAAGACACTTTCTACTCCGCGATTCTCTCTTTGCATTACCTACCTGCAGAGTGCACAGTTCACGGATAGAGGTGTGTGTGTACGAGACACTGGTAGCTTTTTACCGCATATGTATTCATAACGAATACTTCACTGAACGGGATGGGGATTTTGTTTTTTAACATTAACAAATTAATATTTCAGCATCTAAGGAGATATTTTCTAAAACCTTCAGTTTTACTTTTTAGTTTTTAAAAATATTTTATGTATGTATTTTCAAGAGGCAGAAAGCAAGAGAGAAGCAGAGGGAGAGGGAAAAGCAGATTCCCTGCAGAGAACAGAGCCTGATGTGGGGCTCGATCCTACAGCCCCATGATCATGACCTGAGCTGAAATCAAGGCTTGGATGGTCAACCAGCTGAGCCACCCAAGTGCCCCTAAAACCTTTATAGTTAAAGGGTCATTTACTATTTCCTACTTGCATTACTTGCCTCTGTCATCAACAAAGTAAGAGTTTCGTCAATGTATTTTACTCTGGTCCTTATCCTGCCCGTTGGTCTTATATGGAATCACCCACTAAGAGCCCAGATTTGCTTTCTGAAGACCTAGAGGAAATAGCTCCTTGAAGGAAATGAGAGTCACATAGAAAAAAACCAAGAGGCCAGTAAGAAACATGCTACTGAGGATTTGCAAGTCAGGTGTACATGAAGATCATGGAATTTTGATGCCCTCTTTAGCTACGTAAGGCTTTCTTGCTTCTACATCTTCTTTTTTTTTTTTTTAAGATTTTATTTGTTAGAGAGAGAGAGCACGTGGGAGCACAGGCAGACAGAGTGTCAGGCAGAGGCAGAGGGAGAAGCAGGCTCCCTGCCGAGCAAGGAGCCCGATGTGGGACTCGATCCCAGGATCCCGGGATCATGACCCGAGGCGAAGGCAGCCGCTTAACCAACTGAGCCACCCAGGCGTCCCTCTACATCTTCTTTTGATTTGAAAAGGTTTTTTTGGTTTTTGGTTTTTATCAGGGTATGAAGTTGGCTTCCCTGAGTGGTAGTCCCATGTGTAAGTGAAAGCATCAGTGCATGGAGAGGATACCCAGATGAGTTGGTCCCTATCAGACACTGCTACCAGGACTTGATGAGGATGGTTTCCTCTGAGCTGGGAGCGTGGGGAGTCTGGGCAGAGGCATAGAGGAGTAACCAAATGCTTTGTCCAGAGAGATTGCGGTCAAGATGGAGTGGTTGATGAAACACCACCAGTCCCACATTTCACAGAAATACATGCAGGGTCCTCGTGAGATACTCATGTTAAAAGTGATTTTGATAAAATTACTCTACGCTGCATACTTTGAATCGATATTTTTATACCTTATGCAAAACTATGAAAATGTGGAAGAAAGCAGAAACGCAATTATCATTCGCTCTCAGGGGAGAAGAATCATTCATTGCCTACTCTTTGGGATTTATTTAAATCTCCTCAGTCACACAGTACCTTACAGTTGATAAGCCTTTTTAAAAATGAGTATTGTAGGGAGCCTGGCTGACTCAGTGAGTAGAGCGTGCAACTCTTGATCTCAGGGTTGTGAGTTCGAGCCCCAAGTTCATTGTAGAGATTACCTAAAAAAAATAAAAAAAATAAAATGAGTATTTCATTTGGTGTTCATAACCTATTGCAAAGAAACATGGGGTAGACCTTGCTTCAACCAGACCGAGACCACTGGAAACCAGCTCTCCTTCTTTTTTTTAAAGATTTAATTAATTTATTTGACAGACAGAGATCACAGGTAGGCAGAGAGAGAGGAAGAGAAGCAAACTCCCCAAAGAGCAGAGAGCCCAACGTGGGGCTCGATCCCAGGACCCTGAGATCATGACCTGAGCCGAAGACAGAGGCTTTAACCCACTGAGCCACCCAGGCGCCCCACCAGCTCTCCTTCTTATCAGCGATCCTGTGATCCCAATTTTGCACATTCATAAGATGATTCCACATTACGGAGTGAGATGTGACAGCAAGATGCAAATCGAAAGCAAATTCGTTTTCCTGAACTGTTGTGGAATCCCAGAAAGAGACTCCTTGTTCAGGAGACAATTAAGAGGATAAACCTACTTTGCAACTATTCCCCTAGTACTTACTCTACACAGAAATCTCTTTAGAATAAAGCCTAGAGAGAAAAGGAATTGAGCCATGGTTGTCTGGTAGGCAAGGTGCCCACATGTTCATCTCTCCCCTCCACTTGCCAGCTCCTGTGTATTGTATCAACCCTCGAGGCAGAGTTCAGAAATCACTGTCTTACAAAGTAGGTTCCATGGGTCCTTGGGAGTGTCTTAAAAAGGCTGTATTTTGTTTTATTAATTTTTAAAGATATATATATACATATGTATGTATGTGTATGTATATATATATATATATATATATATATATATATATATATATTTTTTTTTTTTTTTTAAGAGAGAAAGAGGGAGAGACAGAACTTACATGGGAGGGGTAGAGGGAGAAGGAGGAACAATCTCAAGCGGACTCCATGTTGAACCTGCAGCCTGAAGAGGGACTCGATCCCACGACCCTGAGGTCATGACCCGAGCTGAAACCAAGAGTTGGACACCTAACCGACAGTGCCATCCAGGTGCCCCAAGGCTGTATTTTAATAAGTCACCTCCTGTTCCTGGAATTTAAAGACATGAATTCAAGTCCATGAGAAAAGAGTCATTTGCCCCAAAACCCACCATGAAGGATGGAGAGCATCAACATTCAGAAATGATTTGCCCATTGGAAAGTCACTTCTGAGCTGAACTGGAGTGTCTGTTCAAGGCATCGCACACTCCTGCTTAGTCTCAATGAGATTCACACATTGTTTTGTCATGACTCATATCTTCCTATACTTCTGCATGGACAGTTTCATAGAATGTTACTCAGGAGCGTCCAAGCTTGTTAATGGTATGAAAACAGGCATGAGACGAACCAACTGAAAAAATATGAGATGATGATGACTTACTACCAAGATGACCAGTATTTCTTCTTCCCTCATTTTCCTCCTTTACACCTTTGTGACGGACTATCTGCTTGGGCTTTTGCAGTCTACTGCTCTACCCCTGAGCTCCACCCCTGTGTTTGGATTTTCATAATTGAATGTCAGATTGTGTGTGAGCTTCACCAAGGTTTTTCAGCTGAGGTCTCATCCAGGGAAGGAGGGATGGAGTCATCCGTCATCCACCTGAGAAAATGCATTACATTTGTTTTCTGGGATTGTAGACTTTCTCACCATATACCGAGGTAGAAGCTGATGCCATTGTGGTGTACTGGATTCATGAAGAATGGGGAAGGATCATCTATTTCAGACCGTTTCATGCCACCAAAACGTCATGAGAAGTTGTACTTGGACATCACATTTCTTGAATGTGTTTTGGGTTGAATGGGATGAGATCCGTTATGGTTTTAAACAGCTTTGTTCCAAGCACACGGATCTTAATCTTGCCTTTTTCCTCTCTTTTCCGTGCGTTCACAAGAAAGCCACAATTTTGATGGGATGAAAAGTCAGGTTACAAAATCAGTGAGAGAAAGTAAGGGGGGAGAGAAGGAGGAAGGTTGACTGGTTCTCAAATCAAAGATTATGCTCCAAACCTCTGAAGGATCTCCTTTGCAAGCTCTTTGCAAGGATAAACTATTTTGATTCTCTTTAAGGAGGCACGTGGTACAACCTCACAGTGGTGTCATGTCTTAAAAAAGAATTTTTGCACACCCATTCCCTCCTTGAAATCAGGTCACAGTGGAGTGCCTAATATAATTCTATTTCTGGGCTCTGTCCACAGCAGGCAAGAACATTAAATGTTGTTGGATTATTTTCCGAGAAAATGTTTATTGCCTGCTCCCTGCTCTATACTCTTAAATTCTTCAGAAATACTGAAACACCAGGAAATTTAAACAGGGTGTGATCTCATGAGGCAACGCATGGTAGCCTTTTTCAGATACGGCTGGAGGTAGGCTCTGTAAGGGAAGCAATCTGGGGAACAGAATACATTTTCTGAATGTATTTCTTTGAACTGTAAACTTAATGTTTATATAGCCATTAAAATAAAAAAAATGTCAGGGATATTAGGCTTAAACATTTGCCTAATGTGTTGACGTGATTCTGAGTTGCCTATGTTTAAGTGGTTCAGTCCCAAGTTCAGTCCTGTCGCATTAAATTAAAATGTGGTCATGCTAAATTAAATTAAATTATGCATGATCGTGTAAGCATACCCAGTTGGGTTCCTTTCCCTCAGTACTCTGGGCTACCTTCTATGGTGTATTTGCACAGGTTTTCATTTCCAGACTCAATGTCTCCTGTTTGGTATTTTCTGGCTGCCATGCTCACCTTGGATCACATTCTCTAGATCAATGATTCTTCTGGCTTCAGAATTGTCTTGAGTCTGGTTAAAAGAGAACAGTGAGCAGAGGGAGGCACGGTTCTAGAGCTCCATCCAGTGACAATGATCTCAGATGATGAAACTTTGATTTTTATAGTCCTGGAAATAAAACGGAACCAATCATGAGACCTCATGGCCTGTTCAGTCCTGTTTCAGATTAAGAAGTGTAGTGCAAAAGCAGACGACTTAGATCTCCAGTTTCCTTTGGTAGTTGTTTTCATTACATTGCATTTTTCCCCCAAAAAGGGCTTCTGTGGGACTTTATTCAAATTAGAGCTGACCCATAAACAACATGGGTATAAACTGGGTGATTCCGCTTACATGCAGGTGGTTTTTGATAAGTACTGTTCAGAGCTGTAAATTTAGTTTCTCTTCCTTATGATTTTCTTTTCTTTTCTCTAGCTTACTTTATTGTGAGAATATAGTATATAGTACAGACAATTTAGATCCTATGCATCAGTAGGCTGCTGATGTTATCAGGCAGGCTTCTTCTGGTCAACAGTAGACTATTAGTAGTTGAGGTGTGAGGGAGGCAGAAGTTAAACATGGATTGTCAGCTGGGGGCAGGATTGATGCCCCTAGCCCCGTATGTTATTCAAGCGTCAAACTTAACCTTAGTTCCTCTGCAACTGTAGTGCATGTGCTTGGCGAAATGCACACGCTCTATCAGATTAGATTCCGTTTTCGTTAACTGAGACTCTGGCTTCTGAAGGCAGCATGAGTCACAGGCCTCCGAAGGCAGGGCTTACCCAAACAATGATGTTGTGCAAGTAGAAAGACTCCAGCTCCCCCCTCTCCAGTCCTGCTGATGTCCTCTCCCCTGTTTTCAGAGTTCCTCTGCGGGATTGAGTGTGAACCAAACGATGATGTTTTCCACGTCTGTCCATCACAGCATCCTACTTTATCTTTCATCTATTAGTTAGAAGTGAGGGTGTAACTTACCTGTCCATCATTTGGAGACGGGACTAAACATACAGTTGTTTTTCTTAAAATTAGTTTCTCATCGGTGGAGAATTTTTATTAACCAGATGCTTCATAAGAATGTCTTCATTCTCCCTCCAGTATGACATAGATCCATTGATTGAATAAAGAGAACAGTTACGTATTTTAAAGGCTTTCTGGGGTGGGGATCTTATAACACATGGTTGGTGACCTGGGTTTCGTGGTCTTCTCCCTGGGTAAAATTGACCTGGATTTGTGGATGTGGAAAAGAGACAATGAGAGAGCTGTGTTTGTTGATGCCATGCGATGCAGTGGGGTGTGGAAGAGTAGGAATCTGAGCCTGTGGTCCAAGATGTCTCAGAAACACACCAGGGCAAGAACCCATCACCTGTGGGTCTGCAACACTAAACACCATCTTTGGCATTTGCAAGTTGGTTGGTACACACTCCTTAATGAACCTGAATGGAACTCAAGTGCACTGGGTTGAAGTGAGGTTGGTTTGTGTGCAGATTCTTTATGAAATACTGAGAGGAACTAAGAAGGACATTGAGCATCACAGACACACTGTCACATGTTTAAGATAGCAGGTGTATGTGGACTTAGGGTCCTTGGTAACTGCTACCCACATGTGGGTAATTCCATTTAAATTAATTAAATGTGAGTTCTACCATTGCACTAAGCCATTTTTCAAATGCTCAGTAGCTTTGTGTAGTTACTAGGCTCCCATCATCTCAGAATAACGTTCTGTGGGATAGAGCTGATGTTGACTTACAATCCTAGGACTATTTCTCAGTTCCAAGTGACTTCTAAGCCAAGGGGCCACAATGAGTCCTGCTCTCTTTGTTTAATTTTTAATTTAATACTTACAAAATATGCAAGGTTCAAACATGCTCAAAATAAAGCCGCAAAATCTCACCCTCTGTCTTTGGCTCCTCCCGCATGACAGCCAACCGCAAGATGGATGTACAGTGGGACTGCCTCAGACGCTGTGCCGTGAAAACACACCACACCCACTTTCTGCATAGAGTGCTTTGTTTTAAAGGTTGTTATCTATAAGACTAAAAGGAAACAAAGGGGGTGTAATAAAAAATAACAAGTAAGAAAAGTTTGTTAAAACCTAAGTGCATTCATCTTAAGGGCTAACCCTGCCTCTTTGTCCTGCTTTATTTTCCTCTAGAGCTTTTATCATATTCTCATAGACTATATAATCTGTGTGTTCATTATGTTTATTGGCAGTCTTCCCTTACCAGAAGTCGGCTCCTTGAAGGCAAGGGTTTTGTCTGCTTTTGCTCACTGTTGTATATTCAATACTATGGGCACATGTGGGGACTCAATAAATATTTGTCAAGTGAAGGGATAGAACAACCCCACTGGTTTATCCTTGTTTTTATTTGGCTTATACATGGTAGTTTGGTTGGCAGGAATTCCTTTTAACTCTATTACCCTGCTGTTTTTATTTGGCTTATACATGGTAGTTTGGTTGGCAGGAATTCCTTTTAACTCTATTACCCTGCTGCCTTGTTACTTCTAGGGATGGGAATCTATCTGGTCTCAGATCTTGGTCAACAATAAGTCCATAAAAATAGGGCACACATTTCCCCAGGGGAAAGATGGGGGGTGTCTGTGTGTAGGTTCAGAGAGATGGACCAAATTACAAGAGTGCAGGATGAGGGAGGGGGTCATAGGTGTATGTAGTTTGAAAATGCATATTTAATAAAATGAAAGATTTTCGTACTGAAAGACCTCTATTTTTGTAATGCAAATTATAAGAATCAAGAAGTGAAGCTGGCAGAAATCTAGCCTGAGTGAAATTCAGGAAAGATGGAACACATCTCCTCAATAACGTTGCTTCTGGGCGTCTTATTCTCGATTTATATACCAGATGGGAGCTTCCCATGAAGATCAAAGGGATACCCTGACATGCTCAAGAGAATGATTCTAAACTCTTTCCACCTAATTGAGAGACTGAAATGCACAATGGTCTTTGCACGACATTATGGGATGTTGATATTTTAATCCCATGAAAAGGTATTTAAGAGAAATTTTATCATCAGAAAATATGACCATGTTCTCTATGCAGTGTCAAACCTCAGCCACAGACACAATTATCTTTAATAGGGTGGTTCTGAGTTTTTCCCGAGTCTGGTTATTTGCTTCAGTTAGAGTGGCTTGTCTTTTATGAGCAGACATCCAATAGCAGGTTCCTGAGACTTGAGAAAAGATTTTGTAAGAAAAACTTTAAACTGACAATTTTTAACCATTGACTTAGACATCCCTTTCTCCCAGAAACTGGGAAAAGACATTGCTTTTGATGTCAGCTGCATGTTCTGTACCTTCAGTTTACAGACTGAGTTCCTGGGAGCAAATGTGTGTGCCATGGAGATGCAATTAGCACAGAGCGCCATCTGTTAATGGGGGTCTGTCCTTGTGTCTCATTGTCTCACATGGCTGTTGCTGAATTCAGTCTAGTTCACTGAGTACCTCTATTTTGAACTTCTGTGATGTGCAGGTTATGGCCTGACAGTGCCGGGGCTGTAAGAAAATGAGTGCACAATGCTCTTAGTTTTCTAATGTGGAAGAAGAAAATAGTGAGCCAGCAAATAAACTCATTTTAGTGGGCTCCCTGCCCTTTGAAAGCATGGTCTCCTTAGGGACAGTCTCAGTTAAAAATAGTGAAGCGTGACTTGATGTGAGCATCCCAGAGTCCTGTGACAATGACCCAGTCTTGCCAGTCTCCAGTGATGTTTGCATATTGTGCTGAACATTCTCCACTTTCAATTTCCTTCTGTTCATTCCCCTCTAGCCTCTGGGCTCTGGACAGTTGGAGTGGACTGCATGAACCCATCCTTTAGTCCTTACTTATTATCAGTTGGACTATTGGGGAATATTGGATTATTGGCAGGACATTCAAAGAGGTGGACGTGAAGTCACTGGTGCTCCTCTCTGCTGTTTCTCTGGGAGAGTTCACCAGCTGGCCAAGGGGGCTGTTTCCTTATCTTACATAAGTCAAGTTCCCACATGTCTGTGCATAGTTCTTGAGTAAATCTTAATGACCTTGTCTGAATATACCATCTTTTGCTGGATGCCATCTTGAGTTTATAAATACCATGGACAGTGTCAAAAATTGTATAAATACCATGGACAGCATCAAAAATTTATAAATACCACGGACAGCGTGAAGACTTTTATAAGTACCATGGACAGCTTCAAATTTTATAAGTACCATGGAGAGCATCAAAAATCATAGGAGAGCTCTGTTGCTTTCTTCCCCTTTTCCATCCCTCGTTTCCTCCCCCCCTTCCACACTCCTTCCTTCCCTTTGTAATTTTAGAATAAGTAGTGAAAAGATGACAATAGAGAACGTGTAGTATTTGAGTTCCTTCAGGATACCAACAACATATCCACAGGTAAAGGATTTATCAGACACATGGTGTTCTTTTCGTAAACAGTTTAAATTCCAACCTCCCCCAAACACATGATAATCAAATCGTTCCAGTCATTTGCACATTTGCAAAAAGTGAGATGTAGGTTTAATCCATCTAGACTGAAAAGTGTTTTCTTTTGTTTCAATTCAAGTAGCGGATTTTGTTGGGGGAGGGGTTGGTTAAGAAAGCCCGCAGTCCAATGATTACATAAATGGAAAAACAGCAGGAATGTAACTTCTCTCCTGACTGCTCTGTGAAACCTTGTATTGTAAGTCTTATTTCCCACCGACTTGTGAATTGTGTTTATTCCCATGCCTAAACTCACCACATCAGGCTTAAATTAAAAATAGTTCCAATCCTCCGGCTCTTAATAGAATTTGAACTTCAAGCTTGGCTTCGGTTTTCTTTTACTAACAAAAACTTTTATGCTGCTGGAGTCATTGTACTTTGTGGCATTGTCAGTTCCAGAAAGGCCATCTGTAACATCTTAGGATTGTGTGAATACTGGCGTTTGCAGGAGATAGGATCAGCCAAGTCTACTCCATGCGTGAGAGCTGAGTAACCAAGCGTAGGCTGGCATAAGGGTTTTATGTCTGGAGACCAGACGAGGGGAGATCATTCTCTTTTATTTAATGTTGTATGTTAAGTGAAGCCTACTGTGCTCCCCTCCCTGATCATATTTTTCTCCTCTTCCTGCAGATATGTGTACTGTCCTCAACTGTTTATTGCCCTTATTCCTGTTTCTATGTGTTCTGAAATGATACATTGTTTTATTTTTTTAAACATTTTTTAAAAGATTTTATTTATTTATTTGACAGAGATCACAAGTAGGCAGAGAGGTAGGCGGAGAGAGAGGAGGAAGCAGGCTCCCCACTGAGCAGGGAGCCCGATGCAGGGCTCGATCCCAGGACCCTGAGATCATGATCTGAGCCAAAGGAGAGGCTTTAACCCACTGAGCCACCCAGGCGCCCCGAAACATTGTTTTATACATGTAAAGTGTTTGTAAACATAGAGTTCTGCCATATATCTTTCTTTTTTTTAAAGATTTTATTTATTTATTTGACAGACGAGATCACATGTAAGATGAGAGAGGCAGGCAGAGAGAGAGAGAGAGAGAGAGAGAGGAGGAAGCAGGCTCTCCGCTGAGCAGAGAGCCCGATGCGGGGCTCGATCCCAGGACCCTAAGATCATGACCTGAGCCAAAGGCAGAGGCTTTAACCCACTGAGCCACCCAGGTGCCCCTGCCATGTATCTTTCTGTATGGAAGACTTGGAGTTTTCTCTTTGAGGCAATAGGGAGTAACTGTAGAAATTTTAGCAGGAAAAGTGACTTGTTCCCCAAACTCCGTGAAGTGTGTGAGCCTCACAGAATGATGAGACAGTGGAGAGCAGGGGGGGTTTGAGGAATTCTCTCCATGTCATGCTTTAGCAGAATGAGGACAGGTCTAGAGGTTTTGCTAGGCTTTGGGAGAAGGACATGCTGGAGAAGAGCCAAGCGGAAACCATCTGTGTCTTCAGATGCCCTGCTGGCTTGGATTCTGGATTTGAGCCAGTGGATCCCATCCCTCTGCCTGTGTCTGTGTTACCTCTTGAGATCTACCCTTGGTAGGTGGGTGGGTGGAGGGGACCTTCTGCATCCTTGAAGCCAGGTACGTCTGTCAAAGGGCCTGAATTAGGAGGTGTCCTCTGGTGTCTTACAACCTTCAGATGCTGGAGCTTGTCTGTGTTAGGAAGTGTACCGGATGAGCTGGGATCATCTGTGAGGCGTTCTGTTTTCTGTAGACTCTAGCAAGGCCCTTCTCTCCTTGCCAGTGGAATTCATGTTCTCTGTGTTTTGCAGTCTCCTGCAAAGGAGCTGACATTTTTACCTCGTGGGTTCCTGTATCAGAGTTCATGATAGCAATGCTCCACAAGGTCAACAGGACGAACTTTCCACATCAGAACTTACTCAGTTACGATCCCCAGCTCAGAAATTCTGAAACTGAGTGCAGCTCTGACAACACCATCATAAAAGATCTCTCTGACAAATATGAGGATGGAGGGATCTTTAAAAATGCATGTAGTTACATAAACGAGAGGGTATCTTGACAGTGACCTACCATGCGGTTGGCAAGTGAATGAGAATTGCTGTATGCAGTGATATGTCCACTCACCAGAAAGGTGGTAAGTAGAGAAAGTAAGGGACAGAGGAGTTTATATGGAATGCTGCTCCTTTTTCTTCAAGGAAGGGGAAGAATAATTTATTTTCATATATTTGAATATAGAAGAATTAAAAGGCTCTGGAAGGAGGGATAGCCAGAAATGGAGGAGAGGCCTAAGGAGGCAGGAGACTATTCATTATACGGCTTTTTATGTAATTTTTGTTTTGTACCATATAGTTTTACCTGTTACAATCCTTTTAAACAAATAAGATCTACTTGACGTGACATTGTATCGATGTTCATTTCTCTTAGTTGATAATTATGCCATGGTTATGTAAAATGTTAGCAATAGAGAGTGTGGGGTGAGGCCAAAAAGGAAACTGTTTTGTTTTGGGGAAGTTTTAGTATAACCGTTTGAAATGAGACGTTTTATTTTAAGCAGATACAGAAACAGCTGGTAAGCACATGAAAATGTGTTGGACTTCATTAGTTATCTGAGAAATCCAAATTAAAAGTGCAAAGAGGGGGTGCCTGGGTGGCTCAGTGGGTTAAAGCCTCTGCCTTCAGCTCAGGTCATGGTCCCAGGGTCCTGGGATCAAGCCCCGCATCTGCTCAGCAGGGAGCCTGCTTCCTCCTCTCTTTCTGCCTGCTTCTCTGTGATCTCCGTCTATCAAATAAATAAATAAAATCTTTAAAAAAAAAAAGTGCAAAGAGGGGCACTTGGTGGTGGGGGAGGAGTTCCGTCAGAGAAGTGTCTGACTCTTAATTTCAGTTCAGGTGATGATTGTGGGGTCGTGAGATCGAGCCCAGTGTTGGGGTCCATGATCATCAAGGAATCTGCTCGAGATTCTCTCTCTCTCTCTCCCTCTGTCCTTCTCCACGCTCACTGGCTCGGTGGTGCAGTCTCTGTCTTTGTCTATCTCAAATAAATAAATAAAATCTTTAAAAAGTAAATATAAGTGCATTGAGACACCAGTTGCATAGCAAATAGAATGGCTAAAATTATAGGAGAGAATCAATCTCTTATGTCCAAGAACTTGGAGACATGTGGGCTGGTTCTTGGAAAATGAAATATGCATCTACCCTTTGACTCAGAAGTTCCAACTTTTGGTGTTTATCCATGAAAAGTAACTATGCAAGAATGATGGTATCAGCTTCATGTACAAATGCCTCAAGCTGGAAGTAAGCAGAACGCACAACAGGAGAGTGGATAAACAGTTCCTTGTGCCCACAGGGTGCATATTGTTTTCTGTAGACTCATGCCATGCCCTGCTGCTTAGCAATCGAAAGGATAACGCTATTGATCCAAACAACAGTATAGATGAAGGTCCCAGATTTGATGATGAATGAAAGTCACCTGAGACTCAAGAATCCATACTGTGTGGTTCCATTTCTAGGAGGTACTGCGGTTGGCAAAACGAGGCACACAAAACGATGGGGCAAAAATGGCAGAACAGGGTTTGCTGGAGAATTGGCTAGGAAGAGCCGAGAACTCTCTGAAGAGATGAAAATGTTCTGTATGGTGTTAGCATTTTGGATTACAGGGTGTATCCAGTCACCCAAATAGTCTAGATCATTTTGGTGTATTTTGAAGTGTGCATATTTTATCTCAGTCAAGGTCTGTAAAAAGAGTAACCACATGGGAGTTGGGAATGGGTAGAGAGATCGACGGCCCAGAATGGCAGAATATTGATAGTTTTTGGAAGTGGGGTGGTAGATTACTGGGATTTCATTATACCATCGCATTAATTTTTTTCTGTGTTTGATATTTTCTGCAGTAAAAAGTTTAAAGTATTTTAGAAAGAAAGAAAAAGAAATACAAGCTTTGCTTTACAGGTAAGCAGTCCTTTGGAGCAATGGCTGGGATTTTTTTTTTTTTTTCATGCTAAGACAGGAGTTTTTAGTATATTTTATGCTAAAAGGATTCATGGAGCATCACGAATGTTTGAACTTTAGCTATCCCTTGCAGAGGAGCAGAGGGAGCTACAGAGGGAAGGAAGTGGGGGTTAATATTGGCACCCAAGGGTCATGATTAGAATTAGGTGTTCAGCAATATTGTGTGTTTCTCATTCTTTTCTCTCCTAAATAGGAGATTCTAAATTCATTATTACAGGCTTCTAGATAGTTGTGTTTAAGCGCCATCTGTCTCTTATTTAAAGTATTTGTGGTGGCTTAAAAAGAAAAATCACAGTTAATTAAAGTGCTGTATTTTAAAGGTCAACCCTACTATGTGGAGAAAAGAGATACACAGTGACATTCTCTTTGTCGACGTTTCCATGCTCATTCTGTCATACGTTAATTTGCACTATTTTGTGCATGTAACCCCTTAGCTAATAATCACCAGTGAATTAGCAAAGCAGAGGAATCATGGCAGCGTATCCCCACTCCCAGCTCCGTTAATGAGTGTTTCCGGTGATTCTGCAGGGAGAAGGCAGAAGCAAATTGCTGAGAAAAAAAACAAAAACAAAAAAACACCCAAAACCTGACACACTCCTAACCTTCTCATATTCTCTTTTCATTAACATTGTGCTATGATTTTAAAGACCATCTCTCTTTGCATACCCGCAATTTAGTGGGGAAAATCAATTCTGGGTTTAGGACAACTTCCCACCTCTTGGCTCAGCTACGTTCTGAGTCGTACTGATTATCTTTGAGCGTGTGATCACCAAAGAACTGTCAGCAGCCTTTTACAGAGGTGATAACTTAGCGCATAATTATATGCTGCTTTGAGTGGTTCTCTAAAAGTTTTGTTTGTGCAAATTATAATCTGTTGGGGGAAAAAAAGGGAATGATATTGTGAGCTTCCTTGGTGTTCTCTGTGTGAAATATCATTATGATTGAGATGGTTCCGAGGGAGACTTTACAATAATTATCTCAGTAGTTGGGATAACGGACTGATATGAGAGTCGGGGTTATGGGCGTTTAGGAGCTCTGTGACCCGCGGTAGGTCACACCTTTTCTTGGTGTCAGGTTTTGTCATCAGCGACAGTAAGGACAGCACTCATCTCTCTGCAGGACCGGTAGAGGAATTATCCTGGACAGAGCCTGGGAGAGCTCTAAGGAGCTCATGTCTGTATGGACTTAGCTTCTCTTCACACCCCATTATGCTCTTCCCCTTATGTTCCCTTCCTTTTCTTTTCTTTTCGTTTTCTTTTTTATCCCCCAAAGTGTTTATTTACTATTTGTTGAGTTCCTTCCTTTCATTTTCAAAATAAGCTTCTGTTTTCTTGTTGCCCTGGGAAGAAACATTTCCTTACTTGGCTTTGTGTGGGACAGTTTTTCAGAACTTAAATCTCTATAATCCCTAAACCCACACTCCTTTGGACCTGGTAGGTGGTGTTCAGAGGTGTCAGGAAAACAACTGGATGTGGGAGTTTTGCTTGGATTGGCTGAGTCAGGTGCTGCTGGAAGTTCCAGGAAGCACGAATGAGAGTTAGGACAGTGAGCAAAAAATAATGATGATGATGATGATGATGAAGAACTCAGAGCAAAATGTGAAATACTAGAATGTTCAGGAAGAAAACACATAGAAAAATGGTAAGATGAGTATCAGAAGTCACCATTTTGCTGACGTCTCAGCATCCCGCAATAGCTTTCTTGGAGAATTTTGCTGGTTCGTTACCTAAATAAAATGCAAATTGAAATTTTTCTTAACCTTAGCAAGGAACGAAAGGCATTCAAGGTGTAATAGGCTTATTTGTTTGGTGAGTTTAACCAATAACAAGAAATACTGCTTTCTGTTCCTTGGTGTTGACTTCTGACACGGTCCAGTAGGCTCAACGCTATAACCCACTTCCTTTGTCGCAAGCTAGGAAAACCTCCAAGCCATCCAGTGAAGCCCACTGTGGTTGCTAATTATCACCGCCGAGTTTCTGAGTTTAGAGAGAATTTGTTGTGCAACTTTACTACTCTTGGATGCTGAATGTATGAATGATTTGTCCATCAGCGTTCCTGTGATGGTTAGTTAATACCTTTTGTCCATTTGAAGGGACCATGAGGTGCCTACGTATTTGGCCAAACGCTATTCTGGGTGTTTCTGCAAGGGTGCTTGTGCATGAGATTAACATTTAAATGGATTTTCCGAGTAGAGCAGAAGGCCCTCCCTATTGTGGAGGGCCTCATCTAATCAGTGGAAGGCCTACTAGATCAAAAGGCTAACCTTCCCTCGTGAGAGAGAGAATCTTCTGGTTTAAACTAGGATGGTCGGGGCGCCTGGGTGGCTCAGTGGGTTAAGCCTCTGCCTTCGGCTCAGGTCATGATCTCAGGGTCCTGGGATCGAGCCCCTCATCGGGCTCTCTGCTCAGCAGGGAGCCTGCTTCCTCCTCTCTCTCTGCCTGCCTCTCTGCCTACTTGTGATCTCTGTGTGTCAAATAAATAAATAAAATCTTTAAAAAAAATTAAAATAAACTAGGATGGTCAGCGAGCTTCTGGCCTTTGTATATGATGTGGGAAATTGGCTGTGCAGAGTTTACATTGGCCAGTCTCCATAATTTTGTGAGCTAATTCCCTATAATAAATATTATATTGAATATATCTATTAAACCATATATAGTGTGATATATGTATTACCTCTATTTAATATAATATATTCCCTATAATAAGTATGTGCATGTGTATGTATATATTACATGTATATATGGTATGTGTATAATATATATACATATATGTGATATATATACATATATAGTCATATATGTATATAATACATGCACATATGTACACACACATATATATGCACACACATGTGTTCTGGTTCTGTTTCCTCTGGTTCCTTCTGGAAATACCCTCTCTACTTATACAGACATCATAAAAATGGGTTTAAATCCTTCCCCAGTGCCCCCAGGTCACAGGCTGGTAGTAAAGCATCTGATTAGCATGGGTTATTCTTGTGGACTGAGTTTGGAATGGGATGGTAGGATTCAGGCATTCGGTTTAGGAACATAGAACATTTCATTAATTATCTTTGTTTTGTGCTTCTCTGTACTTTTAGTAAGCCAAGCAACCTAAACTCGTACCCAACTGTCATGGGCGTTGTATTACCATATAAGGTTCTTTTATGATAGGACTGGTTTGTGTGAAGAAGGATTATTCTGTTGGGGACATGGGGTGAGCGTGGAAACTCACGGGAGGCAGGGTCCAAGACACATGGGCGTTTGAGAATATAATAGCGTTTGGTGAGCGCTTTCTAGTGTAAGAAGGTACACTTCTGTATGGACAACAATCGAAGTTTGTGTGTTAATTTTTCTCCATGTAAGGAGAGCCTCCTTCAGGGCCATGAGAAGCGCACAGCTTGACAAACTGCAGGAGAGACACGAGAGCATCACTGTTAGGGGTCAGTGGGCTTCCTTGGCAAGAGCTAGACAGTAAATGTTTCGACGTTGCTGGCCGGTCTGTGCTGTGGACAGCCAGCTCTGCCATTCTGGTGCCAAAGTCAACATGGGCAATGCGTAGCCAGAACACATGGCCGTGCTACAGGAAAACGATATTTGTGGACCCTAATGCTGGAATTTCACACACTCTCCACATGTTGTAATACAGTCTTGATATTCTTGAGAACTATTTAAGAATGTAAGAACCATTTTTAGCATGCAGGCTGCACAAAATCAGGCACAAGCTGGATCTGGCCTGTGGGGCACAGTGTGCCCAACACCTGTTCTCTCTTACTCTATCCATATATATATATATATACACATACATACATACACACACATATACACACACACATACACACACATATATATATGTGGATATATATATATAGTGAGTATATGTATGTCATATGTATGATATGTAAATACTTTATATTAATATATTCTATTGTTACATATCTATATATACTGTATATATCCATACATATATATACTGTGTGTATATATACCCTGTGGATAAATATACTATATACATCTATATACAGATAGTAGAATATATGTACTATGTAGTAGTGTATTAAACAGTACATATAGCATATATAGCATAGTATATATATATATATATATACTATATATATACATATATAGTATAGTATATAGAAGGCAGTATATATAGTATGGAATATACTGCATAATATATACAACATAGTATAGTATATATAGTGTATATATAGTACACACAGTATATGTATATAATATACAACATAGTATCGTATGTTTAGAGTAGTATATATAGTATATGTAGTATAGGTATACAGAGTACAACATAGTATAGTATATAGAGCATAGTAATATAGTACATATTGTATATGCATATAGTGTACAACATAGTACCATATATATAGTATAATATAGTACAATATATAGTATATAGTATATATAGTACATGTAGTATATGTATATAGTGTACAACATAATGTAGTATACCAAGTGTAGTATATATAGTGTATGTATATAGTATACATATATGTATATATATGTATAGATGTATATATATAGTATATATGTATATATAGTATAAAACAGTATAGTATATCGATTGTAGTATATAGTGTATAACATAGTATAGTATATTGACTGTATATACTATATATAGTATACAACTTGGTATAGTATATCAAGTGTAGTATATAAAGTACATGTAATATATGTATATAGTGTACAACATAGTATAGTATATAGAGTGTAGCATGTATAGTATACATATTATATGTATATAGTATACAACATAATATAATATAATTATATATATTATATACTTTATGTATATAGCATACACACTATTATGCTACATATAGTATATATATTATATTTATCTACAGGATGTATTATATAGATCTATATCCTCTTGATATGTGTATATACTGTGTATATGCTATATATTTATGTCCTGTATGTATTCTATGGATATATACACACAGTATTTTTATATTTACAAGGTATTCTATGTTATTCTATATGATTAATGTTGCATATTCGAAAAATTCTGTTAATATACTCTTAACATATATATTCTATATCCATACATATATTTAAATAAAGGCCGCGGTATGTCATTCTGAGAGCTCTCTGGAAAGCGCCAGCCCATGCCAGCTGTTGTGTAAAACATTGCTGTTCCAGCTGGATCTCCTTAGGAGAAATGTTATGAGGGTATTTGTGTGTGTGTATGTGTGTGCATTTGTGTTTTTTATAGGGGTTGCTTTTTGCTTGCTCTGGGGTGGTCCTGGAGTTGATGTGGATCTCAGGCTTGTCATTACTACAGGGGGGTCTAATTCAGGTATGCGAATTATTTCTTTTTTAAAAATATTTCATATTTATTTATTATAAATATATATTATATAAATATTTATTTGACAGAGAGAGAGAGAGGGAACACAAGCAGAGGGAGTGGGAGAGGGAGAAGTAGACACCCCACTGAGCAGGGAACAGGGAGCCCGATGTGGGGGTTGATCCCAGGACCCTGAGAACATGACCTGAGCCAAAGGCAGACACTTCACTGACTGAGCCACCCAGGTGTCCCTGTAAACTGCTTCTTAAAAGTCCTGCCAGTGAATGTTTCATGGGTCAGACCATTTCTGCTGCAAACACCCTTCTCTGCTGGGGTACGTTCCAAAGCAGCCAGAGACGCTATGGACAATCTGAAAGTTCATGACTGTGACTGTGTTCTCGCCAACATGAAGGTCCCTAGGCAGGGACAGAGATCTGGCCCTTGGACTCTAGTCTAGCTGCTCTTAATATACCTTCAGATAGAGAAATCGATGCATGCTTCTTCCTAGAAGTAGGCCATCTTAGGACGCTTGCAATGCTTTCTTCTTTAGTCCAAGAAGTTGATCTTATCTATTTTTTTATAACTACAAAACGGGGGGCATAAGGAAGGCTAGTTACCTGTGGCAATTCTATCAGTGAATCCTTTCCTGGGTCCCTTCTTCCATAAAAGGAATCATGTGCTTCCAGACATTTATGGGTTTTCATGAACACCCGTTGCTGACTTGGAGGCCACTTATGGAGAAGAACTCCCTACCATTATTCTGTTTGGTATTTGTTTGATATGGAAGCGTTCAGCTTGGGAACAGTTCCTAACTTGGGTACCAGATAGGCCTGGACCCTACAAGGGAGGGTCTCAGGCCACGGGACAAGAAGGTTCTTGGCTTTGTGTGAGAAAGAATTCAACAGCAAGCCATTGAGAGAAAGGGACAGTGATTTATACTATCCAAGTAAAAGAAAGGAGCTACTTCATAGACAGAGGACCGTTCACCCCTTCCAGGTGACAGAGAGGACCTACCCCCTTCCTTGCTTCTGTTGAAGGGTTTATACGTTTTTCCTCGAATTAGCTAACCGTATGGGGAGATGCATGTTCTTCAGCATTGGGTTTCATGTGTCCTATGGGTGGTTAGTTTCCCAGTGTCTCAGGGTTGTGGAGTATGTGGCCTATACACTGGAGGGTGTGGAGTCTTGTGTGCCATGAGTCTGATCTTGTGATTGTTTTTAGGACCTGCTGACTTTTAGGTTAAGGGGATGCCTATCATCAAAATGGCTTTCCTTGGGTCAGCATGTCGCCTGAGTCTCCCTTCCCACCTGCCTTAACTTGGAGGTCACCTTATGGAGAGGAATACCCAACGGTGAACTCATTAGTATGTGGTTGATATGTAGGCTTTATGCTCATGACTTGTGAGGATCACGGTTCATTTAAACACTGTCTCCCTCCTTAAATTTCCAACATCAGCAAAGGTTTGAAGTGCATTTAAAAACCACGACAAACTATAGTATTCCTCATGGGGAGCCTTCCTGTCTTTTTTCATTATTTCTCATGTGGAGTGTGCTAGGCAAAGTAGCTTAGAGAGATACAGCAAATTCGGGTTACAGAAGACAAAACTGTCATTCATGCAAAATGCAAATGTCCGGAAATGTATCTGAATGTATTCTGAATTCGCCTGAGGTCCTTGAACGGGCTAAGGGCAATTCCCGACTCAGGCAGGCAACCTTCGCTTAAGTGATCTTTTTTCCATAACTCGGTAGTTTCTGTAGGAAGACTTGTATCATTGTGAATCCATGTTAGGGTTTCCTGTAAATGCTCTGCTGCATGGCATGGTGTCAGAATTACGTCCGTCACTCACGTATTTCAAAAAAGTGACACTTTCAGAAGTCACACTGCAGTGAACCAATCCGTAACCTCTATCTTAACCAGCCCGGGTCGATTTTTCATGTGAAATGTGACTCGTATTGGTTGATAGGAGAATAGAAGGGTTCCTTTTCCTAAATGGTGTGAGGTTTGACATTCTTGATGGGCAACAGATTGTTCAAATGTGTTGAAATGTTTAGTTTAAAATCTTAAAATGAGTGAATGATTTGGGGCACGTATTAATGATTTTATGTTTCTGGTATATCGCCAAGTGACCTAAAGGTATTATTCACTGAATGTGTCAAATATTTATTTGGTTACTTAATTTCTATCTTCCTACTGGATAAATAGTAATTGGACACCAAGATTTGGTAACTGCCGTGTATGCTAGCAGGTTTTCAGTAAATATTTGTGGAATGAATTAAGAATGAATATCATATTAGACAAATCATATTAGATGGCTACATTAAGCTTTGTCTTATCCTTGTAAGTAATCCGTAAATATGTATTTTAGGGATTTAAATAGAAACTCTTTGAATTCATATTCTTTTATTTTTAAAGAGCTCCTCCAGGGGATTATACTGCCTTAAAAAAAAAAAAGAAATCTGTGCTTATTTGAGCTACACTAGCTTTGGGATCTAGAAGTCAAATTTATATCAGCTCTGTGTTCTGTTCTTTGGTGCACAGTGTGGGATCATACCAAATGATATGATATGTCATGTATGTATGTACATGTATGATATGTATGATACCATACCAAAGGTATTAAAAGCACTAGGTTTCCATATTTCACTACTTCATGAAACCTTAGGTTTGTTGTGGGAGTTCTGTGTATGCTGGTGAGTTTTCAGTTTGAGAGCATGGGTGGAGTCCTTCTGGGAGAGCATGCAGAACAGAAAGGAACCAAGTGTAAAGTTTTGGTTTAAAAAAAAAAAAAGGAGGCGCCTGGGTGGCTCAGTGGGTTAAAGCCTCAGCTTTCGGCTCAGGTCATGATCCCAGGGTCCTGGGATCGAGCCCCACATCGGGCTCTCTGCTCAGCGGGGAGCCTGCTTCCTCCTCTCTCTCTCTCTGCTTCTCTGCCTACTTGTGATCTCTGTCTGTCAAATAAATAAAAATAAAATCATTTAAAATAAAATATATATATATATGTTTATCTATATATATGTATGTATATATATAGACACACACACACAGATATATATACATACCCACACATTCTATATATATATATAGAGAGAGAGAAAATATATAGAATACATATAGAATATATATATTAATACATATAATAATGTATAATATATATAGTAATATAATAATTATTGTATAAGTATAATATAATATATATTTATTATATAATTATATTATATATAATATAATAATAATATAATATGATATATAATTATATAATTATATAATATAATATAATATGATATATAATTATATAATTATATAATATAATATAATATAATAATATAATAATATAATTATATATATATATATATATATATATATATATATATATGCTAAATGCTGGTGTGATGTGGGGAGTTAGAAAATGTAACCAGGACCTAGTCCTACTAAGTCAATGAAAGCCACATACACCGAGCAAATTCAATTTCCTGACATTTTTATTTTTTATTTATTTATTTTTTTTAAAAAGTTTTTTTTTTTTAAAGATTTTATTATTTATTTATTTGACAGACAGAGATCACAAGTAGGCAGAGAAGCAGGCAGAGAGAGAGAGAGAGAGGGAAGCAGGCTCCCTGCAGAGCAGAGAGCCCGATGCAGGACTCGATCCCAGGACCCTGAGATCATGACCTGAGCCGAAGGCAGCGGCTTAACCCACTGAGCCACCCAGGTGCCCCTTCCTGACATTTTTAAAGGGCCACTAATGTAAGAGATCATTTCTGTAATCTGTAATATCAAGGGTAGAGTATTTATTGTTTCTTTCTTTCTTTATTTGAGAGAGTGTGAGTGCATGAGCTGGGGGGTGGGCAGAGGGAGAGGGAGAAGCAGACTCCTCACTGAGCAGAAAGCCTGATTGATGTAGGACTCGGTCCCAGGACCCTGGGATTATGATGTGAGCCAAAGGCAGATGCTCAACTGACTGAGCCACCCAGGGGCCCAATGTTAGAGAACTTAATTACAATTTTATAAGATTTCTTCATTTTGAACAATATGGAAACAATTTCAGTGTTTGTAATATGTCTTAATATGCTTCAAAGTATAATATCTTAACCTACCAGAATGGATAAAGTTAAAATAGAAAGGAAATGCCAAATGTTGGTGAGCATAGAAGCAATTTTCATCCATAGTTAGGGGAATGTAAATTGTTGTAACGATGGTTTGGTTTTATATATTTAAACTGAAAACTCGCCTAGTCTCTGAGATAGGAATTCCACCCCTCTGTATGTCGCTGTGAGAAATGAGTTCCTATCCCCACCCCTATCCACCCCGCAAAAGACACAGATAAGAATATTTACAGGAACTCTGTTCATCATTAGCCCAGACTGGATAGAACCCAACTGTGATCATTAAGATAATATAATCACACTATATTCTTAAAGTGGAGCGTTATCTCACAATAAAAAGTGAATGAATGGTTCATTTAAGAATATGGGTTGATGTCACAGATATAGAATAAAAGATGTTAGACACAAAGAACTACATGTTGTAGGATTCTGATGCTTTGAACTTTTTGAGAACATGTGCACTGTGCTTTTTTTTTATTGTTGTTTTGTTTTGTTTTTTAATGTGCACTGTTTGATAGGAATCAAAATAGTAGTTAACCAAGAGGAAATGTTGGTTGGAAAGGAAATTAAGGGAGCCTTCAGGTGGGGTGGGAAAATTTATCTATCTTAATCTTAGATTTGGCTTACAGGGACATGTTTGTATAGGAAAAATTATCAAGCTGTGCTCTGTCACCTGTAAGCTATAGAAGTAATATGCACTTAATACTTTATATATTTTAGAATCATTATTTTACGTTGAGGTTTTCCTACGAATAGTCTTTCCTTCTTAATTTCCAAGTTGGGAATCCTAACCATCCCAGCTTTGCACATTTCATCAGTATCTCGAGAGGAAGTGTTTGAGTAAAACATGTAGATTTTATAGAAAAAAAAAAAAAAGAAGAAATCTCCCACTGCCGTCTTTGGTTCGTACTGATGCGAGTCAAGTCAGTTACTTCTGTATGATTGAAAGCGATGCACGATGTTTGCTTCCCTGAGCTCTCATTCCGTTTCCTGCCAGCCGGTTCAAGAGCGGAGCTATAATGCAGATTACTCCTGTTTGTGAAGAGCAGTTCATATCCCTTTCTGCTGCTACATCGTATCTTTTCCTTTATAGGTTTTTTGCCAATGTAAGAGCTAATACAATCATGTGAGATCGGGGGCGGTTAGAGGATTTCCCTGGAGTTTTCTTTTCCTAATGAATACAGTCCTTCATTGTAATGGGTTGACCTTTGAACAATAATGTAAATTTTACGGCTGGTTATTTTATTAATTGCTAGGACCTCGCTCACTGGGGTCGTTAATTCACCCTCAGCAAGGACCACCTGCAATTAATCTGTTTCTAATTCTTGACACCATGGCTTACAATTATTGATTCCTTTTTTTTTTTAAAAACCAATTAGATATTTTAGTCTTCTACCAACTGACACAAAACTGCAGGTCCCTTAAATGATTGGAGTGTCAGGAGAAAAGAGCCCTTAGCAACATCCCAGCGTGGTATACAAAGCTGAAATTCATTTGCGTACAGTAGTGGGTTTAACTCTTTCAATGGAAACATCCTTTGTAAGGGACACGTGGATCCGAATATCCCGTTCAAGGAGCAAAGGAATCCATATAGGCTGGTGACTGACAAGGACAATTCAGACCTGCCTTGTACCTTATCAATCAGAGCTGACAGGTACAGACTCAGCCCTGACTGACCATGTCCATCACTGTGGCATGGAGGACCAGGGACAGCAAAGAGGAGGCCAGGCATCTTTACACAACAGCTACTTCTATTCTGAACCACTCTCTGAAACAAAATGGTACACGTTCATGGGCCAAGCCTACTGAGATAGGATAATTTGTCTCCCGATTGGGCGATGCCTCCTACTTCATGTTTTCCTTTTCTCAGTTCACTGTGTTCCCAATAGTGGAACTTGGAATATTGGAATATTTCAGGAATACTGGAATATTCCAACAATATTGGAATTTGGATATTGACTCCCAAATTATCCACACCCCCCCCCCCCGCAGTCCAGACTCATAAATCCAACCTTTATTCATGGGCCCTTAAAGAAAGTAACCTCCAGTAAGGCAGGAGCTGACAAGCGTGATGCACAGGAACGGGGATGGAAAGGTGGTGGTGTCAGGATTCAGACAGAAGGGTTTCGAGCCATCAGCCACTTCTTCCGTCTCTGCGAACTTTCTGCTAACCCTTCAGTTCATCTCTCAGACATCATGTGGGCTCCATGTTGACATCCTGACTGATTTTCTCCTGTAGCTCTCTGCCCGTTGGTATCCTGGTACATTTCTTGTCTCCTTTTACCCCCATTGGCTCTTCGAGGGACATGAAAGTAAAGACTTCTGCCAAACTGCCAAGATCCCTCCTACCGACATATCCCAATAGGAAGCTGTATTAGTCCTTTTCTCATCTTGGCCCTCATGTCCAAGAACTTATTCCTTGATGTTGGTTTCCCTCTGAGTACATCTTCTCTCTTACTTGAAGATTGAGGGGGAATGTATCTTGAGGAAAAATAACTTCACTCTTCAACTTTTTCCCCCCTAAGATTAAAAATGTATTCCAATTAGCTTAATATGCCAATTAATATTTTTTTATGTTTACTAAAGTTCATGTAATTAAAATATTAAGCATTAACATTTATGTACTTTATTATTTTTAAATACCGACTTGTTTGGCATTATTAAGGGGTATATGGTGTATTTTTAATTTCTGTTTACTCTAGGGTTCACTCTACTGGAATTTTTCCTACCACCGTCCAACAAAACTAACCTTCTCAGGATCACCAGTTATCTTCCTCTTAGTAAACCTCACCTTTCTTTTACTCTAACAGTCTTTAATCCTCATTTTATCTGATGTATTAACATTATTTGAATCAACTGACTAATCCTTTTACTTGATAAAATGCTCCTTTACATAGTTTGAGAAGGTGCACTTTGCTGATTTTCTTCCTATATCTGTGTTCGTTGTCTTTAATCTCAAGTGTATCCTCTTGTCTGCCCGTTCTACATTTGGAAGGTGCCCCAGTGTTCATTCCCCAGACAATTTCTTTCACATCTATATTCATTGCCTTGATAATCTTATCTGATGTCAGATTTAAATGTCACCTCAATGATATTGACTCCCAAGTCACATCACCCCTCCACCCTGAAGTCCAGACTCATAAATCCAACCTTTATTCAACATTTCTTCCCACCTCATTATCTAACAGGTGGGCCCTCAGTCAGATGTCCCATATTAAACTCTTGATAACCCTATTTTTTTTAAGTCATTTTATTTTTTTTAAAGATTTTATTTATTTGACAGAGAGATCACAAGTAGGCAGAGAGGCAGGCAGAGAGAGAGAGGGGAGGAAGCGGACTCCCTGTGGAGCAGAGAACCCGAAGTGGGGCTCAATCCCAGGACCCTGGGATCATGACCTGAGCCGAAGGCAGAGGATTTAACCCACTGAGCCACCCAGGCGCCCCAACCCTATTTGAGACCTGCTGCTGGGTTTGCCAACTAAGGAAATGGCCAGTGGGTGCTGAGTGCCTGTCCCCCAATTTCCCATGCTTCTTTCCGCAAAGCTCCCAGGGAACTGTCTTTTGAGGACCTCGGTCAGGCTTTTAGAAACACATGACCCACATTGGGGCACCTGGGTGGCTCAGTGGGTTAAAGCCTCTGCCTTCTGCTCAGGTCATGATCCCAGGGTCCTGGGATGGAGCCCCACATTGGGTGCTCTGCTCAGCAGGGGGCCTGCTTCCCCCCCCACACACACCCACCCCGCCGCCCTGCCTGCCTCTCTGCCTACTTATGATCTCTGTTAAATAAATAAATAAATAAATAAATAAAATCTTAAAAAAAAAAAAAAGAAAGAAACACATGACCCACAAAAGTGCAAATGCTAGGAGACATGTTTTTTTTTTTTCAGGATGGTTTCAAGGATCTAAGTCCTTTGCGTTTACATATAAATCTTGGAATCAGGTTAGTAATTCCTACCAAAAACAAAACAAAACAAAACATAAAAACCCTCCTTGTGGTTTATACTTGGAATATTGAGTTTATGGACCATTCTGGGGAGAAATGACATGTCACCAATAATGGAATCTTACACTCTGTGAAAGTGGTCAGTATCCCCATTAATTGATGTCCTTGTTCCTTTCTCTCAGCAATGATTGGTGATTTTCAGTGTAGAGATTATGGACAACTTTTTTTTTTTTTAAATTCATATCTAAGTGATTTTTGTGGATGATCAGAGACTAAATGGTGATGATAGTTTTTTAAATGTCTTTTCCATTTGCTTTCTACCAACCTGGAAACACGAATTTTACTAATACAGAAACAAAAATGGCTTGGATAGCAGCTTTATATCCCAAAAATCTTGCCAACTGAAGGGTGATAGGGGAAAGTATGTAATTCATGCCATAAGAGGTTTGTGACAAATTAGAAAGGTGCAAATAGTAGCAGATGAATTTTCATTTAGTTTCAGATTTCTAGGGTCATATCATGGGGAAATCAATGGGATGCACATGACGGGAAATACAATTTGTTTTTTATTACAAACGCAGCTCTGTTATTTATGCTAATCATGAACATGAGGAATGAGGGTAAATGGAGTCTCCAGGTAATCTCAAATCTGATTTTAATCAATGGTCTCAAACACTTTCCATCTCCAAACATGCATACCCATCATTATCAAGTAACCGGACTCACTAGATTCAATTTGGCGCTTTCATTCCCATTTCTGTCTGGCTAGGCGTCTTGTCCGTAATTAATGAAACGGCCCCGAAGGAGGCAGACGTGAGAACGACGGCTGAGATTAGGTACTAATTGATGAGCAGGAAGGAAAGGCGTGTGGGGTTTCGGCATGGTTGGGATACAGGCAGGAGCAAGCTGAGATTTTAGTAAAATTATGGCGGCTAAAAGGAGAAGCTGAGAGAATTTGGAGACATTCAGTAATCATTGTATACTTGTGTTACCTTCGTAAAATAGCTTAACTGAGACAGTCGGTCACTTAGCATACACATTATAACTGTTTTCTGGATGGGGTCGCCCTTCATGTCCCTGTGCCTCTGTTTTCTCTCCTCCATCCTTCAACCTGAAGCCACAGTCCCAGCTTTCACTCGTTTACACCGGGATATCTCTATGGCCCAGGCGGGGCTCTGTTCCTCCAGAACCGTCTGGGTCAAACGGCAGATATGGAGAAGTCTGCAGAGCCTCCCCATTGTTTCTCAGAACGCAGACCTTTCAGGGTGCAAGGGAAGGGCTCCCAGAGCCATTTAAATTGTTTGCTTTTAATGATGGCTTTTCCTTGGGGTGCCTGGGTGGCTCGGTCAGTTGGGCATCTGCCTTCAGCTCAGATCATGATCCCAGGGTCCTGGGATCGAGTTCTGCATCAGGCTCCCTGCTCTGTGGAAGTAGATCTCAGCGGGCTAGTCAGGCACAGGACCGTGCTTGGACCCATGTACATGGATGGCATCTCTGCTTCTGTTGTGAACATTGGACCACCAGTTTCTCTTATAAACTTCCCCATTGCAGCGCTGGACAAACACGATGAAAATATCACGTACACGGTGAAGCCGTGATTTAAAAAAACTTGAAGCGTATGGAGATGCACGTGGGAAGTTAGTTAAATTGTTATTTTCTAAGCACTGGTACAGAGTTCAGAGGCTGCACAGTTTGGGTAGTATCAAGGAATCCGGTTTTATAAATTCACTGAAGCTGATTATAAGGTTGGTTGTTCAGTCTGACGCACTTGTAAATGGACCCGGTGATACGGGATGGAGTGTGCAATGATGGCATAGACTAAATGCAGTGTTGGACAACTGTGGGTCTTTGGAATTAGTAAAAACAGAGCAGCAGGTAAGTACGCTTGTGGAAACAGACAACACAGTGTAATCTTCTGACCTTCCGTCGGGCCAGGCGCTACTTGGCTATGGCATGTTTTATGCACATTTGTACTCGTTTGCCAGTCCAGATAGCCAAGACGGGCTCTTACAACCTGCTGGGAAGCCCGGACTGTTCCCCATCACCTGTCCGTGCAAAGGGAAGGAGGATAGACACGTATCCAGCAGAAGTGCTCTCCTGAGCTGGGAGCACGGGTATGCTCTAATCATTAAAAAGCGGGTGAGTGGATCACACACATTTGTATGTTCTCTCTCCACTCAGTGATGGTAAGAGAATGGAAATGAGAGATTGGTGGAATACGTCTGAATCAACCTCAGAAACGGCGAACTTGCAGCACACAGGAAGGAGCAGTTGTAGCAGGTGCGTAAGGATGAAGACCCTTTTTCTTAGGTGCTTGTTGAGGGTTATTAGGGCTCGGGATTTGATAAAAGAAGCCTTGTGAGGGCTGTATGTGAGACAGAATGTGAAAACAAGAGAACTGATTGGGCTTGCAGAATAAATTACTGAACCCTTTCACCTTTTTCTCAACGACATAAAATGCTAATTGATGTCTGGGACAGGAATGCAAAAATTGCGTCTTCCTTACTGGGAGTAAATGTGACCACATCCACAGGAAACCGCCTGTATCCGCTACAGTGTAACCACATCCAGTAACAGACCCCGCAGCCAGACTGATACATTTACCCCCTGGACAAGTGACTGAAGATTTGTATCCAAAACAGAAGGAATGTTACAAGCCGATATAGAAGAAAAATCACCCAGTCTAAAGTGGGGAGAGGGTGCAGAGGTTTGTGGGAAAGAATGAGCCTGATTAGTGTCAAAAGAAAAAATAAATTAAAATAACAATATGCTGTCCTATTCCTGAAAGTACAAAAGAAAGGAGGCAAGTAACACTCCAACCTCACAGAATTGGTTTTGTGTAGGAACATACGGTACAGAAAAGAGGAAAAGAGGCTGAAGGGGGTGCCCGTTGTATCTTTCACATTCTGTTGTCTTAGGCAAATCTTTCATCTAAGCAGAAAAGAAGTAAAGGAAGAATTGAGAGGGAGAGAGACGGTGGGAGGCGGAGTGAGGGAACAAGAAAATGAGAAACAACTTCTCAGGTAGTTATAAAGATGCTCTTAATTGACATACTTTGCAACTTATCTTCTGCTTTTTCATACGTGAAAAAAAAAAGACTTTGCAGAATAAAATCTTTGTGAAGGTTATTTCCCATAGAACAGGCCAATAGGTATAGTCATTGGATATCCTGTGATTTGAACTTGCCATGAAAGGATATTTTTTTTTCTCTAAATAGCCGTGGAAATGACTGTGTTCAAGGGTAGTTGCCTATTTTCATAAAAGCTCACATTAACCTATCTATGGACAGAAATAAGGTCTGTGATACTCTGGGAAGCTTTCCCTTTCTCATGGAGCTCTCTAATGCAGCATTGCAAATCTCACCATGCAGAAATGTTTAAAATGAGCTCGAAAATCTTCCTTCACTAAACTCCCCACCATTCTCTGCGGCAGGGTGTCTGGACAAAATACTTTCTCTTCCTTGGGCCGTCATTATTGGCAAGGAAAAGCTCTGGATGATTGGAATTATGTTTATCCACAGGCTATGTCCAAGGCGCCCACCTCTCCGTCATTCTTTTTGGTGACCGGGGTAATAATAGAAATTGCAGGAAATACTGGGGAAGCTTAACAATGCTCTGGGAGGGCAGTGAGGAGTTTGGAGGGTCTGCGAATGATGATTCCAAGGGCAATGAGAGAACGTACAGGGCAGGTGGAATATTTTTAAAAAAGGTCTCCGTGAACAGCTTGGAAACTATCCATCATTATGAGTAGAAACATACCCCAAGAAAGAAACATGCAAAGATTATGCCCCCACGTTAGTCTGTTTTGAAACATCTGCGTGCAGTGTGGTACCACTTTTTATAGGCATGTTTTTCATTATTATCCACCTGGGGAGCCAAAACCAATTCCCCTAAATAAGAGAATACATAGTATTGTTTTAAGAAAAGCTGTTTAATCTATCGTGGAAATAAGGGTCAATGAAAGGAATTCATGGGTGCCACCTTACAATGATTTCATGTTTCATTAGGTGACCCAGAGGCATTGTTGCACTCACGGTCGTCTCTACCGCACAACGAAGCTATTTTTCGGGAACGCTGCCCTGCGGGCTGGCCACGCTTTGACGACCGCTCATGTTTATTTATGAGTCTTGCTTGGGAAAAGATTTGTGAAGTCGGCCCGGGAGTCCTCCGATGTGTGTGTTTACTCTTCTTTGGGCTTGGGCATAACCAGTAGCAGCCACAAGATCGCTAGTTCCAGAATGAATTATGCATCCAGATGCCGCCTTGATGTGCCCCATTCAGCGGTAGTGACTGAATCCACCAGATTAAAGCAGCACGGAGACGCAAGCTCTTGGCACAGTCCTTGCAAAGGAAGACTATTGATTAGGGAGAAAAAGAGTATTATCTCTCCTGGATAGGGTATGGCTAAGGCCAAGGTACTGTTCTTTGCCACTGAGGACGGTGTCTGCTTTCTTGCTTAGGTTAAGAACCTTATTAGTTAGGGTCCCCTAAAACAACAGGGTATTCACATATAATTCTCTTTGCATACAAATATACATGTCTGGGAGACAGATTTATTTTAAGGAGTTGTGCCGGGCAAGTCTATGCCCTAGGGTAGTCTGGAAGGCTGGAAACTCTGGTAAAGACAACATAGTGATTTGGGTCTGAATTCTCTTTAGAACGCTGGAAATTCAGACAGGGAGTTAATGTTGTAGTTTGGGGTCTGAGTCCATAGGGCACACCTGTAGGCTGGGAGGTCAGGAAGGATTTCTACATTCCAGTCAGAGGCAGCAAATCTTTCCCCCTCCAGGAAACCTATTTTCATAGTTATTGCCTTCAACTGATTGTGTAAGGCCCCCCATAGTGAAGAGGGTAATTCAGCTGTTGGGAGATGTTGACACACCTTCTTGGCAACATCCAGGCTAATGTTTGACCCGTTAGGCACCATTGTGTAGCCAAATTGGCAACAGTGTAAGATTCCGTCTTACAACAAAGACTTTCCAAAAAGGAGGTGCTTGAACAGGAGCCAAACCAGTTCTCCTTGATCAGTGCACAGCACAGACTTCCATTCAATGGCTGTTCAGCTGGAATGTGTACTCTTGTAGCTCTCTTGCAGGATTGACTCTGAACACAAGTGATCTTCAACGTCCATAGCAGCCAACATTTGTCGAAAGTAGGAGATATCACATAACATTAGATGGATATTGGAGAGACTTGTAGGAGTGATTCTCTGATCGTGATAATTTTAAAAAGCTATTTTAAGTTTTGTAAGGACAGGAATTAGTGATTTGGTCATCTTTTCACGAGAGGATGAGTGTCTAGAACAGCACTAAGTAGTAAGAGCTATGAGAGCCTTTTTGAATGACTCAGGGAATGAGCAGCTGTTGAACAAAGGTAAGAAAACTCATCGGGGGAGGAGAGCCACTTACGCTTCTTCCTTTAGAGGCTGCAGTATGGAGGTCTGGGTGGACCGGAGAAGTGGCTGTTGTTCAACGTCCAGGGATGGGTCTGTGTATGAGAAGGGAAGGTGACTCCTCTGCCAATAATTGGTGGGCGAAACAGTCCTTCTATTGAAGCTCTCCATCGTTCCCCCCCAGTTCATGGTGTCTCTGTTTTGTTCCCCGTTTTGGCTCTTCTCAAAGGCCCACTTTTTTTTTTTTAAGATTTTATTTATTTCTCAGAGAGAGCACAAGCAGGGAGAGCAGCAGGTAGATGGAGAGGGAGAGGCAGACTCTCCACTGAGCAGGGAGACCGATGTGGGACTCTATTCCAGGACTCTGGGATCATGACCTGAGGCGACAGAGACAATTGACTGACTGAGCCACCCAGGTGTCCCCAAAGGTCTGCTTTTCTCTCGTGCATTTGAATCAATGTCAGGAGGCACAGCCCACCTGACCCATTGTAGCATAACCTAGGGAGTAGGTCACTCTTTCTCAACACTGATGGTTGTCCTTTGGATTTCAATTGTAAACCAAAGCTGGGCACTTCTGTATTCTGCCAGCAAGCAATTACATCCTTACGGGGTGCTGGGCCTATAATGCATACTGGGGAAGCCCCATAAAGGGATTTAAGAGGGTGTCTGGTCTGGGTGTGGAGCACTTGTCTCTCCTTCCAAACCCACCATTGCGATGTTGGTGCTACCGCTTGGCAAATAACTTTCTCCTTTGTCGGATGGGTGCATGTTGGCTGCCACCCATTTGGGGCCCAGTAGGAGATGTTGGGAGGCAGAGAGAGGAGAGCAAGGAGTCACCTTCTTTGATTGTTTGCTTTCCCTCATCCCACTATGATACTTGACCTGGATATTTCCGCGTTCCATGTTTCCTAATTACACACTGAATGGCTTTTGTTGGGCTCCTTTCCCAGCCCCAGAATTCTTGCTCAATCCCATATTTGGGACCCTGAAAGCACTCCAGTAAGCTCTTCCCAGGCTCACGTCCTAGAGAAGGTGTGCCAGGTTAGGCAGGATTGTGTTTATATTCTGTGCTGTGACATTTACGTGTCATGATAAACCCACTTTGGGTTTCATATAGTGTCCTCCAGGTTCATCCTTTTTTTTTTTTTTACTTTCTTTAAATTTTATTTTTATAAAAATACATTTTTATCCCCAGGGGTACAGGTCTGCGAATCGCCAGGTTTACACACTTCACAGCACTCACCATAGCACATACCCTCCCCAATATCCATAACCCCACCCCCCCCAACCCCCCTCCCCCCATCAACCCTCAGTTTGTTTTGTGAGATTAAGAGTCACTTATGGTTTGTCTCCCTCCCAATCCCATCTTGTTTCATTTACTCTTCTCCTACCCCCTTAACCCCCCATGTTGCATCTCCTCTCCCTCATATCAGGGAGATCATATGATAGTTGTCTTTCTCCGATTGACTTATTTCGCTAAGCATGATACCCTCTAGTTCCATCCACGTCGTCGCAAATGGCAAGATTTCATTTCTTTTGATGGCTGCATAGTATTCCATTGTGTATATATACCACATCTTCTTTATCCATTCGTCTGTAGATGGACATCTAGGTTCTTTCCATAGTTTGGCTATTGTAGACATTGCTGCTATAAACATTCGGGTGCACGTGCCCCTTCGGATCACTACGTTTGTATCTTTAGGGTAAATACCCAGCAGTGCAATTGCTGGGTCATAGGGTAGTTCTATTTTCAACATTTTGAGGAACCTCCATGCTGTTTTCCAGAGTGGTTGCACCAGCTTGCATTCCCACCAACAGTGTAGGAGGGTTCCCCTTTCTCCGCATCCTCGCCAGCATCTGTCATTTCCTGACTTGTTCATTTTAGCCATTCTGACTGGTGTGAGGTGATATCTCATTGTGGTTTTGATTTGTATTTCCCTGATGCCGAGTCATGTGGAGCACTTCTGGAGCCATCTGGATGTCTTCTTTGCAGAAATGTCTGTTCATGTCCTCTGCCCATTTCTTGATTGGATTATTTGTTCTTTGGGTGTTGAGTTTGCTAAGTTCTTTATAGATTTTGGACACTAGCCCTTTATCTGATATGTCATTTGCAAATATCTTCTCCCATTCTGTCAGTTGTCTTTTGGTTTTGTTCACTGTTTCCTTTGCTGTGCAAAAGTTTTTGATCTTGATAAAATCCCAATCATTTTTGCCCTTGCTTCCCTTGCCTTTGGTGATGTTCCTAGGAAGATGTTGCTGCGGATGAGGTCGAAGAGGTTGCTGCCTGTGTTCTCCTCAAGGATTTTGATGGATTCCTTTCTCACATTGAGATCCTTCATCCATTTTGAGTCTATTTTCGTGTGTGGTGTAAGGAAATGATCCAATTTCATTTTTGTGCATGTGGCTGTCCAATTTTCCCAACACCATTTATTGAAGAGGCCGTCTTTGTTCCATTGGACATTCTTTCCTGCTTTGTCGAAGATGAGTTGACCATAGAGTTGAGGGTCCATTTCTGGGCTCTCTATTCTGTTCCATTGATCTATGTGTCTGTTTTTGTGCCAGGACCATGCTGTCTTGATGATGACAGCTTTGTAATAGAGCTTGAAGTCCGGAATTGTGATGCCACCAACTTTGGCTTCCTTTTTCAATATTCCTTTGGCTATTCGAGGTCTTTTCTGGTTCCATATAAATTTTAGGATTATTTGTTCCATTTCTTTGAAAAAAATGGATGGTACTTTGATAGGAATTGCATTAAATGTGTAGATTGCTTTAGGTAGCATAGACATTTTCACAATATTTATTCTTCCAATCCAGGAGCATGGAACATTTTTCCATTTCTTTGTGTCTTCCTCAAATTCTTTCATGAGTACTTTATAGTTTTCTGTGTATAGATTCTTCGTCTCTTTGGTTAGGTTCATTCCTAGGTATCTTATGGTTTTGGGTGCAATTGTAAATGGGATAGACTCCTTAATTTCTCTTTCTTCTGTCTTGTTGTTGGTGTAGAGAAATGCAACTGATTTCTGTGCATTGATTTTATATCCTGACACTTTACTGAATTCCTGTACAAGTTCTAGCAGTTTTGGAGTGGAGTCTTTTGGGTTTTCCACATATAGTATCATATCATCTGCGAAGAGTGATAGTTTGACTTCTTCTTTGCCGATTTGGATGCCTTTAATTTCCTTTTGTTGTCTGATTGCTGAGGCTAGGACTTCTAGTACTATGTTGAATAGCAGTGGTGATAACGGACATCCCTGCCGTGTTCCTGACCTTAGTGGAAAAGCTTTCAGGTTTTCTCCATTGAGAATGATATTTGCGGTGGGTTTTTCATAGATGGCTTTGATAATATTGAGGTATGTGCCCTCTATCCCTACACTTTGAAGAGTTTTGATCAGGAAGGGATGCTGTACGTTGTCAAATGCTTTTTCAGCATCTATGGAGAGTATATGGTTCTTGTTCTTTCTTTTGTTAATGTGTTGTATCACATTGATTGATTTACGGATGTTAAACCAACCTTGCAGCCCTGGAATAAATCCCACTTGGTCGCGGTGAATAATCCTTTTAATGTACTGTTGAATCCTATTGGCTAGTATTTTGGTGAGAATTTTTGCATCTGTGTTCATCAAGGATATTGGCCTGTAGTTCTCTTTTTTGATGGGATCCTTGTGTGGTTTTGGGATCAAGGTGATGCTGGCCTCATAAAATGAGTTTGGACGTTTTCCTTCTATTTCTATTTTTTGGAACAGTTTCAGGAGAATAGGAATTAGTTCTTCTTTAAATGTTTGGTAGAATTCCCCCGGGAAGCCATCTGGCCCTGGGCTTTTGTTTGTTTGGAGATTTTTGATGACTGTTTCAATCTCCTTACTGGTTATGGGTCTGTTCAGGCTTTCCATTTCTTCCTGGTTCAGTTGTGGTAGTTTATATGTCTCTAGGAATGCATCCATTTCTTCCAGATTGTCAAATTTGTTGGCGTAGAGTTGCTCATAGTATGTTCTTATAATTGTCTGTATTTCTTTGGTGTTCGTTGTGATCTCTCCTCTTTCATTCATGATTTTATTTATTTGGGTCCTTTCTCTTTTCTTTTTGATAAGTCTGGCCAGGGGTTTATCAATCTTATTAATTCTTTCAAAGAACCCGCTCCTAGTTTCGTTGATTTGTTCTATTGTTTTTTTGGTTTCTATTTCATTGATTTCTGCTCTGATCTTTATGATTTCTCTTCTCCTGCTGGGTCTACGGCCATACCACCCTGAACGCGCCCGATCTTGTCTCTTCTCCTGCTGGGTTTAGGGTTTCTTTCTTGTTCTTTCTCCAGCTCCTTTAGGTGTAGGGTTAGGTTGTGTACCTGAGACCTTTCTTGTTTCTTGAGAAAGGCTTGTACCGCTATATATTTTCCTCTCAGGACTGCCTTTGTTGTGTCCCACAGATTCTGAACCGTTGTGTTTTCATTATCATTTGTTTCCATAAATTTTTTCAATTCTTCTTTAATTTCCTGGTTGACCCATTCGTTCTTTAGAAGGATGCTGTTTAGTCTCCATGTATTTGGGTTCTTTCCAAATTTCCTCTTGTGATTGAGTTCTAGCTTTAGAGCATTGTGGTCTGAAAATATGCAGGGAATGATCCCAATCTTTTGATACCGGTTGAGACTTGATTTAGGACCAAGAATGTGATCTATTCTGGAGAATGTTCCATGTGCACTAGAGAAGAATGTGTATTCTGTTGCTTTGGGATGAAATGTTCTGAATATATCTGTGATGTCCATCTGGTCCAGAGTGTCATTTAAGGCCTTGATTTCATTGTTGATCTGTTGCTTGGATGATCTGTCCATTTCAGTGAGGGGAGTGTTAAAATCCCCTACTATTATTGTATTCTTTTCGATGTGTTTCTTTGATTTTGTTATTAATTGGTTTATATAGTTGGCTGCTCCCACATCAGGGGCATAGATATTTAAAATTGTTAGATCTTCTTGTTGGACAGTTCCTTTGAGTATGATATAGTGTCCTTCCTCATCTCTTATTATAGTTTTTGGCTTAAAATCTAATTGATCTGCTATAAGGATTGCCACTCCTGCTTTCTTCTGATGTCCATTAGCATGGTAAATTCTTTTCCACCCCCTCACTTTAAACCTGGAGGTGTCTTCGGGTTTAAGATGAGTTTCTTGTAGGCAACATATAGATGGGTTTTGGTTTTTGATCCATTCTGATACCCTGTGTCTTTTGATTGGGGCATTTAGCCTATTAACATTCAGGGTAAGTATTGAGAGATATGAATTTAGTGCCATTGTATTGCCTGTAAGGTGACTGTTATTGTATATTGTCTCTGTTTCTTTCTGATCAACTACTTTTAGGGTCTCTCTTTGCTTAGAGGACCCCTTTCAATATTTCCTGTAGCGCTGGTTTGGTATTTGCAAATTCTTTCAGTTTTTGTTTGTCCTGGAAGATTTTAATCTCTCCTTCTATTTTCAATGATAGCCTAGCTGGATATAGTATTCTTGGCTGCATGTTTTTCTCATTTAGTGCTCTGAATATATCATGCCAGCTCTTTCTGGCCTGCCAGGTCTCTGTGGATAAGTCTGCTGCCAATCCAATATTTTTATCATTGTACGTTACAGACTTCTTTTCCCGGGCTGCTTTTAGTATCTTTTCTTTCTCACTAAGACTTGTAAATTTTACTATTAGGTGACGGGGTGTGTACCTATTCTTATTGATTTTGAGGGTGGTTCTCTGAACCTCCTGGATTTTGATGCTTGTTCCCTTTGCCATATTGGGGAAATTCTCTCCAATAATTCTCTCCAACATACCTTCTGCTCCCCTCTCTATTTCCTCTTCTTCTGGAATCCCAATTATTCTAATGTTGTTTCGTCTTATGGTGTCACTTATCTCTCGAATTCTCCCCTCATGGTCCAGTAGCTGTTTGTCCCTCTTTTGCTCAGCTTCTTTATCCTCTTTCATTTGGTCTTTCATATCGCTAATTCTTTCTTCTGCCTCATTTATCCTAGCAGTGAGAGCCTCCATTTTTTATTGCACCTTGTTAATAGCTTTTTTGATTTCAACTTGGTTAGATTTTAGTTCTTTTATTTCTCCAGAAAGGGCTTTTATATCTCCCGAGAGGGTTGCTTTAATATCTTCCATGCCTTTTTCAAGCCCGGCTTGAACCTTGAGAATCATCCTTCTGAACTCTATATCAGACATGTTACCAATGTCTGTATTGATTAGGTCCCTAGCCTTTGGTAATGCTTCTTGTTCTTTTTTTTGTTGTGAATTTTTCCGCCTTGTCATTTTGTCCAGATAAGAGTATATGAAGGAGCAAGTATAATATTAAAAGGGTGGCAACAACCCCAGGAAAATATGCTTTAGCCAAATCAGAAGAGATCCCAAATCGTGAGGGGGGAGAAAAGGGATAAAAAGGGGTTCAGAAAGAAAAAAAAAAGAAACTATTAAAAAAAGAAAGCCGATAAAGAAAAAAATATAAAAAGGAAAAAATATATATATATATTAGATAAACTATTTAAAAAACGTAAAAAAAGAAAATGGTAAAAGTTAAAAAAATTTAGCAGAAGAAGAGAAAAAAAATTGAAAAAGAAAAAAAATTAAATTAATTGCAAGGCTAAAGAATCATGGGGAGAAAGCCATGAGTTCCGTGCTTTGCTTTCTTCTCCTCTGGAATTCCGCCGTTCTCCTTGGTAGGTGAACTTGGTCCTGGCTGGGTTTCCCGTAGATCTTCTGGGGGAGGGGCCCGTTGTAGTGATTCTCAAGCGTCTTTGCCTCAGGCGGAGTTGCACCGCCCTTACCCGGGGCCGCGCTGAGTCATCCGCTCGGGTTCGCTTTCGGGAGCTTTTGTTCCCTGAGCGCTTTCCGTAGAGTCCGGAGGACGGGAATGAAGATGGCGGCCTCCCGGTCTCCGGCCCGGAGGAGCCGAGAGCCCGGGGCCCCACTCCTCAGTGCGCCCTCAGAGAACAGCGCCAAATGACTCCCGTCACCCTGGCCTCCGGCCGCGCTCCGAGCTGACCGAGCCTGCGACCGGTTCAAGGCGACCCCGAGCTGAGAGTCACTCCTCGGCTCTGTCTCTGCAGCCGGCTTCCCCGTTCTAATACCGGTAAGCTCTGCGACACTCAGACACCCCCGATCCTTCTGCGACCCTGCGGGACCTGAGGCCGTGCTTACCCCGCCTGGGCTTCACCCCGGTTAAGCCTCTGGAGCGATGTCCCTCAGCGGAACAGACTTTTAAAAGTCCCGATTTTGTGCTCCATTGCTCCGCCGCTCGCCGGGAGCCGGCCCCTCCCCCGCGGTCTATCTTCCCGTCGCTTTGGATTCACTTCTCCGCCAGTCCTACCTTTCAGATAGTGGTTGATTTTCTGTTTCTGGAATTGCTGTTCTTCTTCTCTTCAATCTCCCGTTGGATTTGTAGGTGTTTGCAATATTAGATAAGCTATTTAGCTGATCTCCCGCTACCTGAAGTCGTCTCAGCCTCCTACTTCTCCCTCATCTTGATCACGCTCCCAGGTTCATCCTTTTTATAGCGTGGGTCAGAATGCCCTTCCTTTTTAAGGCTGAGTGATAATTCTGTGCTGTGGATTATACACCCACCTGTCGATATACAGTTGGGTGGTTTATGCGTCTCGACTATCGTGAAGAGCACTGCTATAAACGTAGGCATGCACGGGTCTTTTCAAGACACTGCTTGTCATTGTATCCAGAAGGGACATTGTGCGATCATTCTGGTGAGGCTATTTTTAATTTTTTTGGATTTTTCCGTATTGTTTCCCAGAGTGACTACACCATTTTCCATCTCCACTAACATGGCGCAAGGGTCCCAATTTTTCCACCTCCTTGCGAAGACTTGTTATTTTTGTTAATTGCCAAATAATTATAAATAAATAAATTATTTGTCAAATAAATAAATAAAATCTTAAAAAAAAAGAAATTAGAAAACATTTCAAAATGCAACTATTGGGCTAACTTGAATGAAGGCAAGAGGTTGGCCTCACTAACTTCATTGTGTGATATGGTATGGTCTTAGTCCTGACAGGTGGCGTATTCTTTTTTTTTTTCTTAAAGATTTCATTTATATATTTGACAGGCAGAGATCACAAGCAGGCAGAGAAGCAGGCAGAGAGAGGAGGAAGCAGGCTCCCTGCTGAGCAGAGAGCCCAATCCGGGATTTGATCCCAGGACCCTGGGATCATGACCTGAGCTGAGGGCAGAGGTTTTAACCCACTGAACCACCCAGGCCCCCCGACGGATGGCGTATTCTAACTACAGACGGTTGAGTATCAGAAGATACCCTATAGGGGCGCCTGGGTGGCTCAGTGGGTTAAACCGCTGCCTTCGGCTCAGGTCATGATCCCAGGTCCTTGGTTCAAGCCCCACATCGGGCTTTCTGCTCAGCAGGGAGCCTGCTTCCTCCTCTCTCTCTGCCTGCCTCTCTGCCTACTTTGATTTCTCTCTGTCAAATAAATAAATAAAATCTTTAAAAAAAATTAAAAAAAAAGAAGATACCCTATAAATTTAGTTCTTCTGCTCTTTCATTTGAAACACGCACAAAAATTTTTTTAAAAAGATTTTATTTGAGAAAGAGAGAGAGTGCAGAAGCAGGGGGAGCAAGAGAGGGGAGAAGCAGACGCCCCGCTGAGCAAGGGGCCCGATGCGGGGGGGGCTCAATCCAAAGACCCTGAGATCATGATCTGAACCGAAGGCAGATCCTTAACCAGCTTAGCCACCCAGGCATCCCCATCACAAAACTTTAATACCTGGTTCAGCTCAGACAAAGTTACATGGTTAAATTTGCTGTAACACCAAATGTAGGAAAGAAACTCCACACCTGCGTGCTAAACTTCTACTTTCTAATCCACAGTTTCAATTTGAAATAAAACTAATTTTACCCTGAGTAAAATTCTTACAATAAACAAGAAAACTAAATCAGCCATCCCTCACGCTCAATCAAATAGCAGAGATGATTAAGGTAATGATTTTTAAACTGAATGTCACTCTATCGTAGTGTATAACAATGCCAAGAGATCCATTTGGCAGGGGCCCAAATGAAATACACAATAAAGCCAGAAATGATCATTCAAAAGATCTAAACGAAAATGCTCAAGTGTCATTTCAGCAAGTGGCTTTGGAGGCACGGGTAGAATGCAAATGACCGTTTCTGCCACTGTGCCTTAAGCCTGGGCTTGTTGGAGATGTGTCTGGTGGCACCTCTGGGAAACGCTGTTTGTACGTACGGTCCAGTGAGGTCCTTTGAACTTGCATATACAAAGGTGCTGGGTGTTGTGTATCGTCTTCTTCTCTGGGTAGTGGGAATAATGAGGTGTCCCTACAGTAGGATCCCAGACACTACTAAAATGTCTGCACGACATTGTGTTGCCCGTGTCATTTCCCTTTGTGGATGGCCTCAGAATTACCTGCCATTGTGACCAGAGCCTGTGACCTGGGGAGGGGGCTCTCTCAGCCCCGGGCTCTCACACTGCTCTTCTGGGGTCTAACGCTTGCCTACTGGTTTGCCCTTTGTCGTTCCGCGTGCAGTCATCGAGCTTGCCTGCTGAGAGGCTGGTTTTCGAGATGACCTCATTGTTCCTTCTCTTAGAAGTCTACATAACTTATTTTTTTAAAAATCTAGTTTTTAGCTATTGGGTAAAATGACTCCTATGCTATTTTTTTCTAATTGATTTCCTAGCCCTTTGTAATAATTAGGGGATACAAGGCCCCCATCTATGTATAGAAGACCCTGAAAGGTGTCCAGCTAGCTGAAGCTTCGTAAATGCTTACTCAGGTCCCTCCCCACTGTTGTGTCAATTCTGTGGGATCTACATCACTTTTGTCCTTGTGGTCCTAGTTATTTTGTCAGTCCGTTTGCTATAAGGTGCTACTGCTGTAACAGTAGAAACTGTAGAAGATTCCATTTCTGAGAAGAGTGGCCCATAAGTGTTTGTTGGAAGGAAGTCATTGTGATGTCAGTGCCCTTGGGAGTCTTCCTGACCTTTTGGGTCCTTTAGAACAGCCCGCAGTGTTATCTTTACTGATGAGGATGGTTCTGCCTTTATTGCCCTTCTGGAGTTCCCCAGTCTCCATCCCACAAATTATTTTCCTTTTTCCTTAAACTTTGTCCGTGGTATTTGCACGCCAGAAAGCTTACACGTGTGGTGACTAATGGAAACCAAGTGGGACCGTGGGAGGTCATCATTCCGACAGTCAGTTGAATTTTAAGGAATTATCAATCTCCCTAATGTTCAGGCACTGATTGTACAATAGGGATGAGACTCTAAACTAAACATGGTAGACAGTGTGACGTCTGGCGGGAAACGTCCTTCCTTTTAGATTTGTAATCCTGTAGGAGAAATGAGAGAAATACAGAAATGACCAGAAAATAAAACATGAAAAAACTGAGAGTGAGTCATTCACGTTAGTGTGGGTACGGGTTAGGCAAAGGAAAAGTGGTGAGTGATAAGATCAGAGAGGCCTCTCCGTTCATGTGCTCATTTTTGACTCATTCGTCCAATATATCCAATATGCCACGTCCATTGTTCATCATCAGAGACCAAGAAACCCTTCCAGTGTTTTCATGGGAAAACACTTTTGGCCTTAACTACAAGTATTTTATAGTCTGTCACAATAATGGCCAAAGACTTTCTATAAATGACTGCTTTCCCCTAAAAAGATCAAAACACAGATCTATCTTACAATTGTGACTGAGTACGGCAGCATTATTTCTAAACGGCATGGAACCCCAACATGGTCCTGCCGATGCTGTTAGGTTACTACTGTGAAATATTTGGGAGGAGTTCTTCCTTACGATGATGTGGGGATAGAGAAGGCATGATGAAAGTAAGTCTTAGGTGTTTCGTCACAATGTTTAATACCGTCTTAGAGAAAAATCAACCTTCCTGCAAGATTACTTTTTAGTAGTAATTAGTAATAATAAGATAGACCCAGATCTCTCTTCTCCTAAGTCGTTGAGAGTCATAATGCCCCAGAGTGAGTGCTGGCAACCTTTCCCTGCAAAACACCAGACAGTAAATAATTTAGGCTACCTAAGCCATGCAGTCTTTGTTGCAACTAATGTGTTTTAATGTGCAGCATTGAAAACAGCCATGGGAAATGCTTACATGAATGGGCAAGATCTCTTTCAATGATGCTTTATTCCTTAAGACAGGGAGTGACAAGATTTGGCCCCAAGATCTCTCTGCAGGAACCCCTCCTTTGAAATTAGGAGTGCATTGCTTTATTTCTATCCAATTGTAAGAGATTTTAAAGTAGCCAAAATCCAAGTGTTAGGAGGAGACTCAATACCTAGTCCTCGGAGATGCATGTATGTCTGATTTCTCCAACGGAATTGTACATTTCTGTAAGGTCCACATGACACGTTCACGATCTTTGTGTATGTTCCAGTAACAGGACCCAGTTCCATCGACCAGGTGAGCGTGGTCGAAGGGGTCGTATCTTCCACTGAGACTTCTTCTGGGCAAAGGCATCTGTTCTGTCGACAGATGTCCCTTGAGTCTCTCTTCTGAATTACCCTGAGCTAAAGAGAGCTCCTGTCCCGTGGCTGTGCCTCACGCTATGGGCAGCCCGCATTCAGTTAACAGTCTTGGCCTGGGTCGAAGCATTGATTCACCACCTCATTTCATGGGTGGGTCATCTTGAGGGGTCAGCCCTGTCCCAGAGTTCTCTCCACTGAATCCGCTGAGGCTTTTCATGAAGGTTTTTTGCATCAGCTCTTCCCTCTGTGGGTCCTGTGTCCTTCATTACAGGACAGGACCTTAAGGAAAGGGAGATCTCTATAGGCATTGTGGTGGGACAGGAGGTTGGGGGGAGGGGCCAGCAAGTGACCTAAAGGAGGAAGGCAGGGGCAGTAAGTGACCTAACAGAAGGAGGGTCCAGGTGGTGATGTGAAGGAAGGAGAGAGGGGACAGGAAGTGACATAAAGGGAGGAGGGAGGGGACAGGAAGTGAGACCTAAAGGGAGGGGAGAAAGTGGCCATGCATTGACATAGGACAAGTTCGGGGACATGGAAGAAGTGATGGGATCAGGGAACAAAATTAAGATACGCTAAGTTTCAGGGTTAATGATAATGGTGTAAAGGGATCCACTTTGGACAAGTACAAAACATTTTATTGGAAAAGTACATATTTATTTCTTTAGATTTAAAGGTGAAAAATTATATTCATATGTATATATATAATCTTTGATCATGAGAGTTAATATCCCTTAGTCGTGGGGCACCTGGGTGGCTCAGTGGTTAAGCCTCTGCCTTCAGCTCAGGTCATGATCTCAGGGTCCTGGGATTGAGTCCTGCATCGGGCTCTCTGCTCTGCAGGGAGCCTGCTTCCTCCTCTCTCTCTCTCTGCCTGCCTCTCTGCCTACTTGTGATCTCTCTCTGTCAGATAGGTGAAATCTTTAAAAAAAAAAAAAATCCCTTAGCCGTTATTATTAACAGATGCAAAGGAAGTCAGCAGGGATTTGCTACAATTTTAACAGTAAATCCTGAAGTGTAGCTAATTACATAGTTGCATGAAAAAATGTCCATTGGTGTAAGAAGGTAACAGTTATCTGCTGTAGGAGTGTACCCACTTGTGATATCTGCACCGTGAATTTGACATGCCATGCAGAAATACAGAAATGCCCCAAAAGTAACTTCTAGCACATCAAATTCCCAGCTGTGTTTGTTGGCCTTCATTTTTCTTTTTTTTTTTAATTATTTGTTTTTTAAATTTTGCAATGAGTGTCCTTCCTTGACCATGTAAACCATAACACTAAATATTTAATATACATCTGTTTGTTGATTAAACAGAAATTCAGTCATGATCCAAACTCTAGCATTTAATTCAAGACACGTCTTTGAATTTCCAGTTGTGCCAAAGGCCATTTTTACTACTCCTGCCAGGATGTGGTAAGGAATACTTAGAGCTGATTTCTAGAAGTTCACTGCTCTTTTGAGAAATCGTGTTTCCGAACATTCAGGCATAACATGTATTAATTTTTAATCAGTTGAGTACAGTCTTTGCTCTTTGGAAACGGGATTGTTTCCAAAGACTAAGTGCCCTTTTCCAATTGAAGGAGTTCCTAGAAAAGCTGAAAGTGTTGGTCTTGCTAACCAGAAGGCATGTTACTTGCTTTGGACAGCAATCCTCTAGAAAGCAAGACTTATGGGGAACTTGATTTTAAAACTTACTGTGTTTAATCTGCAAGCATCCAAGGATTTCCTCAGTGACTCCCTTGTGATTTACATCCGTGCTATGGTAGCAGAATGTCTCCTTACCGGCCCCCGCCCGCCCGCCGCCGGAACTAGTGGGTCTATTTCATGCCTGGAGGAGATTTGAAAAGTGAGGTCATTTAAGAATTTCAGCGGATGGCTCCATCCTGTCTAAATTTAGTGGTGTACCAAGGCTTCTCCCTGTCGCTCAGGATCTCTGTTGGGCTTCTCCCCACGGGCAGTTCCATAAAAACAGCACTTTGGCTGATACGAAATGAATCTCACAGCAACAGTACTCTGCAGCCCACCCAGAGAAGCAGTGCGGGGGCGGTTTGCAAAGCTACCGAGCCAGCAAGGATGTGGGGTGCAGTGGCTCGTTGTAAAGGCTCAAAAAACCCACATATATTCCGGTTGTAAGTCATTCATTTTAGGTTGATCACTTTTAGCTTCTTTAATTTTTTAGGCATTATTTTAGCTCCCATAATAGAACTGCCATGTGTGAATTTTTCTGATACTTATTTGAAGGTTTTTTTTTTTTTTTTTCCTTTGTATTTGCCGCCCGCCTCTGGTTTTCTAGGTTATGATGCCTGCACATCGGGCCATTGTTATCTGCTCTGTTTTGTTAACTTAACTTTCCTGTTTGCCTTAAATTGCCCTCTTCGCTGTTATAAGGGAAAGGGCATCGTGGTAACCTGGGATTTGTTGAACAAGTCCGTGTTCATCCTAGGTCTTTGTTTTATGAGTTTATAAACTTCAGTGCTATCCTCTGTCAGCCTCGGTGTTTGCGGACGGAATCCTGCTAATCCTTTCAGGCTGTCTGGACTTTCAATCATCCTGTGTTCCCTTTTCTGGACCTTTCCATACTGTGTTATGACTTTATTGAAATGCAGTGACCTGAACAGTGTGCATTACTATTCTTACTGCCGTGGGTTTTATTTAAATTCTAACTATCATCATCATCATCACTATTATTATTTAATTCATGGTGTCCATGGTTTCCCTAAGAGGAACAGGGGCATCTGTATCTTAGGCAGCAGAAGGGAAGAAAATATGGGGGATATTTATGGAAAAGTTTTGGGAGTCAGGCTCCCAGAGGTGACACCCTTCAACTGTGCTCACACACCGTTGGCTAGAATGTTGTCAAACAACAGCACTTAAACATTTATTTATGTTCCCTATAAACTTTGTGGGGAGCTTTCTCAGGGCAATTAATATTTTGACGGTGTTTTACTAAGTTCCTATATGGATATCTGCTGAAAATGTGGGAAGGGTGGGGACCTTCAAACATGGAAACAAGGCTCTGCTGTGCATGGGATCCGAGGGCCAGTACAATCTGAGGCTTCCCACAAGATCAGACTTTGCTTTCCTAAGGAAGAGATCTGAAACTCTACATGTATGTTCCAGGAGTCAGCTTGCATTATATTACATACACCGAGCGGAAGAGAAGAACCTTTGTTCATCTGTACAGCCTTCCCCGGTAGCCCATACTTTCTGGATTCGTAACCAGTAAGACCAGCAAATGAGACTGTCATGCAATGGCATTGCCTCTTGCTAGAAGTCCAGGGACTGGGTGAGGAGGCTTGGGCAGGAAGGAGTCCTGTGTTCCCAGCACTCAGGCAGGGGGTCCATCTTCATCCTTTAGGAGTTTCCTAAAGGGTAATCACGCTATCCCGCTCAGCAGAAAGGGGGAGGGAACCCTGGAGGAAATTCGCGGGAGTTTTCTATGAGCCATGGTAAGGATGAGGGGAACTTTGCTCATAAAGCATAGGCTAGAACATCATTGAGCAGCGGCTTTAACTGAAAGCGAACCCAAAGAACATGCTGTTTGACCCGGTGCTAAGGAGGAAGAAATTGATGGGGCAACTAGGTGACAGTCCTCATAACCCTTTCATTGTCCCACTTTGATTTGTGCCCTTTTTTGCATGCAACCTGTTTTTTTAAATGAGTAGAAAGCTCCACGTTTGGAGGAACGTCCACACAGGAAGGGTGATAAGTGCTAAAATTTGGTGCTTGGAGATGCATGGAGGGACGTGGAAGCAAACACCACATCTCCCTCGTGCCCAGTGTCAGAGGCTACGTTTGTCAAGCAGAGAGAGAGGAAGGCCAGAAGTGCAAAAGCATCGCAAGTTGAGATACAAAGCTTTGGGAGAGGGGAAGGCAAAATGGAGTTCCCAGAGCAGGAGACTGAGAAGGATCCCACATTCCCCTGACTTTGTGTGTGTGTGTGTGTGTTGGGGGGTTAATACAGCAAACGTGAAAAAGCTAGTCAAGGTTTGGAAGAATCCATAGAACGTCCAATTCTGGTTCCAGTTCTGGTTTATTTCTCTAAATTGTATTACAAGTTAAATTTTCTGTGAAAGTATGATAGACGCTTAAGTCTGTGTTGTAAAATCATTATGTATCTTTGTGACTCCTGCCCTTGGTTTCAAGTGTCCTCCCGATGCAGAGAGACACCAGCTGGTCTACTTAGATCTCTGGTTCCTGTTTTCTACCTCTGGTTGGACAGTTGACCTTGAGATACCATGGACTCCTCGATATTTTCTTTTGGAATAAGCACAAATGGTAATATTTAAAGAAACATTAATATATACCCAGCGTGATCCCCAAGGCTTCATCTGGATTAACAGAAAATCTTAAAAATCTCCTTGGACTAGAAAATAGTATTGTTCCTGTTTTGTAGAAACGGAACGAAGGGTTAGAAGTTAAATAACTTTGTCTAGGTCATACAGGCAGCAAGAGTTGGAGCTGGAACCCCAGGCTCAAGCCGTATTTTTTACTTATTTATATGAGTTTTGAAAAAAAAATCATCTAAGTTATATGCAGCACTGTATCTGGGGAGTTCTTCCCGACAGTATGCGATGGTACGGATGTGATTTTTCTCAATCCCCATTGCAAGCTTAGCTTTGAACAACTTTATTATCCATTCTTCCTGTATTTTATTTTATTAAGAAATGTCTGAAACAGCATACGTCATGATACTGTCCCCACGGTCAAGGGAATAGACATTTCCATCACCTCCGAATGTCTCCTTGCATTTCCTTGTTTTGTTTTTGGTTTGGTTTTGTTTATTGTCCTAATGGCACTTAACATGGGCTTTTCCCTTTTCACCAGTTTGTAAGTGCACCAGACTGAACTCTTCACTCTAGGCCCCCCGTGTTGTGCAAGAGATCTCTAGGATTTATTCACTCCTCTTGCACAGCAGAATGTGTGTGCCCATGGAGTAAGAACTCCTCATTTCTACCTTCCCTCCGTTTCTGGCAGCCACCCTCCTATTCCTATTCTGCAAGTTTAGCTATCTCAGATTCTTCATGTAAGTGGAATTATGCTGTTTTCGTCCTTTTGTGTCTGCCTTGTTGCTTTCTCTATCGTGTCTGTCAGGTTCAGCCACGTCATTGCAAATGGCGGGACGCGCTTCTTCTTAAGGACTGACTGATGCTACATTGTATGACTACGCCACAGGATCCCTAGTTTGAAACTCACATTTGTCTCGATCTATGTGATCCGTGACGATCTGCTCATCTCTTAGGCAGGGGGAGGGGGGGTTTGTGAAAATGTTCCAGGACCACATGCCTAAAGAATGTGGCCCATCAGGTCTTCATTACCATCATAAGTGTCATTTCATTAAGCGTTGATTTTGGTTCTCTGCCATTTTTTTTTAATCCTGGATTTTTGTTCTTTCTTCACCTTTTGCTTCCTGCGTTTTACTTCATTGCTCAAGTGTTGTCTTTTATTTTTTTTCCCCATGATTGTTTGAAAATGGTACCAGTGAAAACAGAGTTAGAGATTTAGTTGTAAAACAGCTCACTGCCCTCTGCCCATTAGTAATAATTAGCACAATTTTTAGCTTTTAATATCATTTCACCTCCCTCTGGAGATTGGGGTAAAAATGAATTGATTTCTGTTTTTTTAACATCAAGACTACTGTAACTTTATCAGTTACAATGTAGTATTTTACATACTAAAACATTGTTACATTATTTTCTTTTTGTAGGTTTAATTATGAATCTTGGTTATACTGTAGTTATACTTAATCACCATGATTACTGTTTCCAGACCAGCGAAGTTTCACGGTTTCGTTGCTCGTTGACAGATTGATTATATACAGAAGTTCTCCTGATGAGTTTTTGTGAATTTGATTGCTTTGTCTGCTTGCTGGAGTTCTGGAAGATTTTTTTTTAAAGAACAGCATGCATTTGATATCACGTTTGAGGTCATCATACAGTAGAATGTTTTCCATCGGCTGTCTGTCCAATCTGTGAATTATGATCGTAAATACCCAAGTCTCTCTTTGCTTGGAGCTTGTACTTTGGAAGAGAATTCCGGAGTTTGGTTCGTATTTTCTTTGGGATAATCTGGTTTCTTAAAGAGGGCAGGCACCAGAGACTTGTCGAGTTTATCCCAGTTTTGAATGCAGGCACTTTCTTAGGATGTATTCAGTCTGGGGTTTCTTGTATCAATTCAGAGTCCCCTCGGGTGTGGAGGTGACTGTGTTTTCGAGTATGACATTGTATTGTAAGGGACTCCACTGCTCTGTCCAGTTTCCATCTTCCTTTTCTAATGCTGGACCATAATCTGTGAAAACAATTCAATTCAGCAAGCTTCCCTGCAGAAAAGAGTGTCCGCGGGACGTGGGAGTGGCCAGTAAAAGAGGTAGCTTCTACTCCCTTTTTCTTTACCTTTTCTTCCTCCTTGGAGATCTCGTATGCCAGCCACAGCCTCAGCCAGCAGCCTTCAGCTGACCAAGCACAGAACAACTAGGAGGAACTAAACCCACAAAGAACCTTAAGTAATAGGGACATTTCTTATGTTGTTCCCACAATGCCTACAGTGTTTCCCGAGATCAATCTGCCCATAACTCTATAAATTACCCTGCAGAGATTTCTGCAACCTGCAGCCCGACGCAGTCCTCGTGGGCACTTGACGTGCCTCTCCATTTGGAGTTAGGGTCAAATTACTCGCTCTCTGTCTACTGCAATGGGTAAGGAAACAGTTATGGTGAAATTCAGCTCTGCACGTTTAAAGACAATGTTCAAAGATCCTGATAGAACATTATCATTGCAATTTGTAAGAAGCCACCCATAGAGATCTTTTGCAACACCTCCGATGAAACATTCCTATAACACTGTGCTCACCCAGGATGCTTTCCTTTCCACATTCAGTCGTCATTCAGACGATTGTACCACATTTCCAAAAAAAAACGGGCAAGGATCTGACCGAGAAATTCAGAAAAAGGGAAGCATCCATGGCTGGCACCCGGGGAAAATAGTCAGTTCTAGTCAAGATGGAGGAAATGAGAAAAATAAAAATGTTGTTTAGACCTGATACACTGGCAATGTTCGAAAGTTGGGTAATAATCAGTGTTGGTGAAGGGACAGGTAAGGCGTGACGTGGGCTCGATGACTCTGCTCATCAAACCCTCCCTGTTCCAAGGATCATCGTCAAGGCCATGTCGTGGCCGAGAGCAAGAACTAACTTGACTACACACCTGGGAATCCATCAGAAAGTCAAATGTGAGTTGCTGGTTTTGCTCGTTATCAACAAAACCACTTGTAATGGGAATGGGGTACAATGTGTGCTTATGTGATCATTATTAAAAGGAGTAGATGGAAACCGTGATTTGTTTTTCACGTTATTTAAAAATAATAACTGTTAGCAAGGTGTTAAAATTAATATCAAACACAACAGCTGCTCAGCTCATTTTTGAGAATGATTTTTATATACCGCAAAGTACCTTCATTCAGCAATAAACAAAATTCTGTAGAATGTAAGCATTTAAGCTGTGCGACAGATGGCCGCTCGTCATTTCCTGATGCATTTTGTAATGGAAATTTAACCGAGAAAAATGCTAATAATAATGCTGTTAATATAGTGCCTTTTCCCTGGGAGCTCCAAACACTTGACAAACATTACATAATTAATGCTTAAATATTATGCAAACATCCACAGGACGTGGAAAGAAGGGGCCTCGTTCT